>NC_143014.1:158779553-159079553 GCF_055824585.1 Amblyomma mixtum | reverse complement strand
CTGCGCTGTTTTGCCGCCATGCTGTTTTTTTCCTGTGCTGTTTTGTCGCTGTGTCGATTTTACCTTGTGCTGTTTGTCGCTGTGCGGTTTTTACCTTGTGCTGTTTTGTCACTTTGCTGTCTTTTGTGCGCTGTTTTGACGCATCCTGCTGTTTCTGGCCCGGAGTCAATTGGGTTAGTATGTTTTGGATGCGCTGAAGACGGCAATCACGGCACATGGAGGTGTTCTGGAAGTGAGATCGAAGGCTCACAAAAGGCGAAACTCCTCGGTAACTCTGCAGCCTCTCCATGTAAGCGCCCCAACCGACGTTGTGTGGGGAACGCTGAATTAGAACTTGAAGTTAAACGGTGACAGGAGAGATATAATTAGCCATAGGGCTATGAAATACTGTGGTATCTTCAAGGCATCCGTCTATAAAAAATATCCGCGGCATAAAAAAGTCGCTCGAAAAGCTGTACCTGCAGCGTCGTAAGGGTTAGATCATTCCGAGATGAAAAACTCTTCATGAGTGTGTTCTATTTTTAACGCAACAAAAAGTTTCCTTCCGTTTATCTCTTTAGAGCCTGTTTTTGTGGACGTTTTGCATGCGTCGATGTAGCGCCTTGTTTCTCAACTTAATATCTCTCGACGCTAGATAGAAGCAGATATATATGACAAATTGAAGATTTCGCGTAATGCAAAGAAAATCTCTTTAGTAAGAGCTGTTGTCAGTCTACTTCATTTGTTCCTTGTAATATCATGAAGATTTTCTCCGAAAAAAATCACAACACACATAAATACACGACGACAGGACAAGCGCACCACACAAAGGATTTATTCAGCGGCTGCTCTCAGCTCCAAATTTAAGTCAACACATGCGCGACAGGTACCCCAAGGACAGGACTGGAAAACGCACACCATTCTCATGCCCTCTAGTAGATAGTTCAAATATCCTGATTCACTTCTTTATCAAACAAATGACGTCACTGATGAACTTTAACACATTCTTTTTCATGGGCTTCTATAATTGTCTGTGCTACGGCGTTTTTTTTTTATTTTGCGCAAGTCTTCATGACGTTCCAAAGTGATCTCTAGAGCTGGTAATGGTCATTTTGTACATCAGGGTCGAGTAACTGTTAAGCAGAATGAGAGTTCGTTGCCTTTTTTTTATGTTTGCGGCACTTCTCAAGAACAGTTCAACATCCTAAAGGCGATAGCGGACTTAAAGGTACCGTAGAGCTGGGATAAAGCCGGAAAACTTCCTGTCCATATCTATGCACCACCAGTATGAACCGAGTCAATACATATGCAGCGTAATTACGTATCCAAACTCGCCCGTCCATCGGCCCATTTCCTTAATATCCGAGCTCGTTTCCATGGACAGAACCGTAAACAGCGCTGGGTGTTTGGTTCTAGACAAATGTGTTCGGCGTCGTGAACTCTTTAAAGAGGCAAGTAAAGGTCATTGGCAAATGAACTTACAATTTTATATTGATATCAAGCACGTTTTCAGTCTTCGTCAAGTGTTAACGGTTTCTGTAAACAGAGGCCTCTTCGTTTTTTTTTTTTTTCTTTTATTTCCTTTCCTCGCAAGCTTTCCTACTGCACCGCGTTTTAAACTCGTTTTCTCTTTGCCTCTCTCGTGTTCGACGATGGGTAGCCCTGCTTCTTTCCTTGCGGGGTTATCGATGTCAGATATCACGGGTTGCGTCTCGAGCACGCACCGCGTGAAGCCGTTACTGCTTCGCGGCTCTTTTTCCTTTTCGGCAATCTACGCTCGGAATCCTGGACATGTCACTGCCTTGGCCAGTTCCCTGACCTTGCAATAACACTTGTGTTTCGGGGACACTGGTTAGTGTGTTTTGCTTAAAACTTCTTGAATGTCAAGACCGAGCGACGTGAACTCATTTAGGGCGGCTTCTCTTCCCTTTCTCTTCTTCTCCTGTCTTTTCGGCCCGCAGGCTTTTGAATTTGCGAACCTCTGCCGTATAGTGGTTTCTCGACTGCGCTTGATAACCGTAGCACTTGTCTTTTCCTTGTTTTGATGAGCAGAACATGAAGCAAGTGTCGGTTTTGCACCAACCTTATCGAACTGGATTTGAGTAAAGGGCTTTACCAGTTAGATTGGTTCTTATTATAGCGTACCAACGAGGGCCAATTTCTTGCGTGCCATCTGTTTTCAGTCTGCATGTTTTTTACGTCTTGCGTGAGCATAAAGAGAGGATGTGCCTGGCACAGGTACAAGGGTTGAAACGTTTATTAAAGGAGAGTAGAAGCCGCTTTAATATCCGCCACAAGCAAAAATATTTGTGGTGGTGAAAACATTGGCACATCAAACTTTTTGCGTCTTTTTTAATCACCTTGAACTTACAAACTCGAGTGCGTGAAGACGCTCGGGATTCGCCCCACACGAAAATGCTGAAAATGATAGCAGCGAAGGTGGGCCCCATGATATGGCCCGGGGAGAAAAGTCTTGGTTTTATGAAATTAGTCTGGCTGCTTCCATGACGGCTGGATGCTCGCGTCGACATTCATCCCGCAGAGTGGCTGAAGGAGGCACCTGTTGGAACGTCGGATTTCGCTGAAGTTTCGCTGAAGATCATCCTCCGCATTAAAGAGTATGGGACGCGTGATGCTCGTAATAATGACCTTCTCATATTGTGGTCTCTTTTTTTTTATTTGATGCTAACAGCTTCCATCCGCTTTTTAAGTGCACTTCTCTTGCTTCAAGCGTATTGTTTTTTTTCTTTGAAAATGTATGGAAGGCCTGATGGCTATAGCTCTGGAACTTTTCCCCACCCCGCGCTGACCGTTTTAATACGCGTTTGAGGGTTAACTGCCGAACGGGCGCGCCTTTCTTTCCCAAATGGTGCCAAAATGGTCACTTTGTGCCAGTGTGCTGCCAGCTGTGGGGAAACCAAAACAAAGAGCAACCATTTCGTCAGCCCTACTTCCTTAAACCGGACACAGAGTGGCAGAAAACACAGGAGAAGCTGGACTGTCATCACGCAGAAATTACAATCGGCTCATGACAAGCCTGGCTCGTCCATGTCCACTAAGTGGTTAAACAACCTCGCAGCTTTAACATAAACGTAAGTTGCTTTGAGAACTAACGTCATCTGCGTATCGCCTTGTAGTTTCTTCTCGCTCGTTAATCGGCACTGCTAAGTTTTCGTCAAGATCCGACACCATCTAGCCCGTTACATGATGTTCAACCGATGTTCACGAGGGGGCAAGGTAAACTACTCCCGTATCAAAAGTATAGCGCCCTTGAATGCTCTGCTGGAGCGGCCAAGAAACACTCTCGCCAAGATTGCCAGTCTGCGAAAATATGAGCGCATAATCTGCACGGGTTGTAACAGAAATTTTTAAACGCAGAAACCACTAAAAAGCTGACTTTCCTCGCTACCTGATCGTATGGCTGAAGCTTGGAGGTCCCCTGCGCAGTCCACACATACCAGCGCCGAGTGTACGAATGGGCTTTGAGGTGTACAGCCGCCCTCAGACTAAACACGAATGACGGAATGCGTGGCCGACTGCCGTCAGCGCCATGAAGCGATAGTCATCGGGTGCGAGATAGTGCTCTCGGAATGTTTACGGTGGCTGACGATAGCTGGTGCGAACTGCGGCAGCTTAGTGCGCAATTCCTGGCTGCCGTGATAAGAAAACTGCAAAGAGCGTTGCCGGGGCTGAGGAGGCCGAATCGGCGAGCAAAAAGTGCAGAAACGCCCCCATGAAGAGCGCGCTGTCTACGCGACGATCAGGCACAAGCGGAAAAGCGGTCTCAGCGAGCTGCGCACTAGCTATCGTCAGCAACCGTAAACATACCGAGAGCATTATCTCGCACCAATGACTATCGCTTCGTGGCGCTGACGGCAGTCCAGGCCACGCGTTCCGTCATTCGTGTCAAGTCTGTGGGCGGCTGTACGCCTACCTGCGAAGAAATTCAGCCTTCAGCAAACTCAGCTTTTTAATAGGGTCAACGGTCCAAAATTTCGTTTAGCAAGCTCACAATAAAGGTAACATACTTATTTATCTTATCTCCACCTTACCCGCTGCATTCAGATGCTTATGTTAATTTTCTTGTAATTTGAGCGGTTCAGATTTAGTGATCACAGTTCCTGCTACTTCGAGAGCTCTAACTGTGCCAAGACCCTAATTTTCTGACAGTCAGGCACCCCTCATATTTTATGACCCATTTTTTGAGAATGCGGTAAATTGTGGCATTTTGTCGTGGGATGGTTCCCTGAGCCCTCACGCAGCACTTCTTGTAACCCCGATAAAGCCAGCCATTCGCTTCATTTTATTTGTACTGGTGCACTTATAAAACAGTTCATGGAGCTCCGTTTTTTTTAACATATACACCGCTATTATATTGGTCTCGAACTCTCCTTCTCTAAGGTTAGAGACTACAGTGACTTGGTGGCTACATGGCATTCAGCGGCCGAGAACACGAACGAGGGTTTAAATCTAGGCCGCGGCGATCGCATTTCGATGGCGGCTAAATGGTAAAACGCCAGTGTTAGTGCGATGTTAGGGCATGTAAAACAACCCCCTGCAGACGAAATTAATCCTGAGTCCTCTCCTATGTGGCGCCTCGTACAGTCCATGCGCAGCTTTGGGACTTTAAACCCCACATACCATGTTATACCATCCTTCTATAATGTTGATTTTTCTTTTTCTTCCAATTGTATCGACATAGACAGGGCGCCAGATCAACGCACCGGTTCTTGGACTTCTATTAGAGGCAGGCGAATATTCATAACTCCGAATAGTAATCAGGTATTGTATATTTAATATTAATTTTCAATCGAAAATCTACTGTTCTATGTATGGTATGGTGCAGTATAGAGGATTTAATGTCCCGAAGCAACAAACGGGCTATGGTGAACGCCGTAGTGGTCGACTCCGGATTAATTTCGACCACCTGGGGTTCCTTACCGTGCATTGACAGCGCACACTACGCCGACTACTTGAGCTTCATCTCCATCAAAACGCAGCCGCCACGGCCGGAATTGTTCCCACGTCCTCGGGCACAGCAGCTGTGCGCGCTAACCACTGAACTATAGCGACGGGGGATACTCTTCTATGTATATCGAATACTGCAAAGGACAGGAATGTGTTAAACAGAGCGAACATCCGCTAGCGTGTTGGCAAGCATTCATTTTACCAGAGCAAGCCTTCAGGAGCTTCTCCCTCAGTGACACAGCAATATATAAGGCCCATTCACACTTACGAGTCGCAAAGGTCGTGCAACCAGCAGTCGCTTGCGGCCAGGCAACAGCTCGACAACACTGTTGTTCGCACTTGCAAGCGCGACCTGCGGGTCGCCTTCTCGTTAGATTCTCGGTTGAAGCGAAGACTCTCCGGAATGACGTTGTTCGCGCGCTTTCGAGAGTTTCGTCTGCTTTTGCCGCGTCTCCAGCACTCGCGCTCGCTCCTGTAAAGTGCTATTCTGAAGACACTACGACTACCTCAGCCGAGAGCAGGATGCCGTGGCGGTTTTGATGTGCACCGCGGCCGTGCAAGCGTCATGATGACAAGGGCGCGCTTCCGGCCTGCCAGCCTGTATGCCAGCCGCCGGCGTCAGAAAATTGAGCTAATAGTGTTTGTTCGCATTCATGTCATCCCCTGGAGTACAGGAACGTAAAAAATGAAGTATTTTTGAGGATCGTTGGCAATGCCGAGTTGGTGGTAGAAGGGATATGCGATATCCCATAGGCGCTTTGCTACTGCACAGTGCAGCTCGCCTGGCGTCTGCTGTAGCTCCGCTGTTGAAGGCGTCGCGGAAATTGAACATATCTTTATTTTAAGGCGGAAGCCATTAATGCCTCATCGTTGTAAGCAGGAGCTGTCGACAGAAATGTCACGCTTTTCAGTTGGTCGAAACGGTCGTGACGTCAGAGTGCGCGAATTTCAAACGGGGCCAATTGTACTTTGGCTACTAACCATGCAACCAATTAAAGGGATCGTATAGTGATGCTCCAAGTAAGTGGGAATGAGTTTAGTTAATTGCTTACTTAACCAATTAGTCCAATTAACCTTTCTACTCAGACCAGATAAATAAATAAAACCGAGTAAGAAATTGGCCGAGCTTGGGAATCGAACCCCGGTCTCCGGAGTGCGAGTCGAGCACGCTACCACTCCGCCATGCCAGCTCGAGGGTTTGGAATGAACAAAGGTGCGTCTAGAGAATACGGTGTCTTCTTTCACTCCCATCTTCCTCCCTTCCCGTTACGGCGAGGTTTAGGTGTCCACCGATATATGAGAGACATATACATTTCCTTTCCTCAAAAACCAATTTACCGACGAGCAAGGCGTATTTGTCCGCGTTTCAGATTGGTCCAAATTGTCGTGACGTCACCGCGTGCGAATTTTGACGGGTGGTGTCCATCGAAATATGTGAGACAGTTACTGCGCAACTTCCTTTCCTGAAATACAATTTTCGACTAGTGTCTACTGAGATATGCGAGACAGTTAATGCGTAATTTCCTTTCCTCAAATACAATTTTCATTTTCTTCCCTACGGCCCCTCTTTCTTCTTTCACTCAACTTCCTCCCTTCCTGTACAGTGCGGCTCAGGTGTCCACCGAGATGACAGAGAATTACTGCGGCCTTTCCTTTCCTTAAAAAGCGTTGCGTTCAAAGGGCTACGCATCGCGCCGAACGGGTGGTGGCGTTCAATGGACCCCGTGGCAGCGCTACAACACGCTGTCGCGTTCCACTCCTAAAGGCGAAGATAAAGCGCCATTAATCGGCAGTTAATTAATGCACCAACAGAATGTGAAGTGAACAATCGCGTAGCAGAATGCAGCACTCAGGCTTTCGCCTTTCACTACTTTAGCCGCTAAAGTTCCTAGTAATTTTTATTGTAACACGACGCCCATAGTAAAATGTTGATGATAGTAGCCCCTTTATAACAGCGGTGGCCAGCTCCGAAGCGCCTTCCGCTGCGGCATTGATGTGAAGCGCTTAGGCTTATCGACGACTACGGCCGCCAGAAAGCAGCGCAGTTAGTTGCCCGGCGCGCCAGCGGGCGGCGTCATTGCCGAAAGCTCAGCTCGCTCGCTAATTGGTTAAGCGATTGGTTAAGCGTAGCCATGATAAAACGTTTGTGTTCGAGGTTATTAGTGCGGAAGCATCATATGCCTCATGCGAAGGAAAACCTGTCAGCGGAAGTTGTCCACAGAATGTGTCCACAGGAAGAGGCACCTCAACCGTGGCCTGATTCGAAAAAGGAAATTGGCTGGCATTGTGGCTCGAACCCAATCCCTCTGCCTGCCAGGCGGGCACGGAACGAATAATTTTTTTCTTTTTTCAACATCGCATTTACTATACGAGGTTATGTGTGTACAGAAGGGGCTATATACAGATTATTTACAACTAGTGGATGCACTCCATGAGCTTGACAGATGACAACACTAATAAAAGGGCGGCAACGATAGGCACCGTACCAACACGGGAAACCAGTCCAGAAGAAAGTCTCTTTCATCATATATGTCCCAGAGCTGGAGCATCATTCGGCTGAAATGGCTTCTGGGTGAACCAGAAGGTTCAGCGTTGCGGTCTAACATGCTCGTTTTCCGCAGGCTGTGAATTCCAATGAGAATAAACATGTCACAGAGTTTGTAATCAGATTGAGTGGCCTCAAGGTAACGTACACTGAAGCAAGGAATTTGATGCAAAGTTCATCTTTAGCGTTCTTTGCAGCGCATCCCAAAACAAAATCGCATCCTTGTAGTTGATAAAACAGCGCTTACAGGTTTCAGGTACATTGCAAAGACGAAAGTGAACAGAAGAAACAAAAATGTTCTTCCTATGGAGCAACGTTCGTCGTGCAATTTATAAAGAGAAAAAAAACGTTTTGGTGCAAGAAGGAAGCGGCATCTTGCACACGAGCTTTAACACATCATGACCCATGAGGCCAAAGTGCACAGAACGATACAATGGCGGCAGGAAGAGCATTGCTATCAAATCTCAGCACAGTCTATTACACACATACCACAAGTGTCGTTGGTTCAACTTGTTAGAGGGCAACGAAGTGAACGCGTTGTGGCGTGTACGACGGTAAAGTGCGTTTAGGATGTGTACTGATGCTGGACAACAATGACTTAGAAAAAAGTTGACATTCAAGGGTTCCGTGATATTTCCACGTGACAACGATGACTGAAAAAAATCATGGGGGGGGGGGGGGGGGGGGGCACTTTGCTGACCTAAAGTGCGGTGAGGTGAAAGCCTTAACCGCGGTGTTGCTGCTTGTGTCACTGATATGTGGTTAAGATGTTAAGCTTCGCCTCTAAGAGTGGAACGCGACAGCGTCTTGCAACGCTGCCAGGGAGTCCACAGAACGCCATCGCCCGTTCGGCTCTACGCCTTGCTTGTCGGTAAATTGGTTTTTGAGGAAAGGAAATGTATGTCTCGCATATCTGGATGGACACTTGAACCTTGCCGTAACGAGAAGGGAGGAAGATGGGAGTGAACGAAGACACCGTATTCACTAAACGCGCCTTTGTTCATTCCAAACCATCGAGCTGGCATGGCGGATTAAACAGTGAGATCCCCAGGGTAATAATAATTTTTTCCCTCTAAAATTTTTTTAACCGGTAAGCTTTCGGTGTGCAGCTTAAAAAAGAAGGTTTTTGTTCCTGGCGGCACCGGCATTTTTTTTAACCCCTTTAAAACATCTCTGCCTGCGCCTCCACTGTACAAGGCCCGCTACAAGGGCGCTGGGACAAATATATCGCACAAAGCACAGGGCAGTTTCTTTGGTTTCACAGTCGACAGAAAATCATTTGAAAACCGCGGGGAAAGGAATCTCACACTCGCTACGATTTCCCGCTAAAAGCCGCTGATCCTAAAGTAAACCTCAGTAGTAGAGACTACGTACTCCGGCAGCAGGCGCCGCAGTCTAACTTGGCATACGGTGCGCAAAAACGGGTCTCTTGTGTCCCGAAAAAAAAAAACGACTGACCAGCTGCCGCAAAAACAAATGGCCCAGTCCCAGCCTTCCGTCTTGTACCCGTGTGAATAGGTTGGTCCGGCTGCAGCGCTCCCATTCAGACGGCGAAAATCCTGTGTAGCTTTTGAATGTTTAACCTTGAACAGCGCAACCCCTGCATTACGTACCAGAGCCTGCTGATAAAGAACAAGTTGCAAACAGTGGCTCTGGCAAAAATCGACAAGGTTTTTCCTTCCCATTTATCCGCTCTTTCCCGTATCTCTTTGACCTGTCCTTTCCAATATTGTTCACTCTCTCGGTAAGCATCGAGCGGAACGCCCAAGTACTTATCTGGTGTCGTCGTCCAAGGCACACTGGCGAACCGTTCAGGCGTAGATAGCCACCCTCCATGCCAAAGCCCGAAGCACTTCGACCAATTAACACCACTGCCTGTAGCTTGGCTGAATTCGCGTACACATTTCACAGTCTCGCTTGTGCCTCTCTCGTCAACCGCAAACTCAGCAATGTCATATGCGTACGCCAAGAGCTCTAATGCGGCTGCTTGTAAACTGAATCCATTCATACTCCGTTTTTCAGTATTTTCAAACAAAAGGTCTCGACGTAAATACAAAATAAAAGGGGGCTGAGGGGACAGCGCTGGCGCACTGAACGCTGCACGCTAATAGTGGCCCCCAAACTCTCGTTAACAATCAATCTCGTCGTGCAGTTCCGGTATGCCAGGGCCACACCCTCACGGATAACAGAACCTACATTAACCTGTCTTTTGTTTCGTCGTCAAGACGCGGTATCTCAGCTAGAAACACCTCCTTAAATGTGCTAGCATCTACCGGATGCGATGCGAAGAGCGCCTGATAATGCTAGAAAAAGGCTGCTTTGTTGTGATCGATGTCCATTGTTAAAACACCTCTCCATTCTATTTCGTTAACGTGGTTTCTTTCGGCACGGGCTTTTTCTAAACCAAGCGCTCGTTTCGTTGGCGCTTCCCTTTAGTTTAATTAGCAGAAAGCCGGAAACAATAGACCACGTTTCTTTACACTGTTGGGAAGGGGTTTATTTTTGGGATGTATTGCAGTGAACCCTAAAAGAATTACCACTAGACCCATATGGCATCCTGTACTTATCTGTAGAAAATGAGGATGGGGTACCGTTTGACTTAATAATGCTGATATGCCTTCACTGTATATGGCGCTCCAGAATGGGAGGCTACCATTGTGACAAAGACGCAAGACCTGCCCGAACTTACTTTCGGGAAAGCATGGACTGGTTTCTGGCCATCCAGAAAGCCACTGCGGAGCCTCCGGAGTGGCTCTCGAGACTAGAGCCGCTGGGCAATTTGCGTGAATTTTAATATGACGAAGCCAGATTCATGCTTCCTGACCACGACAGTGTCGTGCGTATGTACATAGCGTTTAGTATGTTTTGTTGATTGCTTGTTTTGTTGAATGTTATGTGTCAAAGCCAGGCAATACAAAAAAAAGCTGGCATGGCAGAGTGGTTAGCGTGCTCGTCGTGCACTCCGGAGATCCTCATTCGATTCCCCAAATCATCCGATTTCCCACTCGGTTTTATTTATTTATCTGGTCTGACTAGAAAATTTAATTCCCCGCAGGGGCACCTTTTGAAGCGAGGTGTTGGTGCTTGGCGCCACCACGGACCCTTAGCCCTCATACCGAAGCTGTCATCCGTACCGTGGCGATAGGTTGAAAGGTGGAGGGAAGAAACCATGAACGGTGGCGGTCGAGGAAGTGGTCAATCCTCGACCGATGGGCTCCTCGTTTGTCTACCAGGCGGGGAGTCCCGGGACCTTCCTCTGTGTATAAGGGTGAATCAGAGGCGACAGAGTATGAGGAACCCTTAGCCAGTACATGCCGTATGGAAAAATTTGCAAAAAAATATGATCGGCCCCCAAAAAGGGGTCGCACCGATGCGAAAAAATTGATGCCACAGAAACCAGAAACGTTTCCAAAGTTTTTCATGGTTCACTCAAATACAGATGAACCTGTAGCAAACTTGTCTGCATTTGTGATCGCCAACACCCTAAAAAGGTGTGTAGGCAAAGACTACAAAGCAAAAAAGCAGCGAACCGGAGATCTCCTTGTAGAAATAAACACAAAATAACAGAGCACCAAACTGATGTCGTTACAGAATCTTGGAGAAACGAGTGTACAGGTAACCCCGCACCGCACCCTGAACCACTCAAAGGGCGTCATATCTGAATATGAACTCCTACAAAGTACCGATGCGGAAATGGAAGAACTATCTGAACAAGGAGCAATAGCAGCCCGACGAATAACCATCCGGAGAAACAATGTTGAAATCAAGACAAAACACATTGTCTTAACTTTCAATACCACAACTCTGCCTGACTCCATCCACGCCGCATACCTCCATTGTAAAGTCCGCCCATACATACCGAACCCGAGACGATGTTTCAAGTGCCAGCGCTTTGGACACAGCATGTTGGCTTGCCGCGGTAAACCCACTTGTGTCACATGCGCAGAAGACGCACATAGAGAGCGAAGATGCGAACGCACACCAAAATGCATCAACTGCAATGGCGCACATGGCACGTACTCCAGGTCGTGCCCAGTCTGGAAAACAGAAAAGCAAATCATAACTTTGAAGACCACAGAAAACCTGTCCTACCTTGAAGCAAAAAAACGCGTCTCTTTCCAACAGAAAGGGACATACTCTGAAGCGGTGACGCGGGGACCGCCGCCGCCTTCAGTTTCTGTCGGCACACAGGTCGATCCGAAGGACCTTGGGTCGACAACCAAGTCCCCACCACAGAAGTCGGTGACACAGTCCACAGGGCTGAAAATTTTGCGGGAAGACCACGCGATCCTCGCCGGAGGCCCTCAGGCCCCAATTTCAGCAGCGGCATCCTCGGCGACAGACACCCAGAACAGCTCTGCTGAACTGGACCTGTCGCCCCACCCCTCTAAGAAGGCAACTGCTGGCCCAAGAAACTCTGCCCCTGGAGCAGAGCATGGTTCAGTGGTGCCAACAAAAAAGACGAATGCGAAGGCCACGGGCCATCGCAAACAAGAAGCGTCCTCCACGTCCACCGTGGAGGAGATGGATGTCAGCGAAAGTCCGCTGACATCTAAAACACACGCATCCGCGGATTCTCCGCGGAAATCCGGCGCCACGAAAGTGGCGATGGATACAACTCCTGGCTCGCCGCCGCTTCAGCGGCGGCGAGACTCCCTAGAGAAAAAAGGGAAACCACGAATCACTGCTCCTGAGAATAAGTAACTTTCCCCAATCCCCAACTTATCACAATGGCGTATCTAATACAATGGAACTGTAGAGGTCTACACAGAAACTACACAGACACAACCGATATGCTCAAAACAATGGCACCTACAGCTGTGTGCCTGCAAGAAACAAACCTTGGGCCACAGCACACAAACATCTTAAAAAAATATAATATTTTCCGGAAAGACCGAGTACAAGCTAGCCGACTCTCAGGAGGCGTCGCTATCATTACGCAAAGCGATGTCCCTGCAAGAGAGGTATCATTAAAGACGAACTTAGAAGCGGTCGCAGTAAACATCATTAGCCATAAAACAATAACAATATGCTCTGTGTACATACCACCACACAACACAATAGCCATGCATGACCTAGAAGAACTTCTGGAACAGTTGCCAGAGTCATATGTAATAATAGGGGATTTTAACGCACACTCCTCATTCTGGGGAAGTCAGCATACTGATTCCAGGGGTCAGCTCATCGAGGATTTTATTCTTTCGAATAACATATGTGTAATGAATACGGGAAAAGCTACGTACTGCTGCCCCAGCTCTGGAAAAATGACCTGCCTCGATTTAGCATTTGCATCACCATCTGTTTTTGGTTTGGTTTGGTTTGGTTTATTGGGGTTTAACGTCCCAAAGCGACTGATGCTATGAGAGACGCCGTAGTGAAGGGCTCCGGAAATTTCGACCACCTGGGGTTCTTTAACGTGCACTGACATCGCACAGCACACGGGCCTCTAGAATTTCGCCTTCAAGAAATTCAGCCGCCGCTGCCGAGATCGAACCCACGTCTTTCGGGCCAGCAGCCGAGCGCCGTAACCACTGAGCCACCGCGGCGGGGCCATCTGTTTTTAATGATTTTATTTGGGATGTTTTAGATGACCCCCGGGGAAGTGATCACTTACCCACGGTTTTAAAACTAACATCAGCTACATTCATCCTCCCTACGAAGACACGGCGATGGAAAATTCACCTCGCCGATTGGGCACTTTTCAGAACGAAGGCCACACTAGAAAAAGAATATGCCGAAACCCTTACTATAGAAGAACTAAATGAAAAATTTGTCACATGCTTAATATCTGCAGCAATAGAAGCCATATCCCACAAACGTCTGAAATTGCACGAAAAACACATAAAGTTTGATGGTCAAATGAATGCTCATTGGCTAAAAAGCAGCAAAACAAGGCTAGGGGCAACCTTCGCAGATATCCCACTACAGGAAACTTGCTCATCTTCAAAAGGGCTAGAGCCAAAGCACGATACATTAGACGCAGCGCAGAAAGGGCATCATGGCAACAGTACATATCCTCCATAAACAGCTCAATATCATCAAAGAAAATGTGGGAGCAGGTGCGGAAATTCACAGGAAATTTTACTCCATTCACATTTCCAATGCTAACAACAAGCTCATCCAACTACACACACCCATTTCAAAAGCACAAAACAATAGTAGAAAAACAAAGCCTGCCCTTTGGAACATGCATACATGAAGACTACAATCAGCTTATTACCATGCAGGAACTAAACACAGTACTAACATCCGGTAAAATGACAGCACCAGGCCCAGACAATATACATTATGCCATGCTTGCTCACCTCTCTGAGACTGCCATAGAGGCTCTCCTAAAATTTTTCAATAAAATATGGATGAGTGGAGAAATCCCCCAAGCATGGAAAGAAGCAATCATAGTACCTTTCCTAAAACCAGGGAAACCACAAACTAGTCCCACCAGTTACAGGCCAATAGCACTCACTAGCTGTATAGCAAAATCATTCGAAAGCATTCTAAACATCCGACTAACCTTCATACTTCAGTCCCAGCAACTTTTAGATATACACCAGTGCGGTTTTAAAAAGACATGTTCCACAACCGATCACCTTGTACGCTTCGAGAACACAGTCCGGGAAGCGTTCATCCACAACCAACACTGTATCGGGGTCTTCTTCGACCTGGAGAAGGCTCACGATACCACGTGGAGGTGCGGTATCCTCCGTGACCTAGCGGACCTAGGTATCCGCGGCAGGATGCTGAGCTGTTTGAGCGACTTCCTGACCAATCGAACGTTCAGAGTCCGCCTAGGCGCAACCTTCTCCAAGACTTTTATCCAAGAAACTGGTGTGCCCCAAGGGTGCATCCTCAGCACGACCTTATTTGTCATCAAAATGAACTCCATAGGAAAAATAATCCCAAAATCCATAATGTACTCAGTTTACGTAGACGACCTCCAAATAGCATGCACGTCTGCCAGCATACCTACCTGTGAGCGGCAAATACAAATAACAATAAATAAACTGGCTACCTGGGCAGATAGAAACGGATTTAGATTTTCCCCTCAGAAAACAGTAGCGGTTCTGTTCTCTTTGAGACGAGGCCTACAGGCCGACCCCATACTATATTTAAACCAAACCCCACTACCTGTCAAACAAGAGCATAAATTCCTAGGGATAACTTTCGATAAAAAACTCACTTTCTTGCCACATATAAACAGCTTAAAAAAAAAGCTTCCGAGGCCCTCAATGTGCTGAAAATACTATAAAGAAAACGCTGGGGGTCTGATAGAGCTTCCCTGTTACATATATATCGTTCTCTGGTTCGCTCTAAGTTAGACTATGGGTCCATAGTATATGGCTCAGCAAGACCGTCCTACATAAAACGACTGGATCCTGTCCACAATCTTGGTTTAAGGTTGTCTTCCGGTGCTTACAGAACTTCCCCAATAGCAAGTCTGTATGTGGAAACTAATGAACCTTCCTTAGAAGATCGAAGAACTGCACTAACTTGTACATACATCCTCAAAATCCTTTCTCAGCCCAAACATCTCTGTTAGCCAATTGTCACGAAATGCCCATCCCGAATACTTTTCAACAACAAGCCCCATGTGATTAAGCCGTTGCTATTGCGCTTCGAAGAAAAATGTCAAACTCTGAACATACTAAACGAAATCAAAAATATTGCCCCAAGACACGAAGCGCTACCACCGTGGTACACTCTCCCCACAGTGTGTGACGTCACACTAACACACCTCAGGAAAACCTGTACACCACACGACCATATAATACAAGAATATCTAGCACTACAACAAAAATACAGAAAATATACTGCCTTTTATACTGATGGGTCAAAAACTCATGCTCATGTAGGAAGCGCAGTAATACAAGGAAAAAATGAAAATGCAGTATGACTGCCCTCATGTGCTACAGTTTTCACCGCTGAGTGTTATGCCATTTCTGTTGCGGTACAGAAAATAACATATGAAAACATCAAAAACAGCATCATTTATACAGATTCACTGAGCGTCCTTACAGCATTAAACTCCAAAAATGCCACGGAGCCACTGATTGGAAACATCATACACAATATAGTAAAGGTCACAACACAAAAACATGTTATAAAATTCTGCTGGGTTCCCAGTCACATTGGCATTAGGGACAATGAGAGAGCCGACATGTGTGCTGCACAAACCAGAACCATGGAAATAAAACATGTGAATTTGCCTCCTAGAGATTACATGAAGTTAGTGCATAGCAGACTAAGAGCCAAGTGGCAAGCTTCTTGGGAAAATGAAGGACGCAACAAGCTGCATACCATAAAGCCCATTTTAAAAGAATGGAAATCATGCCGCCATAAAGAGCGTTTTATCGAAGTAATTTTATGTCGTTTACGCATAGGTCACACACACATCACCCATAACTTCTTATTAACAAAAAAAGACAAACCTCTGTGTGAAATGTGTGGTGAGGAGCTCACAGTAAATCACATTTTAATTTCTTGTTCTCGTCTCGAAGAACTTAGAAAAAAAAATTTTACGGTATTTTACAATGAACACATTCATTTCATCCCGCATTGCTTTTAGGCGAGCAAACACTTGTCGAGTTTTCACTTGTTTGTAAGTTTCTAAAGAAAGCCAATGTTTTAAATCTATTATAATGTAACCTTTGTACCCTTGACATAACATCATCTAACCTTGTGTTTGGCGCATGATAGGCATAGTTGCTTATGCGCCATAAAACCCCATATAACTAACTAGAAAGTTTAATTAGGCTAATTGGTTAATTAAGCAAATAACTAAACTCAGTTCCACTTACTTGGAGCATCACTATACAATCCCTTTAATTGGTTTGCATGGTTGCAGGGTAAGGAGAGGTGATGACAGCGTTATACCCGAGTGTTGCACCTCCGAATTTTATTAATTTAAAAAAATAGGAAATAGGCTTTTTAAGTTAGAAGAGCGCTTACTTAGGCATAATATTTTAAGTGATTGTGTGCATCAGAATAAAGCTAAAACCGTGATAACTAGCACGCTCATTAGCTAATAAGTAGTTGACTTTTTAACTATTACCTGTAGGCCCCTCTTTTACTGAGAGGCTTGTAACCCAACCGTAAGTAATATTCATGTCAGTTTTTGGATCTTCAACCATGCGATTCTCGTCCCCGCTACAGCTCAAGTAATTTTTGCTTTCCAAGCAATGCTACACTGTTCGCGGTTCCACGCTTCGCCGTGCATTTCGAACAAAAGGGACTCTCGCCTCACTGGCCGCAAAACAGTGGGGAGGCGTCACAGAAACCAACATACAGACATGAAAAACGCCTGCTAACTAGAGGTGACACTGACGGAAACGGTATGAAACGGTAGGACGGCATGAAAAGGTGTGCTCACTAAGATAATGAGGAGGCTGAGCTCACAGTGTCTCTCGGTCGTTCAACGTAAGGAGAAAGTGCCTCAACACTCATGCAGGAAGGGCAGCAAAAGGGTGGCGGAGGCCGGAAAATACTTGAAAAAAGTAACACGGGGGCGAGGAAGGAGACAGAAAAAAAAAGCGCGACAAAACGCCGATAGCAGCCCCCCCCCCCCAAACTTCCCCCCTCCCCCCGAAAAAAAAATCCCGGATACCAAAAAGCATGAAAAGAATACTTTCCAAGAAGCTGGAGCCATGACGTAAATATGTGACGTACTCCATCAGACTTCACGCCTCCCGCTAATATCGGAGGAGGAGGGCGAATTTCGCTCGCGGTGTCTAGACAACCAGGCGGAACAGGGAAAATCTCGGAGAGGGAACGGAAGTAGAGGAACATTACGAAGTAGCTTGGTAGCGATTTCTGTCATCATCATCATCAGCCTGACTACACCCACTGCAGGGCAAAGGCCTCTCCCATGTCTCTCCAATTAACCCTGTCCTTTGTCAGTTGCCGCCACTGTATCCCCGCAAACTTCTTAATCTCATCCGCCCACCTAACTTTCTGCCGTCCCCTGCTACGTTTGCTTTCTCTTGGAATCCACTCCGTTACCCTTAAGGACCAGCGGTTATCTTGCCTTCGCATTACATGCCCTGCCCAAGCCCATTTCTTCCTCTTGATTTCAACTAAGATGTCATTAACCCGCGTTTGTTCCCTCACCCACTCCGCCCTCTTCCGATCTCTTAATGTTACACCTATCATTTTCCTTTCCATAGCTCGCTGCGTTGTTCTTAACTTAAGCTGAACCCTCTTTGTTAGCCTCCACGTTTCTGCCCCATAGGTGAGTACCGGTAGGATACAGCTGTTGTATACTTTTCTCTTCAGGGATATTGGTAAGCTACCCTTCATGATCTGAGAGAACCTGCCTTATGCGCTCCATCCCATTCTTATTCTTCTAGTTATTTCCCTCTCATGATCCGGATCTGCGGTCACTACCTGCCCTAAGTAGACATATTCTCTTACTACTTCCAGCACCTCTCTACCAATTGAGAACTGCTGTTCCCTTGCTAGGCTGTTGAACATTACTTTGGTTTTCTGCATGTTAATTCTTAGCCCCACCGTTCTGCTCTGCCTGTCTAACTGATTGATCAGGCTTTGCAGTTCTTGTCCTGAGTGGCTTAGCAAGGCAATGTCATCAGCGAATCGCAAATTACTCAGGTATTCTCCATTAACTCTTATCCCCATTTCTGTATCGGTAACTCACCATTAATGAGTCCTTTAAAAAAAATTGTGGCCGCGCGTTGCGGAGACGATGTTGCACAACCACACGGTATCGAAAATATTTTCGACCAGAGGGTGGTCAGTGCCCCTTCAAGCTCCGCCTTAAGGGTATGACGCGGGGTTCTCTATGCGCATCACTTCGCAGAGCCCAGGCTTGCAACACCTTTCTGGCAACAAGAATTTATTACGTACTCCAGGTCCTTCACTGCGCCAGACATTACATACAGCATTTCCATCGTATATTTGCGACGTTTATCTGGTCTTCCAAATTCGAGCCCATGCCGCGTGATAACCTTTTCAGGCCAGTTTGTGCAGGAGGACTGGGCCCAGAGCACCTGTATGTGAGACAGTTGGTCGCCCATTTCTTCTTTTTTCGTAATTGTTCCCATCCGCTTATTACAGCATTATTGCAGGCTAACTTCATGACTCTACTTCCAAACTTAGTAGTTTCTTCTAATTTTTCTGAAGGCCCCCGTTTACTAGGTTTTATGCAGGAAGTTTATGCCTCCGTCAGTTTTTTGACAGTTCGGTTTTCAAATGAGTACTTATATTCTGTTTCGCGCAAAATTCTGTATAGGGATTTGATATCGAGCTCTTCCCGCCCCCACTCTATCGTTCTGTCTAATTTGGGCTCATGGGTTACGATATTTTAAAGTGAGTGCGTAAAATGCCAATTTCTCCTTGCACCAAAACCTTTTTCAATAAATTACACACCGAAACTCTACCTGTCAACACGTGGCTCGATAGGAAAAACATTTTGTGTCTTCTGTAAACTGTCGCTTGTGCAATGTGCCTGAAACAATCGAACATTGTTTTATAGACTGCAAAGACGCGATTTTGTTTTGGGGTGTGTTCCAGAGGACGTTACAGAAAGATTTTCTCCTAAATTCCTACAGTGTGCGCTACGTTGTTGTTTCCCAACCTGACTCGAAACCCTATGATATGATTCCTCTCACTGTGCTTCATAGCCTTTGGAAAACGCGCATGCGATACCGCAACGTTGAACCTGTTGTTTCGCCCAGAATGAATTTTAGCCGAATGTTGCTGCAGGTAACGGACATTTACAAAGAATTGGACTTTTTACCGGATTGGTTTCCTCTCCTGATGCGCTGTATATCCTTATCGGCCTTTTAGTTCTAATATGTCTACTATAATGTTTGAGCCACTTCGCGCCTACCTGGGTGCTCTGTAAATAGTTTTTTTTAATGTGTGTGTATACACACAACCCATCCATATATATAAATATATATATATATATATATATATATATATATATATATATATATATATATATATATATATGCCCCGCCGGGGTGGCTCAGTGGTTACGGCGCTCGGCTGCTGACCCGAAAGACGCGGGTTCGACCCCGGCCGCGGCGGCTGAATTTCTTGAAGGCGAAATTCTAGACGCCCATGTGCTGTGTGATGTCAGTGCCCGTTAAAGAACCCCAGGTGGTCGAAATTTCCGGAGCCCTTCACTACGGCGTCTCTCATAGCCTCAGTCGCTTTGGGAGCCGCGGCGGCTGAATTTCTTGAAGGCGAAATTCTAGACGCCCGTGTGCTGTGCGATGTCAGTGCCCGTTAAAGAACACCAGGTGGTCGAAATTTCCGGAGCCCTTCACTACGGCGTCTCTCATAGCCTCAGTCACTTTGGGACGTTAAACCCCAATCAACCACCCATATATATATATATATATATATATATATATATATATATATATATATATATATATATATATATATATATATATATATATATATATATATATAAAACCATGTAATAAATACCATGAAAGAAGAAAAAGTTCCTCAGTAGTAGAGGGGTAGCGCACCCGGCTCAGAACCCAAGGGACTGCGGTTCGAGTCCTGACTCGATCATCATTTTTCTTTTCAGCGCATTCACTTTTCTTTCTTCAAAGGCACTACGTAATGGTGGTGGAATGACGTCACGACTATGACGACCAATGATGGATTGTGTAGGGACGTCCTCCCTGTTGTAGTGTGCGATCGTTGTGGGGTGTTTGAATTATCCGCGCAGGTCATGTGGTTGTGACGTCACGACAACCTCGACCAATCCAGATTTTCTCGACATGCCAACGCAAGCAACTACGACGGTTTCTCCGCAGAACGTATCCCTATTATGTACAAATTATGTACAAATGCCGAAACCATATGAAAGCTACGCTTACTCCCCGCATTGAAAATTTTTCATCGCTGTCTTCTCAAATCTCCTTATTTTTTGGAATAGCATTACGGGGGTAACGGGGGTTTTAGTGGCACATCTCAGAGAACTGAGATGTTTTCTGTTGAGAAAAAAAAAATACTTTTTTTTGTGCAGAGAGAAGGAGAATCAAGAACGAAATGGAAGGGAGGTAAGCTAGGCGATCCCCAGTAGATAGCCTGCACGTGGGAAGGAGGACAAAGGGGGAGATCGAAATGGGAGTGAGATAGGTAGATGTCTTTCTCACGTGTCCGTAGTCCGTAACTAACAGGATACACTGGGCAGACTCTGAAAGTTAACAGCCTTGAACTTAATCCGGAGTCTTTCAAGAATTTCAAAAGCGTCTTCACAGCTGTCCTCTGCGATGAGGGTTTAGTCCAAGGACCCAGAATCTTAGCCTCTGTAAGGGGACGAGGATCTAAGCGGCGGACCGTTGCAGCCAGGAGGACGCGCTCACGCTCAAACAGAAACAATCGCAAAGTAAGTGCTTAATTGTCTATTCGCACCCACAATGCTCACGCGCAGGAGAGTCTTCCATAGCGACTAAATGGGAGTAGGCATCTGTTACCGTCCCAGCCACAGACGACACAAGAGCATAGCATCGTAGCGGGAAAGGCTGGACGGTAGACTGAGTTGAAGTAAAGGGTCGAGGCGGTGCAAATGGCATGCCGAGTTTCCAGGGCTAGGCCTAGCCGCTGGTGTCTCGTTTCGGCCAAGCACTCGCAGATGTCTTCCTGCGTCGGCTCTTGACAGAGGTATCCAGACAATGATGGCCCTGCCGTGGGCCGATCGAGTTTCAGTGTCAGCTTCGACGCTTCCAACGATGCCACTTATGTCCTGGTAACTGCTGGAAGAAGATTTCATGAGCCTCTTCCAGTGCCTGCTGGTGTTGATGTCTTATCTCTTCGGCGAGTTGCTCTGGTCGCCATGGCGTAAGGAAGAATTCAGATATCGCAGAGCAGCTTTTGAGTCCCAGAACACAGCCCATTTATGGGGTGTTTTTGCGCCGATATTCTGCACAGCTGCAATAAGAGCAGCCAATTCTGACCCGGTGGAAGTTGCCCAATGCGAAATTGTTTGGTTGATACTGGCTTGCCTCACAGGAATGACCACGGCGCAAGCTGAACTAGTAGATTGGAAAGAGCCATCTGTATGTACCTGAGTGCGGTCCCTATACTTGAGTAGAAAACAATTTTATTCATTCTGGTCACATTTCTGAAAATGTATTGTGTTTGGCCATGCCTGCGTTTTCTTTTTACCTACCTCTACTTGTCGCAGTATAATATGCGCAATAACAAAAGATGTACAGACTACGGTTTTAGTACCTTCGGGCCCACTTCAGCATGAAATATGTAGAACATACCAGGCGTGATGTAATAGAATAAAAAATATTGGCATGAACTTCATGAAAGAACTCGTCCGAAGGTCACAATATATTTGAGCAATATAAAGCGTGGCACAAGATTTTAACTTAAAAATGTGTCTGGTTTTATTACACGAACGCAGCGCACTCAGAGGCTATTATCCTTGAGCGCTGCCCCACGAGACAGGCTGGGTTGATAATTGTAACGGCACCGCACAGTGCCCTCTTTTCAATTCGCGCAGTGCAGAGCCGGTGAGTGAACTTACGGTAAGACAGCGTGCGGCAAGCAGGTTCGTTTAAACAGACCGTGGTGTTCCTTGCGCATCCAGCTTTTAATTCACTGCACCGAGACGTTTCAGTTAGTGGCGTGAGGCCCGGAGAGAATAGCTCGTTGAGGACCGAGCCGTCGCCGCCGGCCGATCCAGTACTACGGGGTAGGGCCACGCTCGCTCGCAGGGCGTCGAACCGGGCCGGAACAGACGGGAAGAAGAAGCCCGATGGGGGGCGCCGCGACCGCGTTCCCCGGGCGAAAGCTGTGCCGCTTATCGAGGCAGCCTAGAAAGAAGACTGATTTCGCTGCGCGATGCGCGCTCGCGTGCTGCTCCATTTTGGGACCTTCCCAGAACGGGGCGGGCTACTAACCGCCCGGCGAGGGAGGGGGGGGGGGGGGGGGGGGGGGGGCGCACAATGAGGCCCCGGCGGCCCACGCGCCGTCTGCAGGAAGTGTCCCGCTACGCGTGTCCCACAATAGTTAATGGCGGCCTAATGAATCCCCCTAAGACGCGCTAGGCTTGCTGCGGAAGGCGCTATTGAGCGAGACGCGTGCTTCTGCCGTATAGTGCTACACGCGAAACAGTGGCGCGCATCTCGTTACTCTTCTAGTATTAAATCTCTCAGTTGGGGTTGTGGTGCGAGCCTTGCTTGTCCAAGCAGGCACCCGATTGCGATTGCCTCATGCTATTTATTTCGAGTGTCGTAACGTTCTAGTCATTTCTGAAGGAATGATATCCGGTTTAGACTCGTGATCAAAGCTAGCTCCCTCGAGGCGTAGTTCTCTTAAAACGCGAGATAGGCTCGCTGCTGCGTAAAGACTATCCGGGAGCTTCGTCCTTCTTGTAGCGTGCTTTCAGGCCTTAGCAGGCGACTTCATCTTGCGTTAGGAGTCAGCGCGATATGCTAGTGCATCGCGTCCACGAAGGTTTAAATGTTGATGTGTACCAAGGCCGGAGCGAACTTTCTTAAGAGCGCCAGCAAACCGACAAAAAAAAAGTGGAAGGAGGCGTGTTTCCTCCTCTCCCTCAAGCGAGAGCCCTGAGCACGCTTATGGTGGCAGAAAACTTGATGTCATGCTCTTTGCTGCCGTTTTTTAGTTTTTGGCAATAACTTACTATGATCACTTCATGCTCCTGGTGAATTTGTAATATCTGAATGGAAGCGCATGCATTGTTACGTAATATCACGAAGTGGAAGTTTACAGACGACAAAGACCTGTTAATCTTCGCACTAGCGGCTTCTGCTCGCTTCAGTATGCAATAACTTTCTGCCGTTTGCAGTGCACTGGAGTGCAAAGTTACCAGGTGCATGATATGGCTGCCCAGTGCACTGTCCTTTGGACGTTGCTTTAGCGAATGCGTTTTCACGCCTGTAAGTATTCGTATGCAGTGAGCGTCGTTCTTGCGCTATGAGCCGTTTTATTCACCTAGATAGCTCTTCGTTCGTCGCTGCAACTGCTCTGTTCGACGCGACAGAGTAACAAGAATCATGCATACGTTTTCAGTATAGTGAAAACAACGGCTTAGTCACGACCACCTCCAGCGTCTTCGCTGGAATTAAGTCGAGGATGACAGTTGATTAAAAATTGACACCCGACATTTACGTTGCAGATTCAAATGCTCTTTCCTTCTATCAAATAGCATATTTAATGAAGTTAGTCTGATAGCGGAACACTTGTGGAGCAGCATATTATCTTGCGGCGCTGTGATTTTACTGAAACAGTCGACACTGTTTCTAGTTGTAGTTCTAGTTGTAGCTCTGCTTTCCTGCTCATGCCTGCTAGTGATTACCGTAAATCCCGTTTTCGATAGCACCTTACCTGGACGACTGCTGATTCAGAAATATTGTATCGCCTGGAGTTTAAGTGAAATGCCGCGTCAATGCCCTGCTGTAATGCCCTGCGGGGCGATGCAGGTAACTAATAAATAAATCATATTCACTTAGCGGAAGCATTTCCGACGCCAGAAGAGCTCAGCTTTTTTCACCCAGTCTCTCTCTTTATCGATCTCTGTCGATGTCTTTATTCATTGAGCCCTGCAGAGTTCCACAAATGTCCACAAAAAGTTGAGCTCAAGGCAAAATCTTGGTGAAGTGTCCGGTCTTGGAGGATATCTTCTTGGCTGAATGAAACATAGAACCGAAGGTCCGGACTCAACACGCGATTGGTGCTCCTTAAGTGAATGCACGTAATGAAAGTTATGCTGGTCAGCGAAGATGTGTGTGGATAACAATTTATTTACGTGGGATGTACCTCACGCTTATTTACATGGTAAATTTTTCACACAGGCGAGACAACGGGCTTTTCTGGTGCTTTTATTTGAGCAGTTTGTTAAATAGAAAAGGTTTATTTACAATAGAATGATACAACAAGGCTTATGTAGCGTTGCCAACGGGTTCGTCGATAGTGTTTGCTGCGATGCACGGGAAGAGGTAGATTCAGGTTGAAGTTCCGAGTTCAGTGGGACTAAACAGGCTGGATTTCTTGCGCTTGTCCGCTACACACCACCTTCCCGAGCCGCTGTTGGACGCTAGCTGACGATAGAAAACAAAGACAGTGGTGAATCAACGAATCAACTTTATGTTTCGTCAGAGATCTTGCTCTGTTTTTCCCGCGCCATGAAGTCAATCTGCAATCAGTGTACGTGTCACCAATCAGGTTGACAGCAAAAGGTCGCCAAGTCTGTCAGGGATGGAATCGTCAAATAATTACATAAATTTGGCCATTTGCCTACATGTTCCTGCCAAACGAAGAACCGCCCCTACTTCATTCAAGGACTCGGAAATCCTCCATTCACGTGCCCGATAACCCTGTCCATACAACAACGTAGCAGTGTTTGTTGTGTTCTAACTGGGCTTAATTTTGTGCGCCGCTGATTAACGTGAGTGTATATAAGACCTGTTCATTATGTCGCATTTTAAAAAACAATGAAACGCATCTTAAATCTTGTACACTTGCTTTAAGTGCGGCACATGTTCAAATCACCGTGCATGTTCCAACACACAAGTAATGTATGGTGTGCCGTTGACCTCGGGCTGCAGCTTAATGGAGCATCATTGACTAGAGCGTTACGCTTGTGTAGCTTGCACATTACAAAATCTATGAAGGGTATAATCTTCAGAAGGACTAATTCTGTGTGGGTATAACAAAATCAAACACATCTTGCGGACCTTACCCTCCTGGACTATCTGAAGAAAGCATTTTTCGACAAAGCGGTGAATCTAATTGAGCGAACGCTTATATCCATCCACACATATAAGTGAAAGCACAGGCGCGAGCAGTTACCTTTTTGTACAAAGAAGTTTCTAAACGCTGGCTTCACGTTGGTTCGTGACGCGATTCAGTTCCGGTGGCGACCTTTGTCCTTGATCATGATGGATTTTCGCACGTATGGTTTGCTGCCTCGGTGGCTCTTTCCCGAGTAAGACTTGTGGCTGCTGTAGTAGGGGCCCCTCTCGGGGCCGAATGTGTGAACCAGATAGGTTGGTCCGTGAATGACCTTGCTCTCCCCGAAGACAAAGTCGTCGTGCACGCTGCTCCTGTAGGGGCTGGCGAACGAGCTGCCGTAATCCGGCTGGAAAGCTCTCACGAGGCTCTGGCTCGATCCGAAGCCCGAGGCGGACGCATAGCTTCCAGCGGGTGCCACGGCGTGAAGCACCTGTCGGCCGACGTTGCGCTGCGGGGCGGGAGCCTTGGCGTGGGTGAGTCCGTGCCCGAATGTGTGCCCGACACCGCGTGCCGCGGCGATGGCTACTCCCTGGGAGAGTCCGCGACTGCCGCCCTGCTGTGGTAGCTGAGTCAGATGAGGCATTTGGGATAGCTGCGTCAGCTGCGTCAGCTGTGGAGTGAAGCTGGGGACGATAGCGTGCTGCAGTCCCTTTCCGACGTTGCGCCCGAAACCTTGTCCCAAGCCCTGAAGCCCGCCAAAGGCGGCGACACCCTGTCCCACTGCAGGCGCGGCGAACACTTGCTGAAGGCCGTGCACACCCGTATGGCCGATGACGTGGCCGCCGCCGGGTTCGAAGCCAGTTCCGATCTCTTGAACGATGGCTCGTTGCCCGCCAATTCCACTGACCAAGCCCTGTTCTAAGCTGTGTCCTATGCTCTGAGACAACATTCTCTCTAGAGCGTTCGGGCCGGTGAACACCACCTTCTGAGCAGTCCCGCTAGGGCTGAAGTCGAACGCATTGCTTCTGAGGCCCACCAGGCTTCCCCGGCGTGCATTGCTGACTTCGTACGCACCAGCACAGACGGCTGCCAGCAGAAGGATGAAACTCGTATTCTGGAAGCAATTAATAAAAACAATATACAAAATCATGATAATCTGATATTGTGACATCGACAAGAACAAAAGGGTAAAAAAAGTATTTTGTGACATCGACAAGAACAAAAGGGTAGAAAAAAGTATTAAAGCAGCAAAAAAAAACAATACTGAAGTTATGAACTGTCATCTTTAGCCAAGATCGCGTGGCTGATGGCAGCATAAGATCTTATCAGTTACGAGCAGCGCATAATGAAGAATTACGCGTGTTTACAAAATGCACGAAACTTTACAATCGCCATTACCAACGATGACGCACGAAACTGACTACCGCAAGTTATATACTTCACTGGCACTACTGTAAGGTCGTCTGATCACACACCTCCTCGACGTGACCGACCTTGGATTCAAAATGCGGTACATAAGCGGTTTATACAATAGACTCATCAATATCCGTTACAACGCAATTTCAGTCGTACTATATTTTAGAACCGGGCACCCAACTACCTCAAGTATATGGAAGAAACGGCTCTCAAATTCCTCAGGTTCTCTCGGTGTCGGTACCCTGATGTTCGACAGACATGGTGTCCGCTAGTCGTTCACAAGTTATGCATGAAAACGTGAATTAGAAATTAATATATACGCTGAAGCCACGTTGAGGTAGCATAGCTGCAGCGTTAATTTCTGTACCGGTACACATTTTATGACTCGTGTGTGCTGGACAGGATACGTGAGCAAGTACGGGAATACCGCAGTCAGTATGTATGCATGTCATCGAAATACTTCGGAAATTGGCTCTGATATCATACGCAAATTCGGTGCCATATATTTGCCGCTGCAGTATCAAACCAATGACCCGCACTTTACCAAGCCGCAGTAAGTCTTTTCACTACCAGAACAATACATGGCTAATGAAGGGGAAAACGAAACCATACAAGGAAAAAAAATGAATACAACACAGCTCCTGGCTGATTCGCTCATTTATGCTCAATATGAATATAGAAATGAGTAATAAACAGACTAAAGTGCACTCAACGTAGCTGAAGCAAAACCCAAGCACATGCAGGTCACATTCAACGAACTCTTGGCGTCATTCTTCTCCAAAAGGTTGTGTCGGGCGCAAACGGGCTTGTCTTTAAGACAAGCTCGTCTGTCAGTTGCTGCCGCTAACAAGCGTATCACGACAGGTTACAGGGCTGGCGTTTCAAGGCATAGGCGGAGCGTCACATGGCTTAACCGCTTGGGACAGCGCGGCGAACGTCTCGCCTGCGACCCCTCCTGGCGGGTTCAATGAGGTTCGGGACGCTCAGTCACGAGACACTCGAAGCGCGGACCCGAACCAGGCGTTCGGCCCGTCGTCAGCTCTTGAAGACACCTTGCTAGGCGCGAAGGACCTTGAACTCCACTAAGTTCGCGGCCCGACACCACGAGAGTTTTCAAGGGCACCAACAACCCGAGAGCGGCGTTCGCTAAAAGCGCGAACGGATAATTAACGCTCCTGATCCGAGGCCGCTGCCGGTTCCGACATGAATACGGAGCATTCCGGCCAGACGGTGCGATACAAGTTACCACAGCGACACGAGCGGGAGACCGTAAGTTTGGACCCGGTAAGTAGCGAGCGCGCGCGCGCGCGCGCATCCGGCGCCGGTGTGGTACCCGGGCAAGAGGAGGAGGCCCAGAGTGAGCCGGCGTGGGCTCCGGAACGGGCTTACCAAATGCATGTCGGCCGCTTTCACACCCGGTGCCGCCGACGCCCGTCGGAGTGACGGCGGAGCCTGTTTGGCGCGTCCCTCTTATAACCACGGTCACGGCCGACATTCTACGAGGCGGCCCGCCCGTGTTTCTCCTTCCACACTAAGGCTTAATTGTCCCCTCGCTCGGTTTTCTCCCGGGAGTCGAGCCCCTCCGCCCAGCGACCACCCTCTCTCCCCTCTCTTGACGCCGGGACGTAACAACTAGTCCGACGCAAAAAGCCTCCGCCTCGAAAAGTGGAGCGCGCTCTCCTTTTTCTGGAGGAACCGACTCTTTATTTTTTGGCCAACCTTGGTTCGCGTTCCTCTTTGACTCTTCGGTCGTATGTTTTTCTTTCCTATCTCTCTCTCTCCTCCGTTTTCTTGCTACTACTTCGCGCTTGTCTTCGAAAAGACGACCGTCTATTTTGGCTTTTTTTTTTTGTTGATACTTGGCAGTGGCAATTTTTGCATGTCTGTTTGTTGGCTTTGGAAACCCAGTTAGACTTACGTCCTGCCGAGAGCGAGGAACCTTGAGGGAAAACGTCTCCGTCTGCTTGTAGCAGACGCCGTTCCAGATTGCTTGTTTACTTTTTGCTTGCTTTCCCGGCATCAAATTTTTTTTCTTTTCTCTTTCCTTTTTCTTTCTTTTTTTTTTCCTTATCGCATGTACCCTCCGATTGGCTTGGGTGCGTTTCGTACGCATCGCCAATTTGTAGAATTCGTTTCGTATTCGCTTTATTTCCTTTGTCCTACGCTCAAGTTCTGTCATCTTTTGCTCGCGACGAGAAAACCGGCAAAGGCAACGGCCTTTATCAATTGCCTGCTGGCGGTCATCTACGCCTGCTTCGATTGAAGAACAGAAAAACGCGAAGGAGAAAGCGTGTTATTGCTCCCATCCTTTTCTACCCGCTTCGGCGCCAAAGCTTCGCTCCTCTCCCGGATCTTCTGGTACCAGCGTTTACACTAATGGTTTCGAGCTCGCGTGCTGACGCATCGCTATGTGAGCGTGTTGCACGAAAGCGGTCTGTCTGTAGGCGCTCCCGCGCGGCTAAACGTCCCGGCAAACTCGTCTCGTTAGTGGTTCCGATAATCACTTCCTTGCCCTTACTACTCAGCGTTCGCGAGACAGGGAAAGTGCTGCGAGACGGACGGACTATTTTCGTATGGACCAGGGAGGAAAAATGAAAGGACTATAATCGGTAGCCACGTGCGCCGTATAAGAAAGCTACACTTCCTCTTTTAGTTTTCTCCCTCGTCGCCTGACAAAAGCTTGAGTACCTTAACAGGATTTGAGGAAACGCGGTTAACAACGAACCGTGACCCGACAAAGACTGGCGGCTTGCGCAGCGTCCAACGACCTTGTGCTGACATATCACGCATCGCTCGCACTCGGGCAAGGTGCCCATAAACTGCCGCAAAGAAATTTTTTCTGATTCTCGATCTCTTATTCAGTTAGTCGAATAGAAAACCACTGGAACTGTGCATACGTGTGGTGGAGCTACGCACCGTGACGAAGTTTTCTGAATACGGCCGCATTAAAGCCGAAGGCACTTTTTATAGCTACTCCGCAGCATTTCCCCGGAAAGCAGAACTGCGCTAAGCCCTTAGCGAAAACCTACGATATCGTATCCCTGTCTTCGGAACGGGCTCGCGAACAATGGCATATAATAGTGCTCCAACGGCATAAAAATGCTACTTCCACAATTGCACTCCGAATTCGGACACCATTCAAAACAAATACAGCTGACGGGGAGAGGGCTCTAGACCTTCTTGAGGTGCAGTTGTTTCCGCACCATCACGAAGCTCACAGCGCGAAACTAGAGATACGCTGAACGCCCATAATTCAAAAACACACGCGGCGTTCTCGATGTGGGAAGCGTGTTGCGCTGTAGGGATGTATAAATACAGAGGGAGCTCGAATGGGGTAGATTTTTTAAAGTGAACTGTTCAATGTGATCAACCTGAAGAAACATCCACTACTGTGCTCTCCAACTCAGCGTGCGCAGTTATTGCAATGCCTTTCTCTGAGCACGCCGACTGTTGGGTCCGAGAGAGCGAGCAACAACATCGCGTCGCTCAAGAGGCGAAGCTGAACACAAATTCAAATGTAGCCCAAGCATCGAAGAAGGCAGCGCGCTAAGAGCGTTGAAGAAAGAGACCACCACCACGGTTCACCGGTTGTTGATGAACAATCCTTTTTGAAGCGTGCATGGTATGCTAGATCGCTTCTGAAACAAGTCTGCCTTTAACCGGCCCACGAAATTTTACAAATCACAATAACAGAGCTGTTGAGTAAGGCGGCAGCATTGGCTTGGTTTCACATGGCGCTGCCACTTCCTCAACCAAATAACATTTCGTGCTTTCAGTCTTCCTCGACAACAAAGAAAGGCTAAAACTATATCTTTTTAGGCTTACACCCTAAGAATACCGGCAGGTCTAGATTGCAGTCGAGCTCTGGTATGGGCGAATGATGGCTGGCATGCATAAACGTAGATATTGAAACAAAGCACCCGAAAATGTTTCCATGCGAGAATTCTTCCGCACACTTTAAAGCGGCATCGGCAGCATGTATCCTGTCCTCCCCGCACGGTGTCCGTTCTGACCTGCTCAAGGTGACATTAAGTAACCGCCACTCACTAGTTCAACAAGCCTTCGCGGAAATATAGCAGAGGTCAGTGATCCACGAGATCACTAAGGATGATTAAAGAATTCAGCACGAAAAGGCATGGACAAACGAAGAAGGGACAGGACTGGCGCTGCTCCCGTCCTGTCCACTTCTTAGTTTGTCCTTGTCTTTTCGCGCTGCATTGTTTAACCATGATCACTGACCAACAAGCCCAAACAGCCAGTTTAGATCCCTAAGGATGATAAAGGTCATATCTGTATGTTGCAGTCGTAAGCTAAATTTTTCCCTGTTTCATCTCACGCGCGCGTTATGTTAGGCTTGAAATAAGTGCAGTGTTTTTGGCATGCAGAGAGAAAGCATAGAGCCGTGGCTTACTGCGAAAATTTTTGTATTAGGCGCATTAAAAGTGGCAGGGAGGGAATGGTTTTTAATATCTGTTACAAGGCCTAGAAACGAGTCATTTATGCTTTTCGCTCTCATTGATACGCTAGCTTACCGCAACTGGGTATCCAGCCAGTGATTCTGAGTGAACGAATGTAGAGTTCTTCCCATCTTTCTGAAACCTTGAAAGAGGTCATCAAAAACCGTGAGATACTCTATTGGAATGTTTTTGTTTCCTTGAGGCTGTCAGCGCCCGGTATTTGGAAGATGTGTTTTTGCTGTGTCACAGCTCCGTCACACCAGGGATGAGCTTCTTTCCGAGCGCCGCGATCTCGCATGCGTAATTACACGATTTGGGCTTAAGCTGTAGACGTACACAAGACGGACAAAAGTTTCCGGGATGCGATTCGCGAAAAAAAAAAAGTTATTTCTGCGCGCTGAAGCAATGTAAGTCACTGAAAAGCATAGATACATGGAAGACACATGTGCGTTCCGTCGCCTAGAGCAAATACCAGCTGACAGCCTGGCGATGTAACGCAGAAATAATTTCTTCAGCATGAATCCGCATTCGGCAAACTTCTGACCGTGCCTGTACATAACTCAGGACAAAGACGCGTTACTGAAATTCTGCAAAATGAAATAGTGTTCAAATGCCATTGCCTCTAAGTTTTCAGTATAAACATGCACGCTGACTGCAGTGAATAAAAAGCTCGATAATCAATTTTAGTTTATTACTCAGGTGTACGATGACATTTTTTCTCACTGTTTGTGTCCGCCTGGCTGCATAACTCGTTTACAGTAATGACTTTTGTGTAGTGCTCTTGGTGTTTTCTTTTAATCCATAAAGCCCAATTTTGACCGCCATAATGTACTCATTCTGAACAGACCTTGCCAGGGTCATTGAGGCTAGCGCTAAAGGAGATTCTATGACGAGCAAAGCGCAGTCTACCACAGTAGTACTTAAGCACGCTTACCAGTCATTCCCACCTCTGGGTCCGCACCTCTGTTACACTCTACCTCTGTCAAGGAAAAAAACACCGAAGAAATTGCAAAACAATGTCAATACCGGAAAAAAACTCAAGGTAAGGCGATTGTTAATAACTCAAGCCATTCCATGATACTTCTTCAAGGAGTAGAAAGGCTTTTAGAAGCAGCAGTTGCGCTGCTTCTCTCCTTTCATTTTTTATTCGCTGGCTCAGTAAAATCGAGTAAACCAAGTAAGAACAGTCAAGCTGTACAGATTACACTGTTTAATACGGAATTATACCGCGAAGACCTGCACGGAGTGTACTATCAGCGTTAATAGGAACTCGAACAAGATAACTCAAAAGCAAACTGAAAAACTGGAAGATATTACACTGGGGAGGCAGAATACTAAAGCGGCTGATTTTCGCATCGAATGCGCAAAGACCGCTCTTTGTAAGTGTTATTAAACCATGCCTGTGTTTCCTCTCCAGTCGCTAATACTTTGATTGTTTGTGCTCGCATGGCGGGTGCCATGTTGGAACATGGGAACGAGGCTTCAATTATTCTTTTTTGCACTCCAAGAATACTTCTCAGTGAAGAAACTTTACATGCTTCTTAAATAACGTAAGCCTATTTTATCGACACTGGTACGCCCGTGTTCGTCCATTTTTTCTGTCGTCCCGACTTTTGCGCTAAAAGATGCCTATGGTTGCGGGTATGAACGCCAAAAGCAGAATTGAGCGCTATCATACGACGGCGTTATCACACTGCCTATAGCCTGTCATGCCAAAGGATTAGTCATGCACTCTTGTAAATCATTCCTAAAGCAGCTCCTAACTCTCTTTCTCGTGTTGTACGCTCACTGGCAGCTTCCCTCCTAACGCATTCCTGCCTGCCATTTCTCGTTGCGCCTAATACCATAATGAGCTCATCGCCCTCTTGTGCGTGGTCACGTTAGCTCCCTCGTTTCCCAAGGCAATGACAGCTGCGTTTGCAATTTATAAACAACATGTGTCGATCTGACCTGCCGCAACGGCTGTGAAGACGCACGTTTCAGCACAGGCGCGTGCCTCAGTTTATATTCCATCCTATTTATCGCCGGGCGGTGATTGCGTATCCAGTTTTCACTGTGGGGTGTCGCCACTCCTAGCGATGTGTGTATACGCTTCTAGGAGCTACCGCGCACGTGAAATGCCGCCGTATACCAAAACATTTTGCCTTTCGTCGGCGGCCTACTTTGCAGGCAGCCTTTCCATATTCGAAGGCTGCTCGCGCGCGTTTCGTTTTTTTTTTCTTTGCTTGTCCTACGCAAAGTTTTAGAGCGGAACCTCACGTCTTAGTGAAGACCTTCGTGCTCATAAATATTTTAAACGAAAGCTGTCAGTTTTAAGGAACAAGTTGAACAGAACTGAGCACCTTTTACAGAGGGTATACCTTGTTACAGTGTCTTCATCCAGAGTGGAAAAGTGGGTCGTTGTGCGATACCGTGCGAAGCCGGAACATACCGTATGACACTTTTGTGTGCAACAACCAATAAAATACACTCTCATCTTATACATCCATCAGTTAAACAACATGGAACTGTATTTCACACGAGGCTATAGCATGAACTAAGAGATCATAACTTTTCCATCTTCAGCGCAATCTCGGTTTAACCCTTATATAGTCCTACCCAGGGGTGTCCGGATCTGCGAAGGTAGTGGCCTGCCGATCAGCAAAGTTATGTCAATTATTACTATTAATATTTATTTATTTTATGTTCAGTAGAAGTAATCGAGTTCACATGCAACGTTCTGTTCGTCCAAGACGTTCATTCATTCATAAACAACAGGTGTAAAGCACTAATTAAACGCCCTTTTTTATGAGCGCACATACGAATCCTCCGAAGTAGGTATGCCTTATAGAGCATATTGCATTAGTAGCACTTTTTTGTATGCAAGAAATTGAAGAAAATGACTTTGAGCAGTTTACGCGAATTTTAACAGGTGCTGCATGCGTTCTTAATATGTATAATGTGATACAGCACCAGCGCCACGCGTGGCACTGGTACTGTCGTGTATGTTTCTCGTGTATGTTTCTTTGTGAATGAATCAAGAGTAGCAGCTGATTTCTAACATTTCATTACATTCTCCTGTCAGAACAGCTCATAAAGTCGCACACAATGCCATGGATGGTTGCAAAGCGCTTACTGTTGAACATTTCTGGTGGGTGCTCAAAGAAAAAACAACAGAAATTATGCGCCACATTTGCGTTGAGTTTTTGGGCGCAGAAATTCTGTTGAGTGAGTGCTGTGTAAACTCAACACAAATTTTATTTCCATTGAAATTTTGTGGCTCAATACATGCTCAGCATTGCGTCAACCGAAATTCAAAGCTCATTTTTATAAGGGAATATTACCAAAACAGCAATCACCATCATTTGCAGAGATTTTGCATACAGCGGCGGGCTTGTATGCCAAAGCATACAAGCATACGATGGCATACAATCCCAGCCATGACGCCGCAGCCATGAAGCTTCCAAATCTACGGTGCCGGAGAGAGGAGGTTTGCTTTGTAGCTTATGGGGTTTAACCTACCAAAACGACTCAGGATATGAGGGACGCCGTAGTGGAGGGCTCCGGAAATTTCGCCATTCTGAGTTAGAACGTGCACTGACATGGCACAGTACACGGCTGTCTACCGTTTTGCCTCTATTGAAATGCGACCGCCATGGCCGAGGTCGAACCCGCGTCTTTCGGGTCAGCAGCCAGCACCATGACCACTTAGCCACCGCGGTGGCTTCGGAGAGAGGAGGATCGCGATACTCTGATTTGTTTTTTGTTTTTTTGTGGCTGGCCTCTCTTCTCCACTTCCCAGTAGCCAAACGGAATCGTCTTTTGGGGCCGTATTTTACAAGCTGTCCATTTTCCGTTGTTCATTTCGCATCCATGCTGTTCCCTGTCAGTGGCCACTCAGATATACCCGCGGCTATCAGGCGTCTGTGGCTAGCCAACCGGCCATTGGGTGATTGGCGACCGGACCTATACCATTGGCAGAAATTGAGTGCAATATACAGCCAGTGGTGAGGTGCGTCACAGTGCTCTACCAACAGCAGGCGACCTGACCTGACCACTGGATGTCATTGGCTGAGATGTGCAGCCAATGGTCAGGTCGAGTCGCCAACTATCCAATGGACAGGTCGCTTGCCCCAAACGCTTGAAAGCCGCGGTTATATCTGAGTGACCACTGACCGAGGACCGAATGGACGCGAAATGGACAACGAAAAATGGGCGGCTAACAGAATAAGGCCCCTGGGTAACTTCACTACATGTATTTTCCTCCCTTTCTAACTGGTCACAGGCAGTTATGCAGACTTCAGTTCAAGCGCTTGTATTTGTTAGCTGTTTCTCTGAGTGCCATATCCGAATGACATACACATACTAAGCACACATGATATCAAGCATGAACATGATATCAAAATCCGTTAGCGTGGCCATCGCCAGTAAGGCGCCCGTCTACCAAGCCGGAGTACCCGGGTTCGAACCCGACCGCAGCGGCAGCGTTTCGATGGAGGCGAAACGCAAGCGGCGCCCGTGTGCTGTGCGATGTCAGTGCACGTTAAAGATCCCCAGGTGGTCGAAATTATTCCGGAGATCTCCACTACGGCACCTCTTTCTTCTTTCACTCCCACCTTCCTCCATTCCCTTACGGCGCGGTTCAGGTGTCCGCCGAGATATGTGAAACAGATACTCCGCCATTTCCTTTTGCAACTGTATAAAAAAGTCATGCCCTCATGTGACTGAGGAGACCCTGTTTCTGCAATCAAAAAGATTGCAAGACGCGGGTTATCCGCTTCATTTGCTGGTATCAGTGGCCGAAGGACTGGTCAGGAGGAAAAAAAGGAAAACTACGACCCAGCAAGAGCAGGATAAGACAACTGAAAAAAGAAAATTGGCTGTTATTCCATATAAGCATAGGCTATCACATAACCTGAGAAAAATTGGCAACAGGGTAAATGTAAACGTTTTGTTTTCAGCCCCGAATAAGTTGAGCGCCCTATGCAAGAAAAGCACTTCTGGAAACCAGGGAAAGGCTGCTTGCACAATCAGGCACCAAAAGCCATTCGTCAGATGCGTAGAAGGCGTCGTGTATAGGGTGCCCTTGACATGTGGCAAATGTTATATAGGACAGACGGGAAGATGCATAAACGAGAGGTTAGGAGAGCATAGTTACAACGTGGAAAACAAAAGAGGTGGGCACTTGAGTATCCATTGTCTGAAGTGCAAATGGAAAAGCAAGAAAAGCAAGGAAGGCTGCCGTCCCGATTTTCACAGGTGTAAGGTACTTTTTAAAAGTAGATGTCAAATAACGAGAGAGATTGTGGAGGCTCTTGAGATAGCACGAGCGGGCGATGATTGCGTAAGCGCTCCGTCAATTTTGTTGTCGGATAAAGAGATGTCATATTACATCGGGCATGCCGGTTATCTGAAAGAACGTGCCAGCTATCACTCGTTGGTAATGTTCTTGTAAGCATGCGCAAGTGATTACTATGAATATAAAGTTGTTTTTCGCATGAAATAAAATCAGTTGAAAGTAAGCGCTTTGTATGTCTTTCCTTTTCTGCCGTCCTTGTCCTTTTGAGCGCTTTCACTGTCAAGAAGCTATTTTAAAGCGGCTTACAATTTTTCAAAACAAATATAAGTTGCTATCTCACTGTTAGTCTGGTTTCCCCAAGGAATTTAGTACAGTAGTTCAGCTCTTAACACAGAAAGAACGTATTTAGAGCCGCTTTGAAGAAGGAAAGGTAGTCCTGACCTTTATGTCGACTTTTCGAAAGCTTCAGATGCTATCAACCACGAATTTCTGATTGGGAAGTTGGAACATTGTGGTATTCATGCAAAAGCCGGTACTCTTATAGAATCTTACTTGAAACTTCGTGTCCAAATAATAGTGATAGATGACCGTTCGCCAAATCCACCCCAGCTTTCCAAAGGTGCGCCACAGGGCAGCATCTAGGGGTCCTTTCTCTTCAATTTGTACGTGAACGATATTTACAGTACTGCTCCATCTATTGCTTTTATAGAAAGTGGGGATAATACAGTTGTATTTATTACATGAGAATCAAGTGATTATTCATTATCTGCCGCAAGAATGCACCCAAAAAAATATACTGAGGATAATCTCTAAGAAAACGAAAGCGGTTTTGCTTTCTGCTAGAAACAAAAACATACATACGCAAAATGCAATTTCACTACGGTCAACTCCTGGAGAGATTGTGCCTAGCTTTAAGACTCAGGGCGTCATTTTTCAAGATATGATGTTGTGAGACGCCCGCAATAATTTTATTAGAAAAGATATCGCGAATAGTAGCCATAGTTTCTCGCAATCGCCGTGCATTCCCTCGCCACTCTCCAATGTTGATTTACAATAGCTTTTTCTCTTGTAGACGTAATTACTCTCACCTGGTATGGGCATCAACTACTAAATCTAATTTAGAGAGACTGCTCATTCTGCAAAAAAAAAAAAAGTTTTAAGAGCTGTCGAAAGCGTAAAAATGCACTATCACACACGTGAACTATTCACAAAATACAATGTTGTTCCAGCCACAAAATGTTACGACTAAAGACATTGCAAGCTCTTCAATGAATGAACTAAATGTAACAATGATGTTAATCAGAAAATAGCCTAACTAGAAAATAATGTAAGATCCTGTAGGTCACGTCATTTTGAGCCATGAATGGCTAAAACAAGTAAAACAACATACGGTCGGCAAATGCTGCAAAACAAATTACCTCGGAAGCTAAACAGTTCAGATGATAGAGACATCCAGCTTGAGAATATCATTCTCAAAACATTGCGGGATCACTGCAAAATGTAGTCATGGCATTATTTCTTATTTGTGTTTTTTTTAATTTCTGAGTTGTATTTTCATGTGATTTTACAGCTGAAATGTAGTTACAGAATCTAGTATTCTTCCTTGTAGTACACATGGTATTACGTGTATGCTTCATGTTTTACTTTTGTTGTGGCAAAAGATGGTGTTCATATATTCTGTGTACATTATGACAACTGCGAATGAAGGGGGCCTGCGGTCCTGTCAGGCTGGCCTTTGGCGGCTTTTTCTGCAGGTTTCCTGTATCGTGTGGAATGACACAAATAAAATAAAGTCCTCTTGAATTATATTGTAAACACACTGCGAATGCAGCCTAGGAAAAAAATTCAAGCACACTTATTACGCGGTGAACTGTGACTTGTTCACGCTTGCGGCTTAAGGTTATGCGGAGTCTCTTTCGTGAAGGAGATGAAACAAGTCATACTCCAAACACGGACATATTTCGACTTAACGAGTCATCGCAACAGCCTAAAATTACGGAAGATATCCGTCCCCTCCTTTGTTGCCATATCAGCCAGCGCTGCTCTGCAGCTTTATGTGCACTGCACGAGAACCGCCAAACACTATTGACGAACAACGTAGCCTGCAAAAACTAGAGGACAACACTACGCCATCCAGACGCAAAAGCGATAGCATCAATGCGTCCCGATTCGACAAATTATCTTCGATGCCTTACCGTCCAGCCTCCTTCATAACACGGCGGAGTCCAAGCGGCCGTAGCGCCATTACTTTCTACACGAGGTCGCTGCCACCAAAAGTACCAGTCATTCGTTTACCCAAGCCATGAGGCCAACAGATAAAACACTTCCGTGACACGTGACGAAGGGGGCATAGCTTGAGGGGATGAGTGCCCGTTCCGCAGGCAATGCGGGCTGAACATCAGCGAATTGAGAAACCTTTCTGACCGTTGTGGTGAAGCTACTGGGTGGCGTAGTGGCCGCGATCTGGAGATTAGGAGTGCAATTTCCGTCTGCCAATGCACCTCCGAGCGCGCTGTCGGCAACGTGATGCGGCGCATGCAAGTATTCGCCTGCCGTGCCCAAAAGAAACAAGCTTATTCACGTCAAGCGTGGTTCAAATTTCGATTAAGCCATAGAGTAAGGTCGTGTTTCGAGATGAAGCTAAAGGACCCCTGAAACACTACGCCTGACTCATATCTGTCCTTATCGCCGCATATCGCCACCCTACGTTGCATGTTAAGCGAGGACGGCGTATGTTGCATTACCGAGAACAAAATAACGGTTTCCTCGTTCAAGATATGACTAAATCCTGTTCAGAAGCTTGTCGTGAAAGAATAAAAAACTCCAGGGAGGTGACACGTTGATTCTAAAGTGCTGCATGCGCTATTATACGTCTTATTGCGTTCTATTCCAGCCTTCTTATGCAACCGTCTTTGTCGCAATAGGATGCGGGGTTTTCGCCAAAAAAAAAGGTCAAAGAAATTCATTCTGACACCGCCATTCTACCCTGGCTACATACATGCTACTGTACGTCTGGGAGAGGTCGTAAGCAGGGGCGGATTTCTGGGGGCATGATATTTTGACACCGCCATTCTTACCTTGGCGGTGCAAAATTGCATGCTCCCAGAAATCCGACCCTGCTTACGACCTCTCCCAGACGTACAGTAGCATGTATGTAGCCAGGTTTTACGTGCTGAAATATTTATTCTTAATTCTGAATGCATTTAACTCTTGTTCCCCGAGGTGTCTTGTTCACTGTTTTCGAACGGAACTCTTAAAACGTTCGTGTACTCTCAGTCATGATTATAAATATAAGAACTGCACCTGGGAGGGCGTAATTGGTATCTCCTTAGAGTTCTCTTCTCACTACCAAAAGACATAACATGTAAGTCGATAATTTCACTCGCTTGACTTTCACAACCTAATGGAGGCCAGATGATAATAGCCGAAATTCGCGTTTCGAGCACCATTTGATACATGGCATTCATCATCCCCATCATCACATTATCCTCGTGTCATCACGTTATCCTCGTGTCATTACTATCGATACCTTTATCATCGCTTCCGGCTCGCCTGAACGACATCTATTCTTCTGCAGACGGAGCCAGCGAGAGGGAATCTAACTCCGAAAGGGTGCCATGATCCAGCTTCCTTTGTTAGCTGTATCGAGGCATCCTAGACTCCAAATGCTTGCAGCGAAACCCCTTGGCACCTCAAACCTCGATATCTCAGTCTCGGCGGTATCCACATCTCGCGAAAGTGCCAGAGGAGGCGCGCTCAAGATATGGCCTGAGCCCACCCGCCTTTCAGGGCGGTACATGAGGAGGCTCGTGGAAGCACGTGCTGGCCGGCGGGCGGGCCAGCTGCGTAGCTTTCCGTCTTTCGGATGCGATGGGAAACACGGCGATAGCATACACTGCTGCTACTTAAGTGGCATACGACGTGCTCGAGACAGGGAGAGAAAGCAGTCTTCGTCATTTTCGCGTTGCGATCACTCTCTACACTCTACACAGAAAGGAGTAAAAAGAGAGTAAAAAACTCTCTTTTGTAAAAAGGAAGCGGAGTGCGCTAGAGGACAGCTTACTCCCATTTTACTCCCATAGAGGACTATCTGTGTTTAGAGTGTATCAGATCTCGAAACCAAATGCCTCAAGCCACCGTGCTATTCAAGAAACGCACAGGTGTGTGCAATCAAGGCCCGCGTGCTGTTTATCTAATCGTTCCCGCATCAAGAGCGCTGTTGATGTTTTAGCGTTGAATGTCTTGTGTGGCTTGTTCCCCGTGACTTTTCTCTACGCCATGGACATTTTGGACTACTGAGAAAAGGGCCGTCACTAGGAATTGTGCCCACTCCTGCGCAGCCTTCCAGTGCAGAAATCGGGAGCGCTACCGATTAAGCCACGAGCGCCGAGCGAACAATCAGCAAACAAGATCGTTGCATCAGGCTATACAAAAGGAAAAAAAAAAGAGAGTAAGTGTTAAACTTCCCTGCTTGGCGCATGAATTTGCGATGAGAGCCGGTTTACTGCGCGCGGTGCTGTGCTGCATTGTTTCGCATCCTTATAGATAGCGCAGAGGAGCTACAATCCTGGCCGTTGCGGTCGCAATTTGATGGAGGCCAAATGCTAGAGATACGTGTACTGTGCAATGTCAGTGCACGTTAAAGAACCTCAGGTGACTGAAATTTTCCGGAGCCCTCAGCAACTGGGGCCATCATGGCGTGAGTCGCTTGAAAACGTTAAACCCCATCAACCATATGCTGGCTCAAAGAACGTCTTTCATTTCCTTTTTTTTTTCGAGGCATTCATTGCAATGTGGCTAACACCGCCAGGACCTCTAATCTGCCGTTACCGCCACCACCACCACCACCAGGAACTGATAGATAGGCTTTTACAACTGGATCATTCGAAGCAAATAATTCGTGTAGTCTTTGGTAGCGTAATCTCTACAAGCCCTCAAGAAAGAGTGGCAGTGTCCTGGAATGCAACTTCCGTTCCTCCCTCTTCCTCAGTCCACTGGTGTTACGGCCATTGTTTCTATCATAACATGGCTTGCTATTGCTTGCAGTACAGTTGGCGTTGCCTCCTTGTAAACGAGACACTGCCAACTGTTTCTGAAAATAGTAACTCTGATATTGCTTCATGGAGCGAATAACGCCTGAGCGCAGGCATTCGAAACGGCCTGGTTCGACCTCAGCATAATTTTCCTGGCCTCATTCAAACATAGAGTGCCTGCTTTGCTCTTTCAGATAAGTTACACTCGACATGTCTTTGCGTGCCCTTACCGCTGTAGCCACGCGGCCTGCGTTCTGCTTGTAGTGATTGTTCACGACTTCCCTCTTGAGATTGAGATCACGCTTTCCTCCAGTTAAAACGGAAGGCTCCACGCAAGTAGAACCAGCTGTAAAGAAAACAGAAAGAGTACAACCGCTGCGAAGATCATTCTACGCCATTTTGTTTCATTGTTGAACGATGTGAGCAGTCGGACTTAACACGATGCTGTGGCGAACTCGTCGCTACAGGTGAGAGGGGAAAACTTAATGGGAAAGTCATAGAAATCCACAGCGAATTGCTGAATGGGACGTCTTTCAAATAAACTACATCATTCAGCACATTTCTGCTATTTTATTTCCAAACCGTGGGAAAAGGAAAAAAATTAAAATATACATCTATATCTTGATCAATGCGGCGTCGCCCTGCCGTTTGCTAGGTGTTCTGATCGGCCTAGTTGCTAAAGCGACTGTCCCGGACAGGTAGTTATGGTTTATTTATTTATTTATTTCAAGTTACCCTCTTGGCTCAGAGGGCATTACAGAGGGGGAGTGATGCAGTGGACAAAAAACAGTGCAACATACGCAACAAACGTAACATACGTTACAAACGTCCCAAAGCGACTAAAGCTATGGGGACGCTGTAATAATAATAATAATAATAATAATAATAATAATAATAATAATAATAATAATAATAATAATAATAATAATAATAACTTGTTTATTTCCATCAGTGATGGGGGAAGGGGAGACTGCGGATAAAAGCCGCTTGACAACAAGCGACTTGACTGAAGCCCGCAGCCTCCCTACAAAGCAGGCAACGATAGAACAACAACAAAAAAAAAACTCGCAGAAAGCACAATATTCAAAATCAATGCACGCACACTTGATAGTCACAAGAGGTAAATAACAAAAGGCAAGATAACACTTTTAGTTGTTATTGTAAGCAAGGATTGTTGTGAAGGGCTTCAAAAATTTCGGCCGCCTGAGGTTCTTTAACGTGCACTGACAACGCACAGTACACTGGCGTCTAGATTGTCGCTTCCATCAAAAGGAAAGGTAGTGGTCTGCCATTAGATCCTCGCACCAGGACGAATTTTTTAACTGCGAAACTTCTGAATAATCTGAATATCTTTCCTTTGTAGCAGTTAGGGTTTGATCTTGGCGACGGTAATGACTAATTACTCCCTAATTCAAATATATTTTGCCTAACACCCCTGGCTGGATCATGATGCTCTGAGGGGGTACTTTTGGCACTCAGATGCTAGCAGCAATTTTCGAATTCTGAGTCATTTTACTACTCTATTACCGAATTGCAATGTTAACGCCTGAAGAACGCAATGTCTGAAGGAAGCTTTCAACTCTAAGCGCCATTTTTTTAATCTTGAACGCTAGAATAAACATTTCTTACTATGTGCTCTATTGTTACTATGTGCTCTATTAAACAAGGAAAGCATAAAGTAATGTTTCCACTTTTTTCTTCATTTAACTTGTGGTGTTGATGAATGGGAAACTAATAGTGTAATTACTTTACGGCTTAAATAGAATTGATTAGAAGTTTGAAGAGAAAACAACCATATTCCGCCGGCCGGATCCAATCCCACGACCTCCGAATTTCGCGTCCGGTGACTGACAACTGCGTTACGGCGGCGGCTGTCCAATCTTCCACCTTCTATTTATGCTGTGTGCAACCTAACCTTCAAATGTTTGCCAGTGCCATCCTCGACCATAGGGGCGGATGTAGTACGTCCTGTATTACCGCGAGTGTCACGTGAAATTGGATCGAACGGTGAGGGCGGAACCCTCTTATGCTGTAGGCCATAATGTAATGGCACTATTAATTTTCCATTTCTCAGCAACACAAGTTAAATGACGAAAAATTGGTCAAACATTCCCCTATGTTTCATTTGCTTTCAGCGACTGTTGGCTTCCTTCATTTGTATGTCACAACGAGCCCCTCACTTGCCTACCTTTGTCTGCTCAATATGCTCCGTGATAAGTGTATTGTATAGAGTTATATTAATTATGCAGGCCACTATAAAATAAAATATATTCTAAAGACCCAATGTCAATGCCACCGTACTTGTCATTGCTTGCCAGCCCAGTGCTAAAGTACCAAGAGTTTGATGTAGAAATACACCGCTTTCGATCACTTCGACGCCGAATAGAACGTCGATAGCGGAACATCAAGTTTTGAAGAGAGTAAAAGTGCGCTGTTTCACTCTGGGTGGACGCCTGAACCACGCCTTGAAGGAAGGGGTGAAGGGAACACAGAGATAAGCTACGAAACAGGCACGCGCCTATCATGGTTTAGCGTGTGGTCTTGATTTTACAGTTAAAGCGGCTGATGGCAGCAGTCTTCAGTAGCTCAGTGAAACGACCATGTCGCCACCTGGGCGCTGCAGGTTGCTTTTTCCACGCACGATGTGAGACGGGAACGCGTTGGTGGAACCCATAAAAGTGCGCTCGGGATCGTGGTGTCACTATAGTCGGATATAACGCAAGAACACGGCGGATTTTCCCTGTCAAAGGACCCCCTTCCAGCTAATGGTGTCGGCCGATTCTCATGACCCTGCTGGCGTGACAATGCAGGGAGGGGACTATCCCTTGTCGTCTGCCACTCCACTCCCTGCATTGTCACACTAGCAGGGTCATGAGAATCGGCCGACGCCATTAGCTGGGAGGGGGGTCCTTTGACGGGGAAAAGCCGCTTCGTTCTTGAGTTGTATCCGACTATAGTCACCACTAGTGAATGCGCTCACCACGCACCGCATTACTTATTCTGCTGTTTACTCCATTTTTATTGTATTATTTATTTATTGTGCGATAGCGTAGAGGCCTAAACAGTCCAAAAAACTGGCGGCTACCATCCGGCATCGTCCAAAAACATCTGGATTGGCTGGCATGGAGTGACATCATCAGTGGTACCCATTGGCTGAAGGAACGAGACGTCACCAGTCCGGCAGTGACGTCACCAGAACAGATAATGCACATTCTCAGGAGTGAAGCTACGTCATCAGTTCAGGTTCGTCTGTGTGAAGCCTCCACCTGTCAATCACGGCGGATGGCAAGCGCTGTACGCGAAGAGCTCAGGAAGCGCAGCCTGGGTCTTCCAAGCCCCTTCAGTCCCTTCGGGCAAAGGCATCAACAACCGGGGATTGCTGTCGCATTTGCATCGCATAATGGAATTAGCTTCAGATCCCACCGGCGGCATGCGGTTATTTTTTGTGTGTTTTCTAATCAATTATATTTAAATAATTGCCCTATTTATCTGCCATCGGTAAACACCACAGAACAAAAAATAATAAAAATAAAAATATCCTCTATGCTGCTTGGTTTCGGTGACTGTTGCCTTCCGTCATGCATGTCATAACGAGCCCCCCTTTTTTTCCCTCCCCTTGCTTGCTCCACTGTTGGAAGGTACCCTTACTGGTCTCTAAAGCGCCATCCAAAGGTATGCCAAGCGAGCTTTTCAGTGCCGCTTGTTGCATTTAAAAAGAATTTTATAAATGCATTTGAAGGAAAGGACTCTTGGTTGCCTCACTATCGGTGGACACCTGAAATGCGTCTTGCAAGAAGGGATGAGAAGGAAGTGGAAGAAGGGCGAGAAAAAGAGGCATTGTAAGGAAAAGCCCCGGATTAATTTCGACCACATGAGCTTCAGAATCAAAATCAGTTTATTGCAATCGATTATGAGATACACACGCGCACATTTGGTAAATACAGGAGGAGATCCCAAAGCGAGCAGCTTCAACGACGACCCCCTGTTAGAATCGTGCATAAAAATGTTAAAATACAAACAACATAAAGGCACTTAACTGCTACATAAAAGGGGAGAGTTGTTAGTAGAGTTCGCAGATAGAAATAATTTACGGATCATGAATACCTTCTTCCGTAAACGAGCCAACAGGAAGTGGACGTGGAAGAGCCCCAATGGTGAGACTAAAAATGAAATAGACTTCATACTGTGCGCTCATCCTGGCATCGTAGAGGATGTGGAGGTCCTCGGAAAGGTCCGTTGTAGCGACCACAGAATGGTAAGGTCTCGCATTAGCTTAGATTTGAAAAGGGAGCGCAGGAAATTAGTGAAGCGGAAGTCTATTAACGAGTTAGCATTAAGAGGGAAAGTAGAGGAATTCAGGATTTTGCTGCAGAACAGATTTTCCGCTTTAACTGAAGATTACGACCGTAATGTTGAAACAATGAACAATCGTCTCACAGATATCATAACGGAGTGTGCCGTAGAAGTAGGCGGTAGGATGGTTCGACAGGATACCGGGAAGCTTTCTCAGGAGACTAAGGATCTGATTAAGAAACGGCAAAGCATGAGGACGTCTAACTCCACAGACAGGATAGAACTAGCAGGGCTGTCGAAGTTAATAAATAATCGCAAGGTAGCCGACATCAGGAAGTTTAACATGGAGAAAATCGAGCATCCTCTAAAGAGCGGAGGTAGCCTAAAGGCAGCGAAGAGAAAACTAAGCATAGGTAAAAACGAGATGCATGCGATAAGAGACAAAGAGGGCAATGTCATTAGCAATATGGATAAGATAGTTAAAGTAGCCGAAGAATTTAAACAAATCTCTACAGTAGCGATTGGAATCAGAATGTTACTGAGAGAGGCAGTGGAACACAGCAATGGGACATCCCGCCAGTAACGAAGGAGGAAGTAAAGAAAGCCTTGGGAGCAATGCAGAGAGGGAAAGCAGCTGGTGAGGATCAGATAACAGCAGATTTGTTGAAGGATGGAGGAGAGATTGCGCTCGAAAAACTAGCCACCCTGTATACACAATGCCTTGTGAACTCGAGCGTACCTAGAGCTTGGAAAAACGCTAACATTATCTTAATTCATAAAAAAGGAGACGCCAAGGACTTGACGAACTACAGACCGATCAGCTTACTGTCTGTTGCCTACAAGGTATTTACTAAGGTAATCGCTAATAGGGTCAGGACAACCTTAGACTTCAATCAACCAAAGGACCAGGCAGGCTTTCGTAAAGGATACTCGACAATGGACCATATTCACGCAATCAATCAGGTGATAGAGAAATGCGCAGAATATAACCAACCCCTATATATAGCGTTCATTGATTACGAGAAAGCATTCGACTCAGTAGAAACCTCAGCAGTCATGCAGGCATTGCGGAATCAGGGTGTAGAAGAGTGCTATGTGAAAATATTGGAAGATATTTATAACGATTGCGCAGCTACCATAGCTCTCCGTAAAGTCAGTAATAAAATTCCAATAAGGAAAGATGTCAGGCAGGGAGACACGATATCGCCTATGCTATTAACTTCCTGTTTACAGGAGGTATTCCGGGGCCTGAAATGGGAACAGTTGGGGATAAGAGTTAGTACACAATACCTAAGTAATTTGCAATTCGCTGATTCGCTGGGATAAGAGTTAATGAAGAATACCTAAGTAGCATGGGATTCGCTGATGACATTGCCTTGCTAAGTCACTCAGGACATGAACTGCAAAGCATGATCAATGAATTAGACAGGCAGAGCAGAACGGTGGGGCTAAAAATTAACATGCAGAAAACCAAAGTAATGTTCAACAGCCTAACAAGGGAACTGCAGTTCGCAATTGGTAGCCAGGTGCTGGAAGTAGTAGGAGAGCATGTCTATTTAGGGCAGGTAATGACAGCTGATCCAGATCATGAGAGGGGAAATAACTAGAAGAATAAGAAAGGGTAGAGCGCATATGGCAGGTTCTCTCAGACCATGAATGGTAGTTTACCAATATCCCTAACAGAAAAGTATACAACAGGTATATCTTAGCGGTACTCACCTATGGGGCAGAAACGTGGAGGCTGAAAAAGAGGGTTCAGCTTAAGTTAAGGACAACGCAGCGATATATGGAAAGAAAAATGATAGGTGTAACGTTAAGAGATCGGAAGCGAGCGGAGTGGGTGAGAGAACAAACGCGCGTTAATGATATCCTAGTTGAAATCAAGAGGAAGAACTGGGCTTGGGCAGGGCATGTAATGCGAAGGCAAGATAACCGCTGATCCTTAAGGGTAACGGAGTGGATTCCAAGAGAAGGCAAACGTACGTAGCAGGGGGCGACAGAAAATTAGGTGGGCAGATGAGATTAAGAAATTTGCGGGAATATGGTGGTCGCGGCTGGCGCAGGACAGGGTTAATTGGAGAGACATGGGAGAGGCCTTAGCCCTGCAGTGGGCGTAGTCAGGCTGATGATGACGATGATGACAAAGCGACGCAAACTATAAACAAAACACAATTTAAATAATTGTGATGTAAATATATAAGCAGAGAAAAACAATTCACGTGAATGCTCTTATTACTTTTTGAGTAATAAGAGCATTCACGTGAATTGTTTTCCTCTTAAGAAAAAGACGAAAATTATTTTTGAAAGCATGAATGTTTGATGATTGCTTCATACTAAATGGTAATGAATTCTACAGAAGCCTGTCCCAAAAATTAACTATGAATTTACCGTGATTAGGCTTCGGCTTCGGTAGTAAGAAATGGTTTGGTTTGGTTTATGGGGTTTAACGTCCCAAAGCGACTAAGGCTATGAGAGACGCCGTAGTGGAGGGCTCCGGAAATTTCGACCATCTGGGGTTCTTTAACGTGCACTGACATCGCACAGTACACGGGCCTCTAGAATTTCTCCTCCAAAGAAATTCTGCCGCGGCGGCCGGGATCGAACCCGCGTCTTTCGGGTCAGCAGCCGAGCACCATAACCGCTGAGCCACCGCGGCTTTTTTTTTTTCTTCAACATGGTATTTATTACAGTGATGTAATGTTCAATCAGGCTCAATCGTGGATGCCTGATTGAGCCACCGCGGCGGCGGTAGTAAGAAATATTTGTGGCATGGGAAGCGAGTGATAGCTTGGTGAGAAAACTGTATACTTCTAGTTATCGGAATGGGAAGTGTTCTTTTCGTGAACCTGTAGACCAGATCTCCTAGAGAATAATGAACCATGGATGATTTTCCTCAGACGTTATGAGCCTGCACTAAGGGTGCAGCACTGCATAAGAAGTTGTTGAACGTAACAATAAGTGGGGCTTGCTTCTGTATGTGCTGTAGATGAGATAGGTGTGTTCTGTATTTCCCCAAAAAGAAATGCAGTAGATGATATGGCTATGGATGAGCGCGTAGTAGAGCGAAAAGAGTGTGTGTAAATTAAAATAATGGCGCCCCTTAATGAACACCCTTAAGCTGTATGCGGCTTTTTTCTTGTTATACAGTCAATATTTACGTGGAATTTTAAATGACAGTAAAGTTCTATGGCAGAAAACTTCACGTAGTCAGTAGCAATAAGTGTGTTAGAATCGAAGGAGATACGTGGAGATCCAGGAATAGTGTTTCGGGGAGATGAGAATACCGGAAATCTAGATTTAGAGGCATTAATATTCAGCATGTTATCTCGACACCAGTTCGCTAATTTTACGGCATCAGCATTAACTTTTTCTTTCTAGAGAATCTATGCGCTCGTCGGATGCTAGTACAGTAGTATCATTGACGTATAATATACATTCAGAAAATGTAAGGCATGATGATCATAATCATCAGCCCCACTACGTCCACTGCAGGAAAAAATTCCCTCCCATATCTGCCACCCTATCCGTGCAAGCTTCTTTATCTGACCCGCCCACCTAATTATACGCCGCCCCCCGCTACGCTTCTCTTCCCTTGGAATCCAGTATGTCAGCCTTGACCATCGGTTGTCAGATCATTATTACCAGGTGTTTCACCTAAGATGTTCGACAATTTTTTTAACTGAGATTTTTATGCATATTCTGGCTATTTCGACAAGTTACTTACACTAGAGGGGTTGCTTTGCCGGCAAGCTTGTCGAAAGCGCATGTATTTTGATGCAACGTAGGCAAAATTTGTGGCAAAATAAGTGAATTGTTCCCTTTGTAAGAGCGTCTTGTTCGCACGTTAAAAATACATTCATCTTCATGACCATTCAAACAATTACTGTATTCATGATATCATGGTGTTGCAAAATCTAGAAGGTTGATATTCGGGTCACCTATGAGAAGACATTTTTTCATTTTTTGTTCAAGTGAAAGTTTACTTCGTTGAGACCCAAGAAGATTTCACTAACGGATGATGAAGGTGATCAATATATGCAACCGATGATAATGTTCTTAGAATTTTGCGAAGCAAAGGTTTATTCAGCTCAATCCATACAGACTCCCAATTAGATGTATTGACTGATAAATCGAGCCTTGTGTGGTAATGAAACTAGGAGGATATGAAAATAGCAGCACCACCATGGTTACTATCTCCTCGATGACAGCATTAAGATGGAAAATACTGTAAGTTTTGATCGCGAGAGCTTAGGCAAGTTTCACTGACACAGATAATTGGAAAAAGGCGCCAGATAGATGATAGTAAGCTAGAGATGTCATTGAAATGCTTGCAGAAGCTACGCGCTTTGAAATTAATGAATGAACGACATGAAGTAGAAAGGAAAGATTCTAGCCGAGAATATATTTATTTATTAGTTGGGAGATTAATAAGCGCAAAGGCAGCTAAGGCCAAAAAGGGCGCCAAATTCAAGCTTAAAAGTTCAGAAATACGAGGTCTGTTAGAAAAGTATCTGACTTCATTTTTTTTTTTTGCGAACACCTGATGGATATGAAACAAGCGCGCTTGCATCAGCTGACCTGGAACCTTCGTGCGCATGCACGAATTTTTTCCCGCCTACCGATAGCGTCAGTCGCTGGGCCGCATCGTTTGAGTGAGGCAGTGCGCAGTGCTCTCGTCGGTTTTTTATTGCAAGGAAAATGGCGGAGCGACAGGAGCAGCGCTAGTGCATCAAATTTTGCCAGAAACTGGGCATCAGCCAAGTGGAAACCATTCGGAATATTCAGACGGCTTTCGGTGACGATGCTTGAGCAGCACACAGATTAAGCAGTGGTGCAATTAGTTTAAAGACGGCCGCACATCGGTAGAGAGAGAGCCACGTTCCGGTCGGCCATCAACATGCCGAAATGACTAGGTCATTGCCGAAGTGAAAGCTGTGGTGATGCGGGACCGTCGTGTGACTATCCGAGAAATTGCGGAAGAGGTGGACATCAGCAATTTTTCTGCACATTCCATTATCACCGAAAATTTGGCCATGGAGAGAGTTGCGGCGAAATTCGTGCTGAAACTGCTCGTGGTGGAGCAAAAGCAGCTTCGTGTTGAAGTCCCACAGGACATGCTGGATTCCACAAACAGTGACCCCGACTTCATCAACACCATAATCACTGGTGACGAATCTTGGGTGTACGGGTACGACCTGGAAACCAAATCCCAGTCGTCACAGTGGAATCATTCCACGTCACCAAGACCAAATAAGGCCTGCTAAGTGCGCAACAATGTCAAAGTGATGCTGACTGCCTTCTTTGACTCCCTTTGTGTGGCACACCACGAGTACGCACCCACAGGGTCAAACAATGACCAAAGAGTACTTCAGGGATGTCCCCCGTCGCCTACGTGGTGCTGTGCGGCTCAAGAGACCAGAGATGAGGTCAACAGGAATTTAGCGCATCCATCACGACAATGCTCCTACACATTCCTCGCACTTGATTCAGACTTTTTTGGCGAAAAACCAGACTCCTGTAGTTCAACAGACTCCTTACTCTCTATATATGGCCCCCTGCGACTTCTGGCTGTTTCCTAATATCAAGAGGTCATTGAAAGGAGCGCGATTTCAGACAAGAGGGGACGTTACGGCTGCAACGACAGCTGAGCTAAACTCCATTCCGAAAGGGGCCTTTTCGGAATACTTCCAACAATGGCAGCACCGCTGGGATAAGTGTGTGCAGTCCCAAGGAGACTACTTCGAAGGTGATTAGGTTTTCAACGCTCCAGTTACGCCAGTTTTTTTTCTTCGGCCAAAGGTCGGATACTTTTCTAACAGACCTTGTAAGTCGCCATTGTAAAAATGACGGCTCTTACTTTGCGGTAATAACCAAGTTTATGACAAAAATAAATGGAAAGATCAGATCCAAAAAGGAGATGAAACTCGCGACTTTCTGCACTTTTGCGTGCTTTAATGCGGCAGTTGTCGGTTCACAGAAAACGCCACTCCTTTTCGTTCTTCATTGTTTGCCCTTCCGCAAACAGCTTTTTCTTAACTGGCGAGAGATGATCATTCGCAAAAACCGCATTCGCGTCATCCACTTGGAAACCCAGCTGCTAGTCTTGAAACAATAAATCGATCATTGTTTATTGACAGAATATAGGTAAATGGATGTTCTTATACAGGTGGGACCCTAGAACTCGAGCCGAGTTGTGTAAGTGGTCTTTCGATTAGAATTCTGATATTTTGTCCGTCCGAGCGATACATAACACTAAAAAAACACAAAGAGAAATACAAACATACAGCTTTCGTATGTGATGAACACAAATTTCAGTGAATAATCAGCAGCGATAAAAGAAAGTACATGTTGGTAGCTACAAAAACACAATGGTTAATTATTGTGCTCCTGCAGTAAAATGAAAGCCTGTTTTCGCAAGGTGGTTTTACATGATTGGAAACATGTTGTTGCTTAGTGCTATTTGGTAACTTGTTCCACAAATCTCGCTACAAAAGAAAATAAAAATTATCCGTAGTTTGTTCTTATGCGCGCTACTGTCAAAATTTTGGTAGACGTTGTTCGCAGTGAGTACTTGCTGGGGCTGTTTGTTATTATTACTGTTTGTTTGTTTGTTTTGTTTATGGGGTTTAACGTCCCAAAGCGACTGAGGCTATGAGAGACGCCGTAGTGAAGGGCTCCGGAAATTTCGACCACCTGGGGTTCTTTAACGTGCACTGACATCGCACAGTACACGGGCCTCTAGAATTTCTCCTCCAAAGAAATTCCAGCCGCCGCGGCCGGGATCGAACCCGCGTCTTTCGGGTCAGCAGCCGAGCACCATAACCGCTGAGCCACCGCGGCGGCCTGTTATTATTACTAAATGAAAAGCAATGACATTGTGAATCAGCTTATAAAGTATTATCAGTACATGGTGCTTAATACAGATGTTCAAAAGTAGTATATTGAGTAAAGCATAAGCGAATTTAACTGATGCTTGCCTATTAAGTGATAAGATTGAACATAGATAGTGTTTTCAGTGACTTGTATGGGGGCAAGGCTGCTGCGATAAGTTAAACCGGAAACACTTATTGCATATTTAATATGAGCGCGAATGACGCTGTAATAGGGGATAAGATGGGTTTTTGATGAGAAGCTGGTAGCGCAGTTTCCAAAGGAGTGGGATGTTTTCGTAGATGTTTAAAGTTATTTCTTGAAGATGTTTAGTGCCACTGAAGTTTGCTAAGTGTTCTCCTAAATAATTTGCGTGGTTTACCTTATGGATTTAATAATTTTAATAAATAATAATTTATTAATAATTTAATAAATAATTTGCCTTATGGATTTCACGGATAATCCATGGTGGTCTGCTGCGATGTGTGGTCCTATTGGAGGGTGAGAACAAAATCGCATCACGGGTTATAGTTGAAGAGGGAGTTCTCATTAGTGGGTATACATCAAGCAGCTAGGAGGGCAAGACGGGCCATATAATCATGACCGGTACGGCCAAATTTCCATACTGCTCAGGCCAAATAGCCTTTACGTGGAAGAGCGGTTGCGTAGGATAGTTCTATTGCAGAGTGGTCCCTACTAGACACCCTAGTAGAAGTGGTGACGACACTACACGATTTCTCATTTGTCCGCAGTGTCGTTAAGTCCTTCCAAAGCATTACGTATTGCCTCTGAAGACAGAGAAGCAATTGCGCTGTAAAGAAAAATGGTCGAAACGGGTCTCGAACTGCTGCCTTTTGGGTCGTGAGCCAGGCGTGCTAACCCTCGGCCTTTAAGGAACATTAGTTCGCTTTGGTTGAAATAAGGCCTTGCGTGTCTTGTGATGAAAGAAAATAAAAATAAATAACAAAGAACAGTGTCCGTGCTTGCCAAGTGGCATGCAAAGAGGACCCCGGTCCGCTGAAGAGACCCATTAGCGCTATCGGGTCATACCATCAAGCGGAGCTTAAGTGTCCCCCGAAGCTTTTATGTGCTGTTTTCGTGCTACAAGGGTGACTCTGATGTCGTGCGCTAATTCGAGCTTTTAATTATAGGAGCCGACGGAGAAGCGGGAAACAACTTGATAATCGCAGCTCTACTCTCTCGCTAAGCTCTTCGCAGCGCACATCGGCGCAGGCTCATGAGGGAAGTGTCACGTTACATATGCGGAAGCACTTTCCTGCTAAAAGGCAACCACTTTCATCAAACAAGAACAAGGTGTTTCTAAATGTAAGCACGATTTAATAATAGAGCATATGCGCCAAGCGACTTCTGCCTCTTTGACAATCTCAAGACGAATGCCGCGTACACTCCCAGTTAATAAATCTCAGTAAACTGAAATATTATGCCGAAGGCTTACGAAAAAGAGAAATATATAATTTTACAACGCAGCTCTTAGGCGACCGTTCCTGCGCTCCGTGTGGTCATCGCCGTGTAACAGCTTGTGAAAGGAGGCGTGTTGGCCGGTAGGAGCATAGCGAAACACCATCTGCCGGCGAGAGCAAAGGAATGGACAACCGGAAGGTGGCTGCAGTAGCTCAGTAATGTCGTCAGATCCAGGGGTGCAGGACGATGGTAGCCGTTCAATCGCTTTGAGAACACCACCGGCGTTTATAACACCACGCATGACGGCTGTGGTACAGCAAGTTAAGCTCAGTGAGCAAGTGGCATTTTTACCTCGATAAACACTACAGAGATAATCAATGAATTCTCATGCAACTTACTCAGGTTGTACGGCATTACCAGACTTGTGAGTGGATTTAGGTAGCCCCTTCGAAGGCGTAGGAGAAAAAAATTCTTACATCCTAGTTTAATAGAAATTGTATTTTGCTTTCTCAATTACTTGTTTGCATATCTTTGCAAAAGTAATATATTCGCACCAATCTTCTCTTTCAGATGGTAAGTCATCCGAGAATACCAGTCAGTAGCAGCGATCACCACTTTTCGTTCCCCTGCGTACCTACAAACGCACGCGCGACGTTTTAGTTTAATTCTAAATCAATATTTATTGCTTTTTTTTGTTTATCCTCTTGCACGGCTGCATAACACATAGAAAGGGGCATTGCAGCCCTCAAACACCAAGCCAACAACATCTAATTGTCTTAATTTACAGAAAATAATTCTGATGTAATCCTTTTGTTTAGCAACATTGTCACACACTCACCGCCCAGAGAAAAAATAGCTGTGTTCATTTCGTAGCATTGCTTGCGCACTCATTACACGTAGTTAGTTTTGTCGCCATCGAATTCAGGAAATGTATAAGTGCTGTGGAATCGTCCAGTTTTTTTTTATTGCGAAAGAAATACTACTCCCAAGAACGGCCTTTCGCTTAGCGGCGGCCACTTGGCGTGTTTGACCTTTAGGATGACCCTTGACGTCATACCATGCCAAGTGACTGCACAGCATGACGTCATACCAGGAGCGAGAGACGGGCTACCAACTCGGCTCGTCGGGTAACGGCGGCCGCTTGGCACGGCGCGCCGCGCTCCTCCCGCTAGAGGCGCTAGTGACGTTATGGCGTGACGTCATACCAGGAGCGAGAGACGGGCTACCAACTCGGCTCGTCGGGTAACGGCGGCCGCTTGGCACGGCGCGCCGCGCTCCTCCCGCTAGAGGCGCTAGTGACGTTATGGCGTGACGTCATACCAGGAGCGAGAGACGGGCTACCAACTCGGCTCGTCGGGTAACGGCGGCCGCTTGGCACGGCGCGCCGCGCCCCTCCCGCTAGAGGCGCTAGTGACGTTATGGCGTGACGTCATACCAGGAACGAGAGACGGGCTTCCAACTCGGCTCGTCGGGTAACGGCGGCCGCTTGGCACGGCGCGCCGCGCTCCTCCCGCTAGAGGCGCTAGTGACGTTATGGCGTGACGAGGAGCGAGAGACGGGCTACCAACTCGGCTCGTCGGGTAACGGCGGTCGCTTGGCACGGCGCGCCGCGCCCCTCCCGCTAGAGGCGCTAGAGACGTTATGGCGTGACGTCATACCAGGAGCGAGAGACGGGCTACCAACTCGGCTCGTCGGGTAAAGCGCGGCCGCTTGGCAGGGCGCGCCGTGCTCTTCCCACTAGAGGCGCTGCATATGCAGTATAAAACACCTGCTTTCGCAACCTACCGGGCTTAACCAATGCTAAGCCCCCGCCAATTTTTTTTAGGTGTACGATGCGAGTAATTAAACTCTCAGGACCTTATTATCAATGGAACGGAATTAGCAAGCCTTCTTTGACAAGGTTTTTGACAGTTATATTAAGAACGGTAAAATACTGCGATAAGTTTAGCAGTCCACAGACTGAAGTTGTCCTTGAAATTGGGATCAAGATGCCTGAATTTAGAGCTTTGCAGTGAGCTGTAAATATCAATTGCATAATAAAAGTACGATTTTCCGAAAATTCGTAAACTACGACACAAAGTGATCTGCATTATACAGAAATAATTGAAAGCCGAAGCATAGAAACCAAAGACGACAGTAAAGAGACACTACGAAATACTTTCCGCATACTCATTCTTTCTGCATCAGTACTTTTTCGCTTCTAAAGCTCTAACGCTGTTTCGGATGCAAGCGACTGCGCAGCGCGGAGCTGCAAAAAATTTCGAACTTGTTGAAACGTCGTCGGTCTAACACTCAAGCCTCCGCGGCCGCCCGAAACAGGTTTTTTGCGCCTCGGCGGCAGAAATCTCGAGCGTTTTCACTTGCATGTGAAACGGGTTTTAGGCCCTTATGTTGCTGCCACATAGGGGACGCATGAGTGGGAGTGCAACCCAGACCCATTACCTGAATGCAGTTCATTTCTTTACTGCGCAAGCAGTATGAGCGCTGTTAGGATGAAATACCTGCGTGTGTCTCTGCGTGGCCACCGTGTGTAGTCTCCGGCGCCCGCAGCGAGCCAAGCGCCAGGACCACCCTCCGACGAGAGGCGAGCGGAAAAATCTGCATCCGCGGAGGCGGAGAGGCAGCGCAGCTAGCGACGCCAGCGGCGACTACTGATAAAAGAGGCCCCAAAAGCGAGCGCCCGTCATCGGCGGATTCAACGCTCCGCGCGAAATAAGGCGAGATGTGTATAGAGCATGAAATGTAAAAGCATAAAAAAGTCATTAGAGATTCATGAAGCCAGCCAGAGTAAAGCGTAATGCAGTAAACGTAAAGCATCTAATAAGCAGCCAGCCGTCTTAACCGAAGCGAAGCATAATTAATTGACGCAACTTTCAGCCAGTCTGATGCAGCTAAAGGAAAAATTATGAAACGAAAAAGCACCGAATTTAAGAGCTTTAAACTGAAAAGCAACATCTTAATAGCGCATTCTGCTTGTCCAATTTATCGCGTCAGATTGGCCTAGAGCAGTGTGCTTCTTATGGATATATGTATACGTCCGGCGAGATACTGACCTGCACCAAAGCCTGTAAACCATAATTGAATGGCAAGCACAGGAAGATTTTCCACAGAAAAGGCCTATGAAGTCTCATTACAGCGAAATATTCCTTGAATTAACTTTTCAGGTAAAAGAACTTTTGCAAAAATTTCTGGCCCACGCGCCAATGCAAGTGAGATTCAAGTGAATGAATCTCAACACACTACAACTTTCAATTAATCGAGCGTTTTGGGAAGCATTCGAGTATTGCTTCCAGATCAGGATGCATCGACTGGCTTGCACCTTCAGCAGTATTCGAACGTACCGGCTAGCGCACTTGCCTTATTCAAAGTTACAGCTTTAGCCAGATAAACAACGGACTTCGTGGAGCGGCGAAATGTTATTTGTTATTGGAGTGGTAAAGTATTCGATGTCTTTAATATTAATCTTACAAGTTTAGCAAAAAACGAGATTTAATAAAAAGTAGCGAGTAAAAAATAAGGTTGTAGAGTTTTCGCTGTTGCGAAATAAATACTTCGAAGAACCATTTGAAGGCGTGATGTCTCTTTCGTATCATCCAAAATAAGCCGCTGCTTGCCCATTTATGTTGAGGGAACATTAGGGAACATTTTTTAAAAAGTTCCCTGAAGTTAAAGTCCGAATTTCTCGTAACGCATCGATGGCTAGCTAAAGCTGATAAGCATCAGTCTCAAGAGGTATCATCTTTTTTACGATTTACAGGGCTCAGAACAAACCTCAAGGCTTGGAAAGTGCAAGTGATCATCTGTTTAGTTCAAATTTGAACGTAAATTATTTGGTGGTTTTCTTGCACCCCCTCAGCATTTAGTGTGAAAATTTTCAAAGGCATATAAACATAATATCTAATATTTATTCGCTCTCTGAATGAACTCAGCTGCTACGCAGCTAGCCCTCTATCACATCTCTCTGTTACGGCCTCCAAAGCAGCTGCATCGGGTTAGCGATGCAGGCTGTGATAAATATCTCGTTACTACGTCCGGGTGATTGCACCTTTTTGTCATCAGCTTAAAGAGAAGCTTTTCTTTTTAATCACCCATAGCGAAAACCAAAATAGTGAAACATTGCGTACACAAGACCGGCACCTCCAAATTTTATTTTTACCCTTCCATATCCTGGAAATCAGAACCAAGTATAAAAGCAGAAATGAAGACGTTATTGTCGGCACTCATTTTTCGCCCAAACGTTACCGTCTCTGCAATGTAGGCGAGAGATATTTGCTTACGCAACCAGTTTTATAGAGCATAGCTGCTGCACAGGAATCTATTCTCCCCGGACGCCGAAAGAGAGTAACTTCATTCCATGCGCTTGAAGAAGTCGCACGTGAAAAAAAAAGCAAGCTTGGTTTACGTCTTACCGACAGGAAAGACGGATATTATTATCCTCACAGAGGAAATAATTAGAGAACCCGAAGCGGTGCGCCCGCTGTTACAGGCGGTGGAGGACGTTGTGGCTCAAGCTGCGTCCTTTCGTGGAGCACCGACAGAAGCGCAACGAAACACATACGTGCATAGTAAAGTGGTCATGGCTAAACCCGTAGTTCTCTTGGCCTCAATGTGTTTTCCGTGCCGGCCGAAAGCGGAAAAAGTGTCGTAGAAATCGCGTACGGAGGCTGAGTCGCTGCAGCAGACAGGCGGCTTCCGCGCCTCGCTTGGCCGCCGCTAGTCTGCGGCCGGAATAGGCGGCGGCTACGGGGCGCGGCAGCCGCCCGCTCTGGCAGCCCAGTTGCCAGCCTGCGCGGGGGCTCGTGTCTGGGCGCATACGCGGTATGGAAACGAGCTTGAGCGCGAGAGCAACTTGCTGGGATCCGTCGATGTATCCCACGCCTCAGTATGCAAAAGACGGCAGTCAGACCAGGTGAGGAAAACTTTCGCGGGGCAGACTCAGGAAAAACGGGGCGGGAAAGTGCGGCAGTCTGATGCGCGCGAAGACCGAACACGTGCGCTCTTTGGTGCATTTCAGATAAGGGAGAGCAAGCAGGGGCAACGCTCTTCATTAATGTCGTCTAAGCCGTTTCTGCTGCTTCTTCGATCGCGGTCGATAGTGGCGCAGTGGCTTCAGAAATATGACTGGAACGTAGTTAGTCCACGAGGTAACTTGTGACAAAAGGTAAATTAAATATAGCCAGCACCAGGCACGTATCCAGAACTTTTTTTTTTTCTGGAGAGGCCCACGGTAATTTCTTATGCCGGAGGAGGCGGGGTGGCGAGGTGCTGGGTGATGCAAGGCGACCGAGAGCGCTGTTAGGAAAATTGAAAGCTAGAGGACGGGGGGACGGGGTGGTCGAGCTCGATTTCATCGGTGACCTATAGGCTCCCTCAACACCTCGCCCCCTCCCCTTGGGTACGTTTCTGGCGAACGCACTATTTGTTAATTTAATTTGCACAGTCCATGAATAAAGTGTGATCCTTTTTCTGTGGGACAATGATGACATGTTCCAAACTAGTGCATTCGGAACAGATATTTAAAAAAAAAATTCGCCCTTTCACAGCTAAACATCAGGCCTTCAGTATAACTGCACTCGCGAGGGAGGCTGCAGCATTGGGATTATGGGACAAAAAGGAAATAATCTGCACAAATTGTCTCTTACCAAGAGCCATACGTCGAACTCGCGGAGTAGACACACCGCCGGCCAGGGCCGCTTTGCATTTCCACGAGGTTAAGCGAACGCGACCAACCAGTGACGCGTAGACTGAGCCGTATGCTTTTGAACCACTCGCTTTTGCTTTTACGATGAGGAAATAAACACACTTAACCAATTCGCTCTTACAGTAACTTATAGGACAGCCTGAATTACGTGATTTGTAGACGTATCAGCAACTGCCCATATATGATGTATGCATATGCGAGCCGCACCACGAGTTTGCGCTGAAATAATCACTTTCAACGAGAAGGCCATGCAAAAAGCAGCGGAATATCCTATGAGGAATGAGTGTCGAGGCAATACTCCCGCCCGACGTGCATCATTAACGGTTAACGGCTGCCCTAAACGTGTTAACTATTTCAACATGCATATACCCTCTGAATGAGTCACACACCAAAACGTCCCACACACACCGCTTTTTCGTCCGCCAAACTGATAATCTGTGGTGCGCACAATAAGGAATTGGTATGGTATGGCATGGTATGGTATGGCATGGTATGGCATGGCATGGCATGGTATGGTATGGTATGGTATGGTATGGTATGGTATGGTATGGTATGGTATGGTATGGTATGGTATGGTGTGGTATGGTATGGTATGGTACGGTACGGTACGGTATGGTACGGTATGGTATGGTATGGTATGGTATGGTATGGTATGGTATGGTATGGTATGGTATGGTATGGTATGGTATGGTATGGTATGGTATGGTATGTATAGAGCCTGGGATTAATTCGACCACCTGCGTCTCCGTTAGCGTCGAACGAAGGAAATGCTCTGAAGACCTCTTCCGCTGTCATTCTGGCGCTCCAATCACTCTGGGTACATCTGTAAGTTGCACTGGCAGTCTGCATGAGTAATTGGACACTGCGCGGACATGTCTGATTGCTCTCACTGGTTTGCAAAAGGCAGCAAACCGACGTGAGTTGTGCAATATGCGGTGGAAGAGGATTGCAGTTGTGGGCTGCCAGCACAAGAAAAAATCGCAATCGAGAGACGTCATATTGAAAACGAAAGTCCTCTAATTTTGTGCAGCCGATCTCTTCTTTGGGATGCAAGCGAAGAAGATTCGATACATTTCCGTCTATCAGCACCTATTCGCGAAGAATAGATAACACAAAAATTTTAGCCGCAGGTTTTTCCGTCTGGAATTTGAAGTCCTGCCATGCAAGGACGTATTCTGCTTCCGTCACACTAAGTTTCCTGTCATTATTACCGGAGAGAACAGGGTTGCCCTGCTTTATACAGGCTGCGGCTGCACAAAAATTCGGTGCTAGTATGCCCTCAATCAGCCCCAGTGCTACAGGACATGCCCGCTGGAGTACGCACTGGCTCCATGGGAACCTTTTGCCGAAATATGAGTCTACAAACCATTAGTGGTCTAGCATCATGCATGGCAGTGTATTGCGACTTTTACCGTAGGCGATGACTATAATCCCAGGGAGAGAGAACGCTACGTCGAGCTCCCCTTTCCAGCGCCGTTCGACGCACCTAGAGAGGCAGAGAAATTCCTAACGACAGGAAAAGCGCGCTAACTGTCTCGCTCTGGGCCGACGCCTGAACTGCGCCATGAGACAAAGAATAAAGGCAGAGAAATGGGGCAGGAAAGGAATAAGTTTTGGTGCTTCTTTATTAACTTATTTTGCACGCTGACTATGTGCAGTTAAGTTTCTCGTGCCAACTGCAACGCCGTAACACAGCCTCGCGAGAGAAGAAAGCAATTTGCAGTAGCATGGTACATTCAAGGCGCCACCTGCCCGAGCGTGTGTTGATGTACAACCGCCCACGCTTTGCCGAAGCCACACGCGGATAATTGAAATTCAGTTTTATTTCGCTGGACGTGGTGATAAAAACATACAAGTGAATCAATCATATGTGGGCCCTTTGACATCTCGACTAGACTTGGGCCTAACGCTATCAGGCTAGTTAGACAGGTAAGTACTGTAGGCATCACCTTTGAAGTGGAGCGCTGCGCGCTACCTTGCCTAGTAAATAAAATTGGCTTTTAAGGCTAATGCCTTTAATGGCTCATACTGTCATCCGTTAACAGAGCGTGTCACACGCGTTTAACTCGGGAACTAAAAAAGATAGTAGAAAACCAATAGTTCCTTCAGGTAGAGGAGGAAAAAATTAACCTAAGCCAAATTTGATGACTGTAGATGAATTAGTTCATTAATTATAGGCAAAATGTAGAAATTGCGTCGAAATAGCGCGGACGTCGATATAGCCACGGGAACAGTGTGACGGCACATCCACCGGAAGCCGTCACGGCATAGTGAAAACTGTCACAGAATGGTCGGAAAAACGTCGGATTTGTGTCAAATTAGTTAGAGAAATGTGTAATTAAGCGTAATTAACACTTAAAATCTCCGAAAGATGTACAATTTGGGTATCTATATAGCCACGGGAACGGTGTGACGTCACATCCACCGGAAGTCGTCACGGCATAGTGTCCTCGGCTTTCGCCTCTCAACACTTTAGTTTCTCAAGTGTCCAAGCTTTTTTTTTTATTTACTTCGTACTTTTTTTTTCGTTTATTACTATCAATCCTATTCTGGTGCTTTCCCGTTTTAGTCTATTTCTTATGCTCGAAGCCTATATTATTTTGATTTCTGCGACGGTTCGTGCATTTTTTCCACTCTGATATTACGCCGCCAGTATTCTAGACTTTTATACTGCTGATGAGTTAATTTTGCTTTCACTTTCCCTGAAACCAAAAGCTACTGGAAGGCTCAGCATTGTTGGGTTTGGGATGCCCCCCCCCCCCCCCCTCTGCCTGTGTGGATTAAGGGAGCTCGCGCTCCCCTCCTGCCTAAGTGGATTAAGGCAGCGACCTTCCAGGACCGTGGGACCATGGTCGCAGCGGCGAAGGTCAAAGATCGCCGAAGGCCGAAGATGCGGCGACGATGGCGGCGTTCCGTGGCCGAGTCGACCCTCGGGTCAACGAACAGAGTGGTGGTGTGCTGAGTGAAAGACAGCAGTGTTTAATTACTGAGCCTCTACCCTCTCCCATCAACCGAGCTGCGAGAGACCCCCACAGCCCGACGCCGCCCCAGCCGTGGGTGGTACCTCCGGAGTCCACGTCTGCTCATGCTATTGGACGTCATCCTTCGGACTATATTCCCCAGACAGGGATCTGGGGAATCCGTGTTAACGGGAGTTGTTTTGAGACTCCAGAGCACTCCTGCTGACTCCTGCATAAAGTTCTCTTTCCCTTGTTTTTCCCTTCGTAACCCCGTCTCCCGCCTTCCTCGTCCCTTCTCCGGCCCGACCACGCTCACCCGATCCTAATAGCATATCTTTCATATCTGACATGTCCGACAATTCTGGACAAAACCATTCTATAACGGGAAAGTGTTTATGAACACATTTTTTATATATTGTGAGATTTCGCTATAACAATCAGTATGTCCGCAGATCTCCTGGCGACAGGCTTGCATTTTTTTGCTATTAACGTGTTTACTATCGTCAAAAGCGTTCCTCTTTGGTTTTCCATGGCAGTCTTAACTGCTCGATTTCTTAACTGCTCGAACAGTTTTAACTGCTCGACATTAAAAGAAAGATTTTGCTACACATCGAAAGAATGGACCATTTTACCTTCAATATTTGCGCAACACTACCTTACAATTTTCCAAGACTGAAAATTTTGTCCCAGAACGTTGGACGTGATGCATAACTTTGCAGTCTACCGCGACATATTTCTTGTTTTATACGCTGTTCCTACTATACGCTGTTCCTATACTGCCGGGTTCTACGGCAGCCTCATCAAGGCCCAAATAAAAGGACACTGCCTCTTCAGTTACCATACAGCGCTTTCTTCCGGATTTCGCTCGTTCCAGCTCCGTATTCACTGAATGAATCTTTTGTTGCCATTTTTTGTCTCCACTTAGTAGCCTTGCTTTCGCGGACTTTCTTTTTTGGCATTCGTGCCAACTTTGTTTTACCTGTTGTTGCCTGCATAGCCTGTCGTAAGCTTTCCCGCCCTTTTCCTCCACCGTGTGTTCACGCTTTTACTGTACAAGTTCCTGAAGACTATGCCTTCCCACCTCTTCTCATTCATTTTTCTTAGCCTCTCCTCAAATGATATTTTGCTCTATGCTTCCTCTGCCTCAAAGGACGACCAGCCCATATATCCATGTACCTCTTCATCTCTTTCCTATCCATTCCGAACAGTTCTCTGGTTAATTTCTAGTTTAAGTAGCACACTGTATGTTAAGTACAGTCCAGCGTTCGCAAATCTCAACCCTGGAACAATAACACCACTTCACAGTCTTGTGTTACTTCGTATCTATTATCCCCATAGGGCTCTCTGCTTCATTATGGCCGCGTTCCTCTTTCCTGTCGTCTTGAGATGTTCTGCATGGGTCTTTAAATATTCTCTCTGCTCCCGTAGAGTTCCTGCATTACCTTTGGTAGCATATACAGGAACTCTATGCTCCCGCTCCGCGCAGCGCCAATCCTCGGCGCAGGCACGAAACTAGCGCGTACGAAAGATATCTAAAGAGAAGCGTTTGCGGGTAGGCAGGCTGGAAACGCTGATTGGTCGATGAGATGCGCTTCTCCGTGACGTTTTTTGACTTCGCCCTCGTTCTCAACCGGACGTGGCGTCTGCGCGCCTTTCTCGACCTCTCCCTAGAGCGCCTGGCTAGGTGCACCCGCCGCGCCGCGCGTGCGTGGTGAGCTGGCATTCGTTTCGTGATCCTCGGCGCGCGCGTTCGTTTCGAGGCGTGTGCAGCTATGGCGTTCGTGCGTGGTGCGCTCGTCGGCGACAGCCAGCTGAAATTTCTGTGCAGTTTTTGCTTGCGGCTTGCGTCGTTTCGCCAGGAGCACGTGCTAGTGTCGTGCTCGTATTTAAAGTTTTTGCCGCGGCACTACAAGGATCCGCATCAGGCGCGCTTTGAGAACCGCCGTTTGACAGCTACGCTGACGCGCTTGTCGGGCGTGCGCATTCTCAACCCCGAGGTAAGGACTGAACTACATTGTCGCAAGTTTTCTCGTGCATTGAGGGCTCACCAAATTTCGGTGCTTGTAACGAAACTTTTTTTTTGCAGCATGGTTCCCTGGATATGCTTCTCGGAAGCCGATGTCATTGTTCGCCGCGGACGCTGGGCCTACTGCTCGCCGCCACGCCGCTGTAGGTTGACGTTGAAGAGCTGCTCCAAACGGCCCTTTTCAGGGCCGCTTCATTGCTTCCTGGAAGATTGCGGGCATCCAATCTCGCGGCCGTGTTCCCTCTCTTTGTCGAAATCGGCGCCAGACATCAGAACCCGCGCTAGGCCTCGTTGCAGGGTTAAACGAGTGCAGTGTGGCTTTAGAGAAGTTATGACTTGCGCTTAGTCTATCTATATCATTCACCCAGTGCAGTGTGCCTTTGCCTCTTTAGCGACTTCTCACGCATTGTCGAAATCGGATTTAAAGCTCACGCCACGCCTCGTTGAATGGGTTAACCGAGTGCAGCGCCTAGCTTTGTTTTTTTTTTTGTGTTCTAACCTGTAAGCAGTGTACCTTTCTTCGCTCCTTACTTTTGTTCTTTTCAGTCGTTTCCTGAATCCGTCGAAAAAGCCGGGCTTGCCGGATGATTGTTCGCCGTGAATGGAACCACGAGGCGATCGCATCTGCATACACAGCACGACTTTGTTCCCTCGTGTTTTTTTTACCAAGGATTGCTTCGACAGCTCGGGCAAAACGAGGACTGCGCACGCAGTGTCGTCGCTGCTTAGTGAAGAGGCACAAAACGGATGTCGTCCTTACTAAAGGCCCTTCTCGGGGCCACCTCAGTGTTTCCTGGGAGACCACGCGCTTTCCGCCCTGTGCACATGTTCCCCTCATTTCCAATCATTTGTAAGTTGCATATCAACGAATTAATAAATCAGTCAATGCACTTTATTTACCAGAAAAATCTGGCTGGTCACCCTAAGCTAAAAGCTGTGCACACAGCTTGACAAGGCCCAGGGGACCATTAGATGACAGTTTTGAACGTAGGAAAAACAAGTTGGCGCTTTAAAAGAACATGGAAAGTACACCAAACAATATAAGAGATAAACATTACAATCGCGCATTACAGTAAAGAAAAGGAAAACACTTTGAAAGCACATATATAGTATCAATTTACACTATAATACATACAAAAATTACGACATTCAGCACTATGGCACGAAATATAAGAACAGCGCATAAAGCAAAAAAGAGAATGCAAGTTACAATAGTACAGATAGATTAGCTGTTTACATTTACATATGCATAAAATTAATCCTCGGCTCCTTGGGCCTCCTTCAAATCCTGCAGAAGGCTTGAATTTGCAGCTGCTAATATCAAAGAAGATTTAGAAGAACTTCAGTTTGGGGTACATGGTGCATAGTACTTGAGAAAATAAACAATAGCGCCTACAATGACACACACAGAAGAAGAACGATGCAGCACAAGCGCTATCCTGCGCTCTACAGTATGGAACTGTGACTGTGAAAAATGAACCTTCACGTCAGTGAAATATGAGTCTTTAGGCTGTCTACAAATCGTTATTACAGAAAGAAAGAAATATTAGTGAATGTTGTGTAAGAGGCTTGCATATTACTCTGTTTGTTCAATGGTAAATATACGAAAACTGAGAGAAAAATACAGTTGATTACATGAATATTAAACAGCGCCTGAATATACAATGTTAGCTAGTGCTACGCGGAACTGCTCATAATTTTCAGTGCCGGCAACTTCTGCGGGAAGGTGGTTCCAGTCTCATGAGGTTCGCGGCAGGAATGACTGCGAGCAGCATTTTCTGTTGCATGACATACTTCCGACTTTGTGATCATGATCAATGCGGCGGGATACAGAAATTGTATGGGGGATGAGGTGATCACGAAGAGCGGGATGATGGTACAGCTTGTGGAACAGGGTGATACGAAACAATTTTCTACGCGATGTCAGTTATGGGAGGCAGATATTAGACTTCATAGTAGTTATACTCGCTGTGCGGTTGTAGTTAACAAGGATTAAACGCACAGAGTTATTTTGCACCAGCTCAAGATCATTAATGAAGTTGTCATGAGCAGGGTGCCATACACGTGTTGCATGCTCGAGTTTTTATCGTGTTAGTGTTTGATAAAGCAATAGTTTCAAATTGGAAGGAGCGTTAAAGAAGTTGCGACGTAAGTAGCAAAGCATGCGATTAGCATTTTCAATTGTGTTCTCGGTATGAAGAGACCAGTTAAGATATAAGTAATGTGGACGCCGATGCACTTATATGATGAGGCTGATTTCAACGAAATGTTATCGATGTAGTAGTGAGGTGGGACGGAAGTTTTTCTAGATACACGCATGACTTTGCATTTGTTCATATATAGCTGCATTCACCATTCTTCGCACTGAAGTCAATGGCGATCTCGTCAAGTAGTCCCCTGCTTTTTACGTTCACCTTGTTAGCGGCTGTCTTATTTCACACAAATCCACGTTCTACACGTTGATAGTTATACGAGCACAATTCGTTGTGATTGTCGAGGAATCGTGTTCCTGCCTTGCCGCCACCGTTGTCTTGCCATGCCGCCGGCGCGGCGGCGACGGCGGTGCCATACACCTGCGGTTGCGGTGGCCAGCAACCTCGTCAGCGGGGGAGGGGGGGAAGGGAGCCACCCATTCATGTCTTTATCCCACCATGGGACACAGCGATGCCAGCGAGGGGACCATCCCTTTCTGGCTTGACAAGGAGCGCCGACCAGCCGCCTTGAAGGAGGGGACTGAGGGCGGAACAAAGCCACTTCCCAGTACTGAGAAATGAAGGCCGCTAACCCCACTGGTGAAAAGTCCGGGCAGGTGCTTTGACCTTAGTGGACATGTCGTGGCGGGATATCTCAGACGTCGACTCGTTTCCCCTGGTATCGAAATGAATATTGCTCGCGTAAACGTTAACATTCAAAGATTGAGTAATGGTATAACGTCTATACCTTTCGCCATTTATTTTTTAATAACAAAGCGCAAAAAAATTTTTGTGCAAATAAAATAAAAAATCGTTATTTCTATTTTTTTCTTTTTTTATATACAGCAGTCTGTCCGCTCCCCCTAAAACCACTCTCTGTGACCGCCACTGACTGAAGTAATGTAAGGTTGTTAGTGTTGGTTATTTCTCTAAAAATGACGCAAACATCAGCGAATAGGTGAATATGAGAATCCATAAGAGAGCGGGGATCATTAATGTTAAATCAGGAACAGTAGCTAGGGTCCAAGAACTGAACATTGTGGAACTCCGGAAGACACCTCTGTAAAACAGGTGTTATAACCGCTAGCAAAAACTAATTGTGAGCGATTAAGTAGACATTCAATCCATTTCAATAAGTTACAGTCAATATCCAGATGTTTTAGTTTGTGAGCCAAAAGGTTGTGACATACATCGTCGAAAGCCTTTGAAAAATCCAGAAATATACAGTCAGTTAGTGATGATATATCTAGAATACAGTGCAATGCATGCGTAAACTATATTAACTGTGTTTCGCAAGAGTCAGGTTTTCGAAAACCATGTTGCGCTCACATAAAAAAGTTGTTCAATGAAAGGAAGTTAACAAGGTTGGTGAATATTATATGTTTGAACATTTTGTGTCAAGTATTGGTAAGGGATATGGGACGATAATTAATAGGGGATGCTTTGCTGCCGGATTTGTAGACTGTAACCACCTTTCCGATCTTCCACTCAGTAGCAGCATTGACTGGTCAATGCTGGAAAAGTTTGGTTAGTATAATGGGCGAATAAGCTGCAGTGCTTTTTAAGTAACGCAGTCATAACCCGGAGCGGAATGAACACTGAGCCCATCAATAAGCTTATTCACACCAGTAGGAGCAACAGTTATAGGTGGCATAAAAACATAGTTGAAGTGGTGAGTTGTAGGCATATGTATACATCAGATATGGGTGTAAAGTTGTCAGTGATTGCGCGGTTAAGAATCGTGACGCAAACGTCGGAAGGGATGGGGTCGCCTAACGGGTCAGATAACGCAAAACTATCATCGGTGGAAGGATTAATGACCCGCGAGAATTTTTGACATTGGTGGTTACATGTGAGTGGAAGTGCTTTTAGCGCTTTTGAGCGCCTGAACATACATGTTGGAAGCCGCTGAATACGAAGTCCGATCACTCACTAGTTGGCGAGAACTTTACGATGCGGTAGAGGCTTTCTTTTTGTTAGATAAACGTTTAATGTTATTATTACACCAGGGAGCTATTGAGTGGGTGGTAGCAGTGCGTTCAGGAGTGTATTGTTCTGTGAGTTGGGTGACTATAGCTGTGAACATGCTCCAGTTGGTTTGAATGCTGCGGACACCAAAGCTATGGGAAAGCATCGATAAAAAAAATAGTTCATTATTTATCGCCTGAAAATTTGCTCCGTTGTAGTCTCGTATTATTATTTTTTTCTTTTTGTTAGTGTTCGGAGTGGCTAGATTAATGTCAGAGTGCATTAGCAAGTGGTCGCTGATGCCTGGCAGGTATGTAATAGGTGAGACTATGACAGATCGATTTGTCAGGATTAAATCTAGCGTATTCGCCGCGTTGGCTGTTATAGTCCCTTGTTATAGTCCCTGAGCGCACATCTAAAAATTCGCGACTTCGAGACGAGAACGGGGACATTAAAGGGGAGTTGGGATTCCATGTTATCTTCGAAAAAATTAGATCGGCAAATAAAACAATACTGAAATAGATCATGGTGGTTTGTTTTTAAGTGTTTCCATAAAAAAGTATGGCAACAGATAAGGAAAGGCTTAGGTGATCGTGATCGAGGAGGTTAGACTGAATTATAGTGCAACAGCTTGAAACAGGTCTTCACATCATTCATATATACTAGAACATTGCAGGAGCCCGGACAAAGCAAAATTACACAAATTACGTTTGAATAGAGATCATGGCAGGAAAGTGGATGAAATATAGCTAAAAGAAGAATTGTGAACCGAAGCAAAGTATGTAATGAGCCAGAAATATGCCTATCAAAGAAGACACTGCACTGAGAAAATGGACAGCATGAAATAAATGAGCAGCACAAGTGCAGCGTACAGGCCTTTATCAAAGAATTTATTTTTTGTTTATTTACCACGCCCTGGTAGTGTTAGCTCCATAAAGCATTATCAAAATTATCGCAATTTTCAGTTTTCTTTGCTTAGGAGAACTTAGAGCAATAAGAACTTGGCTCAAAAATGCACTTCAAATATTGCCATAAATCATCGTACTCTTCGTCCTGGGCCACAAGAGCTGGGGCTTCATGAGATAATTATTACGGTGCATTAACGAAAATTTCAACATGCCGTCAGCATGCAAAGAATTTATACTGGCGCTGAAAAAACCGCATTTTTTAAATTTTAACTGGCAGGAGGGAGCAACTTTCTTGACTGCGCTGCTTTCTTCCTAAGCAAATGAAAGACGTGTATGCCGACCTCTTATACCTGTTTCGCAGCAAAAACAATTCGAAAATATGTAGCGTAAGATATAACACTAATGCACTGTGAAGCTTGATGCCTTATTGGTCCAGTAGAGTGGAGAGCTGGGCGAGTTAATTGGTTCACGATTGTAGAAAGAAAACCAGCGCAAAAGACGGGGATACAGAACTGGGAACACAGAATACAGGACCACAGAACACAGCGTCATCCTGTGTTCCTGTTGTGCGTCTCCGTCCTTTGCCCTTGTTTTTTTTTTTCCTTAATTGGCCATGCACTTGTGGCAATTTAAGTGCACTTCCTGTGAATTTTGCACAAAAGTAGTGTATTTTTGCATTCACCTTTTTCACACGCTGAGTTGTTTTATCTTTTGGTCACTTCAGAAGGGAGGAGTTAGTATAGAAGTAATTTACTTGGAGAATACAAGGAAATATATCTTGCGATGAATTTTCTCATATTTTAATTCTGCCTGATGGGAATGCATTACGCGCCATACGGTGTTACAACCAAACGCCCAGGGCTCTAAGTTGGGCAAAGCATGTATCATATATGTGCAAGTGCGAATATGGCTGTGGTGCGCTGGGCGTCTTGCATGCACAGCCGGAAGTGATTTGTGTCTAGACCATCCAGGAGGGAATGTACAAGGTCGGGAGGATAGTACAAACGCTAAAAAAAAAAAAGCTAGCTGGGGCTGGAAACGCATTTTTCGTTCTAGCAAGTACCAACGTTGGGGCAAAGCAACCAGTTTTGGGCGCCTTGTAAGAAGAAAGGATGGTTCTGGGAAGCGGAGGCAGGGCTGCGTACGGCGCACGCGAGGTCGCGGGGTCACGGAGTCGCGCTGCAGCAGCACATCGGGAAAAGTTTAATTCTTCCACTCGCCACTCGCAGCGCACCGCAGAGCCGGCAGCCTTCTCTCTTGTCCGCCTACCCGGCAGGAGCTACTCTCTCCGGTTCCGGCCGGGGAGACGGACAATAGTCGCGGGCGAGAGCGAAGGGGGGGCCCCCACCACATGAATGGCATTAGAAGAATTTATTTATTTATTGTTTCCTCAAGGGTCCACAGGGGACATTACATGAGGGGTGGGCAAACAAAAAAGTTAATACGAACACAGAGAATGTCGCTGGCGCCTCGACTACGGCTCAGCTCGTACTATTCTGGCGCAGTGCTGCGTTTCGCCGTAATCGCTTGTCAGCGAAGTGAACACAGCACCGTGCCTTCCCGTGAATAGTAGAAGCAGGGACGTCGCGGCCACATCGGCATTCGCAGGATAGCGCCGCCATGTCGCTTATTTGCTCGCTTATCCTCTGACAAGTCAAAAAGTCTTCCTGTCGTGGCACGCCATCCATGGCTTACGACACCACGTCTGTCATTCCCCTTCGTACTTCAAGCGTTTCTCTTCTTGCTATGAAAGTATTAGCCGTTGCGGCCACCAATTCAAGCAGCGATAAAAATTTCAGCGCCGCAGGATTCGTAATGAAAGAGCGCCGCTCTTGTTTCGATCAAGCCATCATCAATGAACAACTTGCATATTTAGAGTGATAAATCTATACCTTTATGCGTTGTGTCTTCTGTATAATCCCAAACTGTGATCTGGAATGCGAGGTCAAAATTTGAATGTCATTGAAATAAACTCATTTTCCTGAAATTCTCTTTTTGTGTCGTCGCCGCTTTGCAGGTCGGGCCGAGCACGAGCGTGCTCAGGGTCCTTCAGTGTCGGACCGGGCTTCCTGTCGGTAGGTTAAGTCCCGGGCAGGGCGCGGGTTCGAAATTGCGGCCCGTGCACAGCTCTATTCAGAAACCTAATCACATTTCCTTTTGTGAAAAAAGAGCTATGTGCAGAGTTTAAATGGTGCAATTATGAAGCTACAATGAAGTCGATTACAGACTTCTGTGCAACAGCTAGAGGAATTTCAAGAGCATGCTATACGTGATGCTAGTTTCCTCAGTCACAATTGATGCAGTCAAGTATTATTTCGTATATTTTTTTTTACCCAACAGACATGAAATGTCTGAAGATGAATATGTACCAAACACATCGAAACATCAGTTGTGATGCCTGAAAAAAGTTGTACTGCAACATATAAATGCTCAAGTCTCGATAAGCAGGAATACTGAAGGGGAATAAAAACAGTTTTCTTTTGTTCGGGCTCACGCACCTGCTACAAACATATTCTTTACACATAGCAATAGAACTTGAAATAACTGTTTAAGAAGCCTTTTGGTCAATAGTATAGCCATGGTATGACTGAAAGGAGTCCGCAAGAAATGCACGGAAGCAGGCATGCAGTGTGAGAGCGCAGCGCGACAGGTGCGCTTTTTAATCTCGCGCGCGCACTGAAGAACATGGGTTTATGGTTTATTGGGGTTTTAACGTCGCAAAACGACTCAGGCTATGAGGGACGCCGTAGTGAAAGGGGTTCGGAAATTTCGACCACCTGGGGTTCTTTAACGTGCACTGACATCGCACAGTACACGGGCCTCTAGAATTTAGCCTCCATCGAAATTCGACCACCCCGACCGGGATCGAACCCGCGTCTTTCTGATCAGCGGCCGAGCGCCATAGCCACTGAGCCACCGCGGCGGGTCGAAAGACATGACGGGGACACGCCGAGGAGGCAACGCTGCAGTGCACGCCGCTGCCTCCTCGCCTCTCGGCTCCTCGCGAGCAGCCCCGTCCGCTGACGAGCGGGGGCGGGGAAAAATCTAGGGAAAACATGCCTGTCCCCAACCAAACATGACGTCATTAAATATCACGTGACCTATGACGTCACGCGTATGACGGCATATTTTTTTGACCAATCAGCGTTTCCAGCCTACCTACCCGCAAACGCTTGTGACATGACGGGGACACGCCGAGGAGGCATGCGACACGCGTGACTGCCACGAGCCACATGAATTAGCGTCTCGTACGCGCAGTGAAAGTGCCAATTACGAGCGCTTGCGGCACGAACAAAACCACTTGCTGCATACATCTCACATTCTTTTTGACTTTTCAATACCGTCTGTCTCAACACGGCATAGTATATGAAGCCTAATATTTACAATATATTTGAACATTCCTGAATATTTTCAGCATACCAATGTTTAGTTAAATGTAGATTAACTTCGAACTAATTATCGCGTAAGTACAGTTTATGAAGTCGTTCACGAGTGGAGTTTCAGAAGTGGGATGGTTGCTGGGAACAAGCTGGGTCATTTGCTTCGATGGCCGTCCTAAAACTTTTCATTAAGGTTCAGTCTGAGTTTGGCACCGCGCAGTGCCAATGCAACGGCTTAATCGTTTTTCTAGTTGAGAATTTTCGCGGCGGCTTGAAAACGAATATGAACTTTTTTCTATTAAGCATGAAACGATTTCAGCTCCCGCTGTCGGCGACCTTGAAGTGATGTCGAGCAGAAGCCGAGAGCCAAAGATCCGAGCACCGATTTTCCGTCATCCAAGGAAAGTGTCCGCACCCCAAAATGTGGCCCTCTCAACCACCGAAATTTGACCTTGTCCGAATTTCATCAAAATTGGTGTCAAGCCTAATTTTAATATGGCCAATTCAATGGTGAGCTCCAAAATTAGGTGGGCTATCCCCAAAATTTGTCTCTCTCAAACCCATAAATTTGACGTCGTCCATATTTGACCAACATTGGGGTCCAACCTAATTTGACTATGGGAAAGTCAGTGTTGGCTTCCAAATTTAGGTAGACCACCCCCAAAGTTTGGCACACTTAAGCATTTTCCGCCCACATTCTATTCCTTTTTAAATCCGCTTAAAGAGATGTTACGTTAGGAAAGAAAAAAACTGAGTGCAACGACCGTGACAAAACCCAAGAGAAAGCTTAGCAATTTGGTCAGCCACAGTCAAGGCTTTCCAAAAGCAAGTGCCTGACTAATATAAGTCTTGAGTGTAAATACAGTCACAATATGGAGCACAGTTTTTCAGATGCAATGTTTATTACAGATGAGTCGTGTAGTTTTACGCCGAAAATATACATAAAAACCACGAATAAGCCAGCTGTGGACATCTGTCACCCGTTGGGTGCAGTCCTCAAAACAAAACAGAGAAAACAAAAACATACTTAGGGAAATGAAACAGCTCAGATGTAGACCTATAGTTTTTGAGCGGATGATGTATTCAACAAAAGGCTACGCGACCATGCTCAACTAAAGCAAATGATCACAAACTGTAGCAATGAATATACAAAAATGGCATGCATTGGATATTTACAATACTTGACTACATTCAGGCAACAATGGAAAACACTGAAGTGATTAAAAAATGAATTATTTATGTGAATGCAATATGAGGTCTTTTCCGAGAATGTGGCATTGATAATCTCGCCTGGTAGAAGCATAACGATTTAGCAAAACAACAAATAAGCGTAGATCGTTATACAAGTTCCATTCAAAAAAAAAATCACGGTTAAATCTCGCTCGGGACATGCGCCGCATTACTCCGATGTGCACCATTACCAGAGGTTCGAAAAATTTACCGCACCGCGGATACCGCTGCACGCATACCAACACTTTTGCTTTCACACTTGCTAACACATGCACACACATTGTATGCATCAGCCGCCGCTATTATAGCACGTTGAGCGGAACCATGAAGTGACAGCAATAACACGCATAACGACGCAAAATGATCAGTGAATTAAGTGAGGTTGTTGGCTTTGTGATGCGCATGCATGCAGTTTCAGTATACGCAGTCGCTTGAAAGAAATGCACAGTTGCTCGCAGAGGTGGACAGTCTTCGTCGGGATAAAGTTCTTGCGGCCGATGTTGTGCAGCCGCTTTTTTCTTCTAATGCTGTCTTTCTTGCCGCTCGGAATCGCGAAAAGAACAAAGGCTTTTTCACGCCGGCTTGTGCACTGAAATGCGCAGCAACTCGGCATAGTGCTGCACTAAAAGAGCGCGAATAACGCGAAGTGCAAGCGCGCAATGGCAGGGAGCTCGATCGTAGCAGCGGCGGCTGGCAAAAAAAATGGCGCCGATGAAAAATCAAAACACAAAAAGAGCGAACTTTCCGCGCGCTTTTCCCGGAGACCGCCCGCGAAGCCAATCACCGTTGAGAAAAGCGCCGATGGGAGAGGTGAGAGAGGAGGATCGGCAAGGGTGCGCGGCGCGGCTGCATAGTTCACAGAAAGACGCTACTTTCAAATTATCAAGGGGCTTTAGCCTCGATGCCTGCCCGCCATCGAGGCACCCTAGTCGTCTCCTACGACGGTGCGGTCTGCTGCCTTTGGTGGAAGCCTTTGCACATTTTCCCGAACGTCCGTTTTCGGTCTCTCATAGTGCGAGATGTGATTTTTGACGTAGAAAGGAAAGCTTTTCCGTCTCTGATGCGTCAAGTACTCCTCTACTTTGTACGTTCACAGTATCAGCCGCTGCCTTATTTCACACAATTCTACGTTCTACAGGTTTATTTATTTATTTATTTTAGTACCTCAATGATCCCAAAAAAGGGGCATTAGATGAGGGGTGGGTTTTACAGAAATATCAACAAAAACTAACATATTCTGTACAATGCCAACATCAAGGTTACAGCTCAGAAAATCAAAATGCGATATGCTCAAATGCTCTCGCATACAAAAGAAAAAATAAGACAAGAATAAAAGACAGCAAGAAGCGCTGAACGGTGGAAAAGAATTCAATAACAGATTAGACAACAGTAAAAACCGCATAGTAAAACAAAGTGCAATAGGTCAACGTTAGAGGGGAAAGGTACACGAAAACCTAAAATGCGTCTAAAGATTTAAGGCTGAACTCCATGTACGCGAAAACTCACGCGAACGCGACAGCGGCAAGCGATGAGCGACGCCGTCGCGCGAAGCGAAATGCCCGTGTCGCTTGTCGTGTCGCTCGGATCTGCACTCACAGAAAATTTCGCTCGTCGCCCGGAAGTTGCTAACGCGATTAACCAATAGCAGCTAATCCGGCAGCGTACGTCACTACTGGGCCTCTTGCCGGCTCTGGCTGGGCCTCTTGCTTCACCACCGATTCGTCACGGCAAACTAAATGCGCACGAAGCTTTCGCTTTGTCTGAACTTGTCTCAAGCTCAAAATTTTAGCGATAAAACACCCAAGATTTTCAGATTGCTTCTGTGTTTGCAGTATTGCTAGGCTTAGCGAGTATTCGTCATTTGACGTCAGAAAGCGCATGAGGTTCAAACAGGTGTGCGCCCCACGTTCAGGCAACATGGCGGCGCCCGTAACAACCACATGAAATGACAAAGCTGTAAACACATTTTATTTGGCATTTTCCTGCCCAAAATTTTAATCCTTGCAAATAATGTGACTCTTGTTATAGGCGCAAACAGCTTTGCGATGTATTATGCCAGTAACACTGATCGTCGTCTCCATTTCGCGTTCGCGTTGTCGGCATGGAGCTTGGCCGGTGGGCGACGGAGCGACAGCCAGCCGTCGTCGCCGCGCCACCTCGTCGCGTCGCTTACTTTTTCGCGTACATGGAGCTCAGTCTTTAAGCTTATCTTTGAATACAAGAGTTTTTTCTATTATTAAAGCGGTACTGGGAAGGCCGTTCCAATCTTTTGCTGTTCGGATGAAGAAAGACTGCGCAAATGTTTCAGTTTTTGGGCAAGGGTATGAGACCTGTTGATTCTTTTTGTGAAGAGCTGAAAGCAGGGAGTGCTTTTTGACGTACGCTTAACGAAAATGAACAGTATAAACGATGAAAAAGGGCTAAACTGGCTATTTTTCGACGCTGCTTTAATAATGGCAAGCTGGAAGCTTTCAGAAAGGTATTCCTCATGTGGGTTCCAAACGGCGGCAGCATATTCTAATTTTGGGCGCATTAATGTGGTGTAGGCTAGTAATTTTTCATGTGCTATAGGGCAAACTTCATTGAGCGTTGAAGATAGCCAAGGGATCGGCTGGATGCTGCAGTGATGCGGTTCATGTGCGTTGACCACGTAAGATCGTCAGACAGGTGTACTTCAAGATATTTTTATTCTTCAGTAGCATGCAAACGAGGTAGAACGTTCTTGCGGGCTAGTTGGTTCATTGCACAAAAGATTAGTACTGCGCCAATGAGACAGGACAGGAGAACGAGGAACACAGACGACAACACAGCCGCCACGAGCGAGGAACGGTTCGTCCGTTATCTAAATGCGCAGAATGTTCGACGCATGTTGCACCTTCACAGGAAGCGTTGGATCCAGACAAGCAAAAGCTAAAAACAAAGTCGTTTGAACCAAGAAAGTCTATTCTTTGCTATAAATGTCACTAACCTGGTCATGTGGCTTCAGGCTGTCGTGTGCCTAGAGTGTCCCCGGTTAACTTGTGCGTGGATTTTTTTCTTTTTTTCTTTCAGCTGGAAGTGGAAGACAAGGCAAAAGGTATGGAGCTGACAAGGCCTCGTTTCCCGTCTGATATTCGCAGTGGGCAGCTTCAATACATATACAGGTTTTCCTCCTGTTGAAATGGTATACATAATGACAGAAGAATATAAAATACATATAAACACAGAATGATGGTTATAGATTAAACAAACTTCCGCGGTGAAACAACACAAAAACTTAGGTTTCGCGACAACACATTTTAGTGAAGACATGAATTAGCGTTTGTGATGGATGACACTGACAGAAAACCGGGGAAAATTTATAAAAACCAAAGGTTTGCATACGCCTTACGGGTACCTATATGTATAAATTATCTATATGTATAAACGTATAACGGGTATGTATAAACGCCTTACGGGTACCTATATGTATAAACGTCACTGCGTGAGGAGCAGTGACGTCACACGGCGCACAGCTGGCGCGCCGCCGCCGTCGCTGCGCGAGTGACTCGGAGGTGCCGCCGCCGCGCTCGCCAGTTGCGCATGCGCAGTAGCGGCGCACAGCTAGCGTGCCGGGGCTGCCGCCGCTGCCGCACGCACTCCGTTGCTTCTCTCTGTCTCCTCTCTGATGCGCAGTAAGAGCCATGCTACTTCATTGACCCTCGGGCTGTCTTTGCATCAATCGTGCCGGACAACCAAGACGAAAAGATGTGAATAAATGATTCTGAACATATATAATCACCATGTCTAGCCTCTTCGATGAAACCATAGCGAAACAACAATTATGCTCAGCCAGAGTTCAGCAGCAGGAGTAGCCATGCAGATATTGCTTTAGCAATCCTCCAGGTTTAACCAGAGCTAAACCACTGCTAATTTTTTTATAACCAAGTTCGTCAGTTTCTACACATGGCCACCAAATAATGTCAGCTCAAGAACAGAAGAGATTACATGGAATGGCTAAATAGAGACATGCATACTAAAGAAGATCCAGTAAAAAGACCTACTCTGGGGACGTTGTAAACGCTCCTCAGAAGATGAATCTCTACATTAGGAGTTTAAAATGGTAAGAATAAGAGTCAATGCGCGCTTGCGTTCATCGCAATGACCCTACCTTACTCAGGAGTTCAAAAAAGCCTCGAACAACGGTTTCAAGGCATGGTGTATTGCCAATAACTTAAGAAAGGAGCGCCATTTATCAAGAATTGCTGGCTGACACATTTAATGATGAGAACGGAAAACTGGGCGATTTGTCATGGGGTCATGCTTAAGCAGCGCAGAAAATAAGACAAAAGGGAGACAGGATACGACACCTGTGGTGTCCTCTCCCGTCTATATTTTGTCTTGTTTTCTGCGCCACTTAAGCATGATTTCATGATGACCACCTTAATGTGGCCTATTCATGCAACGAACACTTCACGGCCGCATCACGCTCTGTGGAGCATAGAGTTCTTTATACATGCAGGCTTAACAACTCGGTACTAGCCTCAGCATTTCTTTTAGAACGAACTGAAATAGAACTCAGCAACATCATAAATGGGTTCAGGCCAAACAAACCTCCTTGCATCGACGGTACTTGAAGAATTACAGACCGATCAGCTTATTGTCTGTTGCCTACAAGATATTTACGAAGGTAATCGCTAATAGGGTCAGGACAACCTTAGACTTCAATCAACCAAATGATCAGGCAGGCTTTCGTAAAGGATACTGGGCAATAGGCCATATTCACGCTATCAATCAGGTGATAGAGAAAAGCGCAGAATATAAGCAGCCCCTATATAAAGTGATCATTGATTACGAGAAAGCATTCGACTCAGTAGAAACCTCTGCAGTCATGCAGGCATTGCGGACTCAGGGTGTAGAAGAGTGTTATCTGAAAATATTGGAAGATATTTGTAACGATTGCACAGCTACCATAGTTATTCATAAAGTCAGCAATAAAATTCAAATAAGGAAAGGTGTCCGGCAGGGGACACGATCTCGCCTGTGCTATTCACTGCCTGTTTACAGGAGGTATTCCGGGGCCTGAAATGGGATCAGTTGAGGATAAGAGTTAATGAAGAATACGTGAGTAATTTGCGATTTGCTGATGACATTGCCTTGCTAAGCTACTCAAGACAAGAACTGCAAAGCATGATCAATCAGTTAGACAGGCAGAGCAGAATATGGTGGGGCTAAAAATTAACATGCAGGAAACCAAAGTAATGTTCAACAGCCTAGCAAGGGAACAGCAGTTCGCAGTTGGTAGCCAGGTGCTGGAAGTAGTAGGATTAGGGCAGGTAGTGACAGCTGATCCAGATCATGAGAGGGAAATAACTAGAAGAATAAGAATGGAGTGGAGCGCATATGGCAGGTTATCTCAGATCATGAATGGCAGTTTACCAATATCCCTCAAGAGAAAAGTATACAACAGGTGTATCTTACCGGTACTCACCTATGGGGCAGAAACGTGGAGGCTAACAAAGATGGTTCAGCTTAAGTTAAAGACAACGCAGCGAGCTATGGAAAAGAAAATGATAGGGGTAACGTTAAGACATCGGAAGAGGGCGGAGTAGGTGAGGGAACAAACGCGGGTTAATGACATCCTAGTTGAAATCAAGAGGAAGAAATGGGCTTGGGCAGGGCATGTAATGCGAAGGCAAGATATCCGCTGGTCCTTAAGGGTAACGGAGTGGATTCCAAGAGAAGGCAAGCGTAGCATGGGGCGGCAGAAAGTTAGGAGGGCGGGTGAGATTAAGAAATTTGCGGGAATACGATGGCCGCAACTGGCGAAGGACAGGGTTAATTGGAAAGACATGGGAAAGGCCTTTGCCCTGCAGTGGGCGTAGTCAGGCTGATGATGATGATGATGATGATGATGATGATAGTTGAATGGTTTTGCCGACCCAGGGAATATTCCAACTGCTTAAAAGATAGGTATTATTAGGCCTCTTTTTAAGAATGGACAAAAAAATAATGTCTAGAGGCTATAGACCGTTTTCTATTTTTCCAGCCATTACAAATGAGAAACACTTGCCGTTCATTTATTTATTTATTTAATTATTTATTTATTTCAGAACACTGCAGGCCAAGCAGACCCAGACCGGAGGGGCTGGAAACACAAACAAAGCACGTAATATAATTATGAATACACACATGTCATGCAAAGAGCAAAATAGATGACGTAGCAATACGTACCAATGCAGGAAAGTTTTGAATGCAAATCTTTAAGCATGTATCATTTAGAAAATATGAAGTTCTGCTTCGAGGTTAGTGCAAAAAAAAACGACTTAGGAAGCGCATTCTAGGCACAATTGGCTTGAGGGGGGAAATTGTGTTTGTATGCATTTGTTTCAACGAAAAATGGCCGTAAAGAGTGTTCTTTGGTGCGGCGGGTCTTTGTAGTACTGGACTGCCTGAGAAATAAAGGCGAGATAATTCCGAGTCCACCTGTCAAAATTTTGTGAAGGAGGAAAACGCTATTGATTTTTTTGCGCACATGGAGAGGTGGAATTCTGTAATGTTTCATTAGATTTGTTTGAGAGTCAAACCTTCCGTAGTTGTTGAAAATAAAGCGGACTGCTTTATTTTGAATTAGCTGTAGATGATGAGTACTGTTTTTAATGTGCGGACCCGATATAACAGAAGCGCATTCAAGTTTGGACTTAATGAAAGTATTGTATGCCAAGATCTTTATACTGCTAGGAGTGTGTCTTAATTTGCATCTTTAAAAATTCCACAGGAAATGATTACGGCATTTGAATCAGCACGGATTCGTGCTACGTAGAAGACGAAGATGAGCGGGCATTGCCGCGGGACGGAGCCATAGAGTTTCTTACTATTACCTAGAGGGAAAGCTGGCGGCGCTGCACTTCAGCCACCATGGACGCTCAAAGCATCATGGGGCGGTGAGCTACTTGTTGCGGAACAGTCGTAGTTTTTTAGGAACACAGAGTGTAATTACTAAGATGTTTCATTCCAAAAACGCTGTTCGTGTGTGCGCAAACAACTTTCGCGCGAACGCAGTGTGCAAAAACCATAGTAGTGAAAACGTGACTACACACGACGCCAATAAAAGGTTTTACTTTTCAGAAATGCTATTAAAAACCTCTTAAAGTATCCAAACAACAACATTTTTTAAACATATTTACTTTTAAAAATGCGCCTGTTAATTACGAAATATTAGTTTTTTTAGTGTTCATCACTTGGCCAGTAGGAAAGCTAGTCATCTCTTATTTTGGGCAAACTTTGTACTTAAATGCTTTTCTGCTCGTTTGTTGCAATTATTAGACAAGATATTGAATGTTAGGACATTTGTACTTATTGAACAGCTTTATTTTTCTATTATTTTTTGGCCAAAAGTTGTAGTTCTGCAGTCGGTAGCTCACCGCCCCATGATGCTTTGAGCGCCCATGGTGACTGAAGTGGTCTCTAGGGGTCTCCATGCAAACTCCCATAGAAGGGTCGCCAGCTTTCCCTCTAGGTAATAGTAAGAAACTCTATGGACGGAGCAGATGGAAGTTGTTGAAGACGACGCTCTGCAACGCACAGCGCGTGAGTGCGGCGTAGTTTAACACGAGGCGTGTTCGGGTGGGCAAACCACCCGTTTCTGGTAGCTGTGCTCATTAGGCGGCTTAGTTTTCATTTGCCTTACTTATTCGCACCGACTGTGCAGGCTCGTGAGGGGACTTTATGGGGATTCCTTAAGGAGGTTGCTGACACTTTCAATTTCCTCACTGTACTCTTCTCTTTAGATTACCTCTATAGCCTCTCGAGAAAACGGATGACCCAGGCTCTCACTGAGTCTTTGTTCCCTACACCATTGTATCGGCAGCCTTATCTGGGGTATTTGGACATCAGTGTTCTAAAGCGTGTTAGGCGGATGTGCATTCAGGCAGCCGCTAAAACGTTCTTTTTCAAACTACCCAGTTCAAGACAGGTGCCACAGAGCATCGTGTCCTTTGCATTTATATAAGTGTTTGATCACAGATATAAAAGTTGCTTGCGTTTCGGAAAGGAACTCAGTTTAGACTAAGCTCTTGTATTCTTCGTTTCTTTAGCCTTCCATGTTTTAGCGTTGTTCTATAGCAGTTAGGTAAGTTTGTTGTGGCCTGACGCGTAAAAAGCTTTCCACATCAGAAACCCGAGAAGCGGCGTGGAGGGGTGTGGCGCTGCAAGCAGCCGTCTCGAACAGACGCACGTTCGCATCGCTCCGACTTTTTGAAGCTTGTTGGCCCGGACGTTTCTGGGCTAGGCTCCCAAAAATGAATGGGCCACCGCCATCGTGTTCCTCGTCACCTGTGGACGACGGTTTCAACGCTTCCGCGTCAACGACTACCCCAGGAAACCATCCGGATGCATCGGATACGCCTACCGCCGAAGCCGCCAACATGGCTTGTAGGGTCTGCTCGCGGGCAGGTCAAATCTCGCGCCGCTCACCGCGGGTAGCTTCGGACCCCTTCTTCCCGAGTGGTGGGGCGGGGGGAGCGAGGCTAGGAGAAAGCCTTCATAAGGCACGACCGGGAAGGCCCGCGCCCTCTCGCTCTTGGACCAGCCCTGCCAAAGGACCACCTGACCCAGCTGCCCCAACGACGATCGACCCCCCTGCCCTGATGTGAGATTAAACCTTTTCATACAAAGACCTGCCTCGAGTCACTGCCTGTGCGTCCCCGCACCGAGGAATCGCCCACAAATAATGGCGCCCAGCGTGCGGCTTTAATTAACACCTTGTGGACGATTTCTCTGCCGATTTTGGGACGTGCAGCCAGACTCGTGGCAGGCCCTCTTTGTTCAGGGCCACGCCGGACCGATAGGGTTAAGGAGCGGGTCAGGCGGAATGTTCGCGGGGTAGCGACTTGTGTAGTGTTGTAAATTTGTTAGGGGTTTTGTGTTATTTATGTAGTTTTCGGGCGTTTTCTGTTGTGTATTTCCGTGTGTTTGTAGATAGATTGTTGTGTATATGAATGTTATTGTTGCCATGAGCAGTTAGCCGGTGCGGCCGGACAGTTAGCGCGAACTATGCCTCCCAGAAAGGATGTTTCAGCCACGGCTTTGGATGGCGGGGCAGCCGGTAGTGAGACGGCCGACGCGGCGGCCGTAATGGGGCAGGTGACTGAGATGTTTGCCGCATTGGCCCGTCAGCTCGGTTCGGTGGCTGGCGCCAACCAGGCCGCAGCATCGGTAGCATCGGCGACAGCATCGCGCCCGCGGATAAATATGGAGGTCCCCTCCTTTTCCGGGTACACGGACGCGAAATCAGTCCACGAGTTTCTACAACAACTCGAGGACTACCAGACGGCTCTGGGCGCCCCAGATGACGTAATGCTAGGGCAGGTCCTACCTGTAGCACTCGTCGAGAGCGCGGCGCGATGGAGGCGCTGCCAGCCGACTTTCCAGTCGATGGCGGACTTCAAAGACCGTTTCCGCGCCGAGTTCTTGCCGCCTGATTATGAGCGCCGGATGCTGGAGGAGCTCGCGTTGCGCACATAACACCCAGAGGAAAGCCTCGTCGAGTACGTACGCGCAATGCAAGAGCTGTACAAGAGGGCAGATCCGACGGCAACCGACCGAGATCAGGTTGCGCGTGTGATCAGGCAGTGCCATCCACGCTTCAAGCCGTATCTGCGGGGCCGCAGTTTTACAAACCTCGAGGCCCTAGCGCAGGAGGCCAAGACCGTGCAGGCGGATTTATTGGCCGAACTGCGCTACCAGCCGCCCCCCAGGCCGGCCGAATCGCTAGAACCGGGATGCGCATGGGATGGAGGCCGAGAATGCGCGATGAGGGCTCGGCGCGCCGAGGTAATGGCCGTGGAAAGGCAGGCGGAACCCCCTGTTGTCCCTAGCGCGCTGGACCCGTACGCATTCGAGCAGCGGCGTCGTGCCGGCCTCACAGGCCGCGCGCCGAGCGAGCGTCAGGAAGGCGCGGAGAAAGGGGAGAGTCGTCCCCAACCGCTTCGTGGAACGAGGGGTCCTCCGTCCACGCGGCGGGTGAACGAGCGGCTTTGCTGGAATTGCAACCAGCCCGGCCACATGGCACGCGAATGCCAAGCTAGGCGTATGCAGGGAAACGCCAGGCGCTGGCGGTGATGTCTGGTGGCACCGGCCTTTCACCGTCAGCGGGAGAATTTCATGGTTGTCAAGGCGCTAGTCAGGAAAAGAACTCCCGCGCCAGCGACGGGGAGGCCTTTGTCCCGCTCGCCTGTAGAGCTCAGGGAGTCGTTCCGCGCTCAAGCCCTTTTATGCTAGTGCAGTTAGCGGGTCGACGCTACTCTGCACTCGTAGACACGGGCTCAACGCTGTCACTGGTGGGTGACGAGGTGTACGAGGCCTGCCGGATAGGTAACATCCGTGTCAGACCGGCCGAAACCCCGTTAAGCTTAGCAGCTGGGGCGGCAAAGGCAAAGGGAGCGGTGCGTCTTACGATGCGCTTTGACGGCAGAAAGCGGAGACATCGCTTCGTCTATCTGCCTGGCTTGTCGATACCAGTTATTCTGGGAAGGGATTTTCTCTCGAGCGAAGGCATTGTGCTCGACATGGGGGAGAATGGCTATCGTTACAGCCAGCTCGCCCCCCTCATTCCCTTCGAAAGCGCATCCTTGCCCGGCTGTCCTGCACAAAAGGTGGGTGTCCACACCTGTGCGACAGAAAGGCAGGGGAGCTCCCTCGAGATGCTGAGAGACGGTGGCCCGTTAGAAGCGATTATTGCGTCTTTCTCAGGACCCAGTAGTCAGCGCCGAAGGCTCGCGGAAACTTTACTCCCGTTTTCGGATTGCTTCACGGAGAAACCGGGCAGAACCGACCTGCTTCAGCACGAGAGTGAGACGGATGATACGCGCCCTTTCAGGTGTAACCCGAGGCCGTTAAGTGCGCATAAGAGGCAGCTTCTCGACTGTGCCCTTGACGAGATGATTGATACCGGTGCGGTGAGACCCTCACAAAGTCCCTGGGCGTCACCAGTGGTTCTAGCGCCGAAGAAAGATGGATCGGTCAGGCTGTGTGTTGATTATCGTAAGCTCAACTCACTGACGCCTACGGTTGCGTACCCTTTTCAGTCGATCGAGGCTGTGATGTACGCGTTAGGGAACGCGAGGTTCTTCACAGTCCTAGATGCAAGCAGAGGGTACCTGCAGATTGAGGTGGCCGAAGGTGACATTGAGAAAACCGCATTCACCTGCCACCGCGGGCTCTTCGAATTTACTCGACTCCCGTTTGGTTTGTCTAACGCCCCGAGCACGTTCATGCGACTGATGGACATCGTGCTGGGCGATGCAAGGTTCAACTACGCCATGGCGTACCTCGACGACGTTGTGATATTCTCACAGTCGTTCGAGGAGCACCTCATTCACCTGAATTCCGTTCTCGATAGAATGAGACGTGCCGGTCTAACCATCAATCCAAAGAAAGTGCAGTTGGCATCGAAGAGAGTGAACCTCTTGGGCTTTGTCGTGGATGATGGCACACTGAGACCGAATGATGACAAACTGCAGGCAATTCTGAACTACCCCTGCCCCATGGATGTGAAAAGCTTGCAGAGGTTTTTGGGGATGGTTGCGTTCTACAGGCAATTCATCCCGCGCTGTTCGGAGCTTGCAAGGCCGCTGAACCTGCTGTTGCGTAAAGGCTCGAAGTGGGTCTGGGGCAAGGAACAGAGTGACGCATTTGTTGCCTTGGCTCGCGCGATAGCGAATACCGCTAGTCTGCGCCTCCCCGACCTGAACAAGCAGTTTGTCTTGCAGACAGACGCTAGTGACTACGGTGTTGGAGCTGTTTTGTTGCAGGAACACGAGGGCAAACTGCGCCCTGTCGCGTTCGCTAGTCGCACGCTCACATCGGCGGAGCGGAATTACTCCGTGACCGAAAAGGAATGCCTGGCGATCATGTTCGCATTGTCGAAGTTCGACATGTACCTAGACGGAGCGGTCTTCACCGTGCAGACAGATCATCAGGCATTGTCTTGGTTAAAGAGGCTCAAGAACCCCGCAGGCAGACTCGCGAGATGGGCGCTGACGTTGCAACGTTACGCGTACGCCATCGAGTACCGCCGGGGCAGCTTGAACAAGGTGGCCGATGCTTTATCGCGCGCACCGTGGAATGCTGGCGGAAGCGCTTCAGAGGCGCAGCCCAGCTTTGTAAAAAGCGGCGTCACCGCTGTTGGAGAGGAGGAGAGGGCGGACGGGAGTGTCGCGCCCGGTTTGGAGAAAGATGAGACGGACAAAGGTCCCGCACGGTGCTGTGACGGAAGGGAAACACAGCAGCTCGTGGCGGCGACCGCTCGCCTGCCTAGGAGCGAGGCAGAAAGAAATCTGTCTTGGGGAGTAGCGGTCAGTAGAGAAGAGCTGATCGAGGCCCAGAAAGCAGACGGTCTTTGCCAGCGGGTGCTGAAGGAGCTTGCGAGCAGCGCAGCTTGCACCGGGAACGCTGATGGCAAGTACGACGCGTATCTGCTAGGCGATGATGGCTTGCTGCTCCGCTACATCCCCCAACTTGACGAGGAAGAGGCGATAGCATCCCCTTTCCGAGTCGTGGTCCCGAGAAGGTTGCGGAAACGGTTCCTGCAGTACTTCCATGACTCAGCGCTGGCAGGCCATGGCAGCGGCAGTAAGACTTACGACAAGTTATGCCGTGTCGCGACCTGGCCAGGCATGAGAAAGGATGTGCTGGGATACGCCCGTACCTGCCCGGTATGCCAGGTAGCCAAGCCTCGGGCGGGCAAGCCCGCTGGCATGATGAAGGCGGTAGTTAGCAACTACCCGTGGCAAGTGGTCGCGTGCGATATCATGGGACCCCTCCCTCGGTCCGCGCGCGGAAACCAATTCATCCTGGTAATAACGGACCACTATTCCAAGTGGGTTGAGGTTTTCCCCCTTAGGAAGCTTGTGTCGGAACGAATTTGGGAAAAACTGTTGGAGACTTTCACTCGTTTCGGTTTCCCTTCCGACCTGATTACAGACAATGCTTCGTATTTCACAAGCAAAGTCTTTGTAGACTCTTGTCGGGCGCTTCAAATCCGCCACAGGAGAACGAGTCCCTACCACGCTCAGAGCAACATAACCGAGCGGGTGAATCGAAATCTGAAGAGCATGCTGGTCGCGACGACCGAGCAGCACAGAGATTGGGACGCGCGGCTGTCCGAACTGGCGTTCGCTACAAGGACAACCGTGAACAGGTCAGTGGGTATTACACCCGCTTACTTGAATTTTGGGAGAGAGATCGCTTTTCCGCTAGAGAATGCCCTACTCGACGCGGCGGGGCCTGCGCCCCCTCCGCTTTCGCAGTACGCGGCAAGGCTCCGGGACCGCCTGGAGGCAGCGCAGCGAGCAGCCCGCGAAAACCTCGATGTCGCGCGCATGGAGCAGGCGGATCAGTACAACAAAGGTCGCCGTCACGTCGTTTTCAACACGGGCGACTTAGTACTCAAGAGAACGCACCCACTTAGTAACGCAGCGCGCGGTTTCGCCGCGTCGCTAGCGCACAAGTGGGCTGGGCCGTACGAAGTTACGGCACGGACTACGCCGCTCACCTGCCAGCTGCGGTTGTTGACAAACGGCGAAACCGCCGGTCCGGTGCATGTCGCTGATTTGAAGGCTTTCCACCTTCGCAAGGACGATGGCTGCGAAGCGGTGGAAAATCAGCGCGATGCGGCGATCTCACCCCCGGGAGGACGAGCAGGTAGCGGTGCGGTTCGCAACCGACGCTACAACCTGAGGACCAGGTAGCACCCGTGTCTCTCGATTAATAATCACTCGCAGTGCTCTCACCCTCTCAGTATGTCTTCTAGGAAGCTCCAGCGGACCGACGCCCGTGGCTCGGACTCCAGAAGGCAAGGCAGACCACCGTCGAACGGTGGCCGCCATCAAGGCGCGCCACCCGGGTGGCGGCAGGAGCCGCGCGAGTGGCGCAGGTTCCACGGCCGCGGTGGCCCCCACCGCCAGCCAAACCACGTGCCTAACCACTGGAGAGCACCTCCCAGTGGTACAGGCCAACGCAAGGGCTCCAGGGATCATCAAGCGCAGGGCACCCCTCAGCACCCAGCCGGCGCTTCGGCCGCCGAGCAGCCGCAACCCAGGCGGTCCAGGAGCCATCGGCCGCTTGTAAAACGACGAGGAGCGGGCCGGCCTGTGCTCGCTCTGCGGCACACTTGTCGTGCGCCGGCTCCGCCATGAGGCCGGTGCGTTGCATACCTGGCATAACGGCGACTGCAGCACCTTTCCCCGCTGTGCCACTGCAGAGGGTCAGCCCGGAGGAGGCGGCCCTCCGCATCCTCCAGTCCAGCCACCCAGACCTGCTTTCCCCGGCGGCCGAGGAGCTTTGGAGGGCGCTGCCGGCAGGGCCCCCAGTGGAGCCAGGCGCCTCGCTCCCCCAGGCGGCTCGTGAGGAGCCCATCCAGCTAGCGGTGAGCGGCCCCCCGGCGAGCACCCCTCCCCCCTGCGACGACTCTATGGACCCGGACCCGGAGGTCATCGAACGCCTACTGGCGGACCCCGGGACGGACGTTTGAGGGGGGGGGAGATGTAGGGTCTGCTCGCGGGCAGGTCAAATCTCGCGCCGCTCACCGCGGGTAGCCTCGGACCCCTTCTTCCCGAGTGGTGGGGCGGGGGGAGCGAGGCTAGGAGAAAGCCTTCATAAGGCACGACCGGGAAGGCCCGCGCCCTCTCGGTCTTGGATCAGCCCTGCCAAAGGACCACCTGACCCAGCTGCCACGACGACGACCGGCCCCCCTGACGTGAGATTAAACCTTTTCATACAAAGACCTGCCTCGAGTCACTGCCTGTGCGTCCCCGCGCAGAGGAATCGCCCACAGGCTTCGCAGCAGCCTCGGCAAGACGCCGCGGTAACATCGCTTTGCAGCGGCACAGATAACGCAGCGGCCGAACCTGACGCCGTGCTCGGCGCCGACGAAAGCATGGCGGATGACGAAGCCATTCAAGTGGTTGCGACGATACCTGTCTCCAACCCATTCTCTGTTCTTTCCACGGAAAACAAGCCGGGAAGCGCCCCTTCCGAGGTAGGATCTTGCACTTTTCCGTTTTCGAAATTTGCCAAGCAACCTAGGATGGGGTTAGGCACCTCGCGGATGGCCCAAGAAAGCACTCGCTTTGAGAACAAACGACACGGCGTAAAACATGCCCACTCGCCGATAGCTATAAATGCTCGCTTCACGGATGCGCATTACCGATCGCTAGGCTGTGCCTCAGCGTCCATAGTCACCCCAATGGGTAGAATCGATCACTTGGCTGATAATGAACATACTGAAGATGATTGGCAGCCTGTTAGGCGAAAGAACAAGGTCGCAGCCGCCGATCCAATCAGTGTTAAATACACTGTGATAATTAAGCTAACCTCACCTGGACAACTAGGGACACTCCCCGCACACTGGCTGCACGAAGCTGTTGCCATTGAGCTTCGAAAAATTCATTTTCACTCTGGCTTTCAAGTACGGCCTCTTGAACGCAGCAATCAGTTTGCTGTCGACATATCGCATATGCATGCCAGAGACCATCTAATTGGACTGCAGTCTCTCCTAATTTCTGGAAAGGAGACACCTATCCAAGCTTATAAAACCATACGCCCCGGCCAGATCCGCGGGGTCATTTATCGTGCCAACGGGTTAACAAGCGAACAGCTCATGGCAAACCTCACGTGCTACTCGTGCAGGATAATAAACGCCAGGCCTATGGGCAAGAACGGAGCAGCTCTAATCACGTTTGAGGGCTCCAGACTTCCCAGAAAAATTCATCTGTACAGCATACTCCTTCCGGTGACACCTTATCACCCGAAGTCTATCATATGCGAGACCTGTCACAAAATCGGACACAGGGCAATTTCGTGTCCACTAGTCGACCAACGTCGATGCTCGTACTGTGGTCGCCTTGCACATGGAAACCTCGAGGTTTGTCCGACGGAACCACTTTGCCGCAATTGCAGAGGTCCCCACGTAGCCACGGACCCAAAGTGCCCTGCTCGGCGGCAGGCCACAAAAACATTGAGGAATGGCATTTTCCGTCGTATCCGAGTATCACGACGAAAAGAACGCAAACAACAAGCCGAGATTCTACGTGGTAACCAAACGGTGTCGACGTCGGTGCACAAGAGCCCTGTCAATACACAGCAATCAGCCTCGGAGTCAGTTGTGCTTGTTAATCAGGACTTCCCTCCACTACAAAGTCAGCCGTTGCAGACGACACGAGACAGCGAACATAAAACTAAACGGCAAGGCGCGCACAAGCCCCCCACACAATCTGAGAGTAATAGCCAAAGGAATGCCACCTCATCTCTAACCGCAGTTTTTGAGCATACCGCGACGGCACCAAAGCAAGCGCGCATTCATCGGGTTTACGCTGAAACACTCCGTGATACGCAACGCGGCGCGCAAACGAATCTTGCAAAAGATAGTTCGCGTACGCTACACTTAGATGAAAACCAGCTCACGCGCATTATCGAACTGGTCACTGCCGAGGTGATCAAGCGTATGCTTCAACTCTTGGGAATGTCGCAGGTTTCTCCGAATCAAGAGCCCGAAATTGGGCACACATCATCTTCACTCCCGCGTACCTTCCAGTTTAATAATGGCAGGAATTAGCGCGAAACCACATGACATTTTTGCTTCGGACTCTCCTATATGGTTCTTGCAATGGAACTGCCGGGGAATCCGTCGCAAACAAGCGGAACTTCAGAGGAGACTGTCCATCACGCCAACGCCTCCTCTAGCTATCCTGCTTCAGGAGACTGGCATTAATAACCCCAATTTAATAGGGTACAAACCTTACTGCACCCCTTCCATAGAGCACCGGCGTCCCGGGCCAGGATCGCGATCTGCGCCTCCAATGGCCAATGGGCAGGCATGCGTTCTTGTTCTGTCGCGCACGGCCCACACTGAACTAGATACTTCCGCGTGGTGCACGCAGACGCAGGAGGTAGCGGGAGTACGCCTTAGCTTAGATGGCGACCAACAAGCCTTAGTTTTTTCAATTTATGCGCGATCATTCGGTACTACGACATATCGAGTAGATATGTCTTTTGTAGAACACTTCTTAAGGATATATCCCCCAGGATCGCGTTGTAGTTGGGGGTGATTTTAACGCCATGCACAGCAGCTGGGGATATCATCACTCAGATGCTAGGGGAAGGCACCTTTGGCAGCAAATTGTCAGAGCGAAACTGACCATAGCCAACGACCTCACGCTACCTACTCGCCTTGGCCAGCATAAAGGTCAACAAGACACTTGCCCAGACTTGACACTAGTGTCTCATCCCAGTGAGATCCTATGGTCGAGGGCTGATGATGTCATGGGCAGTGATCATAATCCCGTGGTGGTCTCATGGGCTCCTCGAGGGCGAAAGTCATTACAGCGGCAACAACGCGGTCGAATAGAGGAGCATGTCTCATGGGACGATTTTCGTAGAATGCTCGGTACGGTGAACGTTCCCACAGGGTTAGACGAGCTCATTACTCAGATCACCGATGCCAAGAAGAAAGCTACAACGAAGCTTTCAGTCAAGTTTGATGCCCCAAAGCCGGACTCCCACCTTTTGAGTCTGTGGAATCGTAGGCTTCGTGCTCTCAAGGCGTATCGCCGATCAGGCCGGACACCCCATCGGAGGCGTGCTCTCACTCGCATCAGTCAAGAAGTTGAGAAGTATACTCTGCAGCTCGCTCTCCAAGACTGGCAGCTGCTGTGCCACTCACTCAATGGAGCAGCTAACTTATCGAAGGCCTGGCACATCTTTCGAGCTATCCTTGGACGCAAGAAGCCAATTTCCCCTGCCCAATGCATGGCCTTGAAGTTGAATGTCTCTCCGGCGAAGTTAGCTATACAAGCAGGGAAGGTATTTTTTCTCCAACCTGAAAATGCAGATGCCTTGCCTGCGGACCCTGTTACAGGTACATCAAACGATTACGACGTTCCCTTCACATTAGAAGAACTGGAGGCAGCCCTGTATGACTCCAATCATAATAGCGCCCCAGGGCCGGATGATATACGCTACTCAACACTTCTGAACCTTCCCAAGTCACATAAAGTTGCCCTCTTGAAAGAGATGAACAAGTACTGGGCCAACGGTGATCTTCCTCTTGCCTGGAAGAAGTCAGTGGTAATACCGATTCCAAAACCTGGCAAGCCAAGTCGATCATTACTAGACCTCAGGCCAATATCGCTGACGTCCAACCTTTGTAAGGTCATGGAACGTATGGCTCTAAGAAGACTTGAATGGTACTTAGACAAGTACAACGTCCTGTCGCCTATGCAAGTAGGTTTTCGTCGAGGGCTCTGTGCCCAAGACATTCTCAGAAGGCTTTATAACGACGTTCTCGCATACCCTAGCAGCGCACATCTCCGAGTGGTTGTTGGGGTAGACGTCAAAAAGGCGTTTGATTCCGTGCCCCACTCGACCATACTTCGCCGGCTACAGGAAGTGTGGATAGGCGGCAACCTCTACCGCTTCGTGAAAGCCTTTCTTGCAGAAAGAACTTTCTCAGTAATGGTTGGAGATACTCAGGGTGAATGGCAACGTAACCAAACAGGTGTCCCCCAAGGCGCTGTCATATCACCGGCTCTTTTTAACATTGCTATGTCAGGTCTCCCGCCAATGCTGTCGTCGATACCTGGTCTTAATTTTGCCGTGTATGCGGACGATATAACGTTGTGGACTAATTCAGGGTCCCCTGCAGAGCAAGAACTAGCCCTACAACAGGCCTTAATGCCGTCCATGAATACATCAAGAAGTGTGGAATAGAAACCTCTCCCGAAAAAACCGAGTACGTGGTTGTCTTAAATGGTTCGCGGGTACGAGCCGAGGTCGAACGCAAACTTATCTCTCTTCATTTAGGGCACTCAGTTATCTGCCGGAAACCAACAATCCGTATACTCGGCATGCTTATTGACGAGGACGGAGGAGCCAAAAGCTGGCTTCGTAACACGATGCATAGCTGTCATCAGCCTTTACACCTTATGCGCCGCGTCTTTTTGCGCGTGGATGGGGAATCAAGGAGGTGGGGCTCCGTCAGATTACCCTGGCACTCATAACATCAAAAATCCTGTACGCATATTCGTATATGCGGCTTAACGCAACCCAACGCCTTCAGCTTGAGCGAATCAATCGCAAGGCGATGCGCTTGGTTACTGGTCTGCCGCAGTACTGCCCAGTAGTGAACCTACACGCATGCAGCAAAATCAATGCCGTGCAGGATCTGGCAGAGCAGCAATCGCTAGCCCAGCGAGTCCGTCTCTCCACAACGGCGGCTGGCCGACAGATCCTGCGGGCATTAGGCTACAACGTTGACAACTTAGAGCCACTTTCGTCCGCTGCCCCGCCATGGGAACTGATCGACTTAGTAGACGGTATGCCATTACCAAAGAATATGAGTTCGGCTAATCCTCAAAGGCGCAAAGCTGCCGCCAAACGACACGAGAAGACATCATACAAGCTAGCCCAGGAAGGAGCCATCCAACTATACACAGACGCCGCTCAGTTTCAACACTGCGCCGCTATAGCTTGTCACGATTCTGTGTCAGATACCTCTGTAGTTCAACGGCTTTCCGAGGAACACACCGTCACCAATCTCGAACTCATTGCCATACGACTTGCCATTACTCGAATAGTAGAAAGGCAAGATCCGGCTCTTTGCACCTACCATGTCTACACAGATTCACAAGCAGCGTACACCGCCTGCCGCGCAGGGGGAGCTGACTATGCCGTTCTCAACACTATTCGAACAGAAGCCCGTCGCCTGCGAGAGGAGGGCTACACTGTCATTATCAAATGGATTCCTGCACACGAAGGAATCACTGGAAACGAAAAGGCACACCAGGCAGCGCGCGCAGCAGCTCTTTCCGCACCTTTGCCTGGATCCACATTCGTTTCCGCTTCTTGGCCCCTGATGACGTTGCGCACCCGTCGTCACCCCATATGGATAGGGCGGAGACATGGCATCGCGCACAACGCTATCGTCGCAGCATACTACAGCACTTGGCCAACCCTGAGCAACTATATCGCCGTCCACATAGCGCATTCCGGAGAGTGGAGGCAGTGCTCCTTCGCCGAGCCCAGACCGGCCAGCTTCTATCACCAGCGAAGTTGCATCTCATAAACCCGCGCTCATACCCGACTCCTCAGTGCCCGACGTGCCCTGCCAGAGGCACGGCCGAACATCTCCTGTGGAGCTGCCCTACCTTTGACGCAGTACGGGAGAGAGCACTCAAGTCCCTCGGCGGGCTTCGACCTGGAACCCTGCAGGAATGGGTCGATCCGCCATCGCACATCGGGCCATCAGACGCACTCCGGCTCTGGCGAACTTTTCTTTCCTACTTCAAGGAAGATGAAGGGCCAGGCCATCACTTCGCGGAGCCGACCTCGGGACGACACTACCTCGAGGAAGAAGCGGACACCGGTCCCCCACCCGCACTCCGACCTTCACCCCCACCCCCATCCTCACCCCCACCCTTAACCACTCCCCCACCCCAACCTCCATGAAGCACCTTTGTTCTGCCGCAAGGTATCGGCCTACTAAATGCAGAAATAAAGACGTTAAAAAAAAAGCGGCGTGGAGAAAATGATATCGAGAGCATCTTGAATTCAAACTGCCCGCGTCTTTTTTTCGAACGTGAATGTGAATGACGCTTAATGACGTGTTTACTGCGCGGTGGAGATACTGCACGACAGCTAATTTATCTTGCGGTCTTTTGTGACCGTCAGGTTGTTTATTTTTGAATAGGTGTGGTATTCACTGGTTAATTTCGCTATCAGATCTCGTAACCACATTAATTCACCACGATTTTGCCGAGTGACAGGATGGTTGTGATTTAATGCACGAAGCCGGAAATGTTCTGGCTTTCAACCTACCCAATGCAGTCAGCGTGACCCAGCCCGACCCGCGACAGGCGGTTTTCATCCCAGAAGGCTTAATCAACCCAACTTTGTCGGCCTCACCAAAACGCCAAGGATGCTTGAGAGTTCTTTGAAGAGGCGGAGAGTTAGGAAGTCAACATTCGTGTGCCTTTCTTATAGTGACTATGCGCGGGGTCAGGACGAGAGAAATGCTTATTTCACGATTCCCGTTGTCGGTATACCCTGCCTGGCAGTACTGGGGTTGGGTCTTCTGCCGATATGGAAAACCCACATCAGAGGACAGCCGTCGCATATAGCAAGTAACAACAAAACGAACCCCACAGCAGTTTCAGGTGTCACCTTGTGCTACATGCTTAGATTTCTCCAGCATCGACAAGTTTACCACTTGCGATGTTTAAAGGGAAGCTCAAGAGTTTTTCGAATTCATTAAAATGCTCACGTGTGGATGTGGGAACTTTATAAATCATGCGGGTGAAATTTTTTTACAGATTCGTAACTTAGGAGCGACGTAATCGCCGTTTAAAATTACGCGGCAGCTCCGCCCCCCGCGGTCCGCCGAGCGCTGTTGATGACCCTGACGATGCGAGCCAAAACCGGAAACCGCGGAGTGGTGACGTAAACACTGGTGATCCGTCGCTTCACAGCCTCCGCCGCCGTGCTTGTTTCTGCGTGCGTGCCGTCATAAGCTGCTTCGAGCGGCCGTGTGGTTATTTATTTGTGCGTTTTTATGTTTGTCGTGAGGTACAGAAAGGTGTGCAGCATCGAATGAAGCGGTAGACCGATCATGCCGGCGTTCTGCGCAGCCCTCGGCTGCACGAACATCCGCGGCCGCGACGATGTGGTCTTTCATTATTTCCCTGAAAAAAGACGCTCTCCGCGAAGTAAGTCGCTGCTGTTAAGCGAATGGATTTCAAGCCGTCAAAGGCAACAGTGCTATGCTCTGGCCACTTTCGTGATTAGAACTATCACCAGAGCCTGTCGACAATGCATTCACTGCGCCTGTCAACAGTCAGCTCGACTGAAACCCGGTGAAATACCGTCTGTTTTTTGATAATTTTATTAATTTCTTGGCAGCATCAGCAGTCTGCTTCATTCGCCTTAGGAATGCAGCGGACGGAGGAACACCTGTTTTGGAAGAAGAATGTTTACAATGACATCACTCAACTGCCAGGAATACATTTCTAATAACGCATGTAGTCGTAAAAAATTGCCGACTGCCGCATGGCTTCATACATTAATAATAATATTATATAATTTTGCGCCAAGTGTGCTACAGCCAGCCTTGCGATTCGTCCTGCTCGGTTGCAGCACGAGTCCATCTAGTTGGTGAAAAAATCCCTGGCCGCTAGATCTGAGAACAAGCACCATGAAGGCGGCGCGAACGGACGAAAGTATTCTTACAAGGACTTGTAGCATGAACCAACTCGCCTAAACAAGGATTTTAATTTACTGCTAGCTCCCATCTTGGCACGCAAAACGGAAGGCGCACGTTTGTCACCTAGACGAGTTTTGTCGCAGAGCGCTGCGAAATTGTATGTTATGAATCGAGCCGGCATGCAGCTACTATGAAGTGGTGCAAGCATAAAATTTGCGTGCAAAAAGAGCCTGATAACTTATTTATATTTATTTATTTATTAGTACCTCACAGGCCCCGAAGAGGATTGGGTGAAGGGGGGCAAATCGAAAAAAAGGTATATACAGATGGAAAAAACCGTAATATCGGTACAAGAACGCGGTACAAGTCAAATACAAGAAATGAACACGAAATTTATACAAAACGGGGTTAAAATAACATCAGACACAAAAATAGACAGAAAAAAACAACGAAACACGAACATGAGAAAAAAAAAGAGCAGCCAGGGGCAACAGAAGTGGTAAATGGGAAAACAACGTTAAGAACAAATGAAACTGTCGTACATTTCGAACATCACTATGGCAATAAATTTGCAGAGGATAAAAGTTATACGTGTCGATTAACGTATTTGAACATTGCTCATTGACGCAGTGCTGTGTGGACTTCTTGCGCATGCCAATGATCTTTGTGGATTACAAGCAGTTTTGGGCCAGCACTGACAAGCGGCAAGACAAAAATGCCTACGATCGCATCCCGCTTACATTGTATAAGGAAAATTACGTCGGCCAGTGCTTTACCACATTTGCTCGCCTCAAAATTCATCCATTGTATCTCTGAATGTAGTTTGTCAAGAAAAGTATACTTACTAAAGTCATTTCCAACACGTGAAGATGCTGACACTTCGCTTTCGTTCGAGTCAAAATCACATCTTGCGCCAGCATCGTTTCTTTCGTGGAAAGGCTTGCTCTTTGCAATCGGTTCTAACATGTAGGGGATGACGCCAAGATACTCCGGGTAATCTTCGATGTGTTCCATCGTCGTATAAGCAAAATAACAACCTCGGACCGCCGAGCGCCGCGGTTCATGTGCAGCGGCGGCGGCCGAGCCGACCGAGCCAGCGCCATTGTTGACGTCACGAGGCGCCCAACCAATCACAGGCAGCAACGAGGCGCGCGTGCTCGCCCGAGGCTGCTGCTGCACTTCTCACCAAAATAAAATAGGTTTGCGTTTTGCTTTGCCTAATTTCGACGATAAATTCGAATTCCGAGGGTGGAAAACTGTAAAGTGCATCTCTCCGCTCAATTTTTCTGGGAAACCTTTCAGCATCCCTTTAAACCTGCAGCGATAGCGCAAAACCTACCGATCTAAGTCAGTTTCGTCCACGGTGAAATAAGCTTATTCTTACACCGTAGTTGCTACTATGCCTCGGATGTAAAGAAATCGGCAGATGTCATCGCTTCCTGTCTGTTCTGTTCGATTACTGCACAATGGAGCATCGCCCCAAGCAATGATAACGTAAATATCTGATTCTGTTAGCATCACTTCAGAGATCTCTAAGCAACCGATGATAATTAAAAGCGTGAGTTAAATGCACTCAGGTACACCCATGAGTCTGTAGAATGCAGCGATTACTTGTTGGAAATGAATTCCTTGTTTGCAAGGGTGGAAGAGCGGGCTAGTTGGTAGTTCATCTTGAGGAAAAACACAGCGCACTCCTAAGACACGGACAAAGAAAGGCAAGACGATACAGCTCTGCTTTTGTAACATCTGCTGTGTTTGCACGCGACCGAAAGATAACAAACTGCAATTGAAAATAACATGAGGGCAAGGGTGACCCTTGGAGGCAACAAAAAATGAAAACTAGACAAAATAAAGAGACAAGTGGAGGGGCGATTAAACGGATCACGCTTAAAAGGATGACGCTTAAAAGGATGACGCAAGCAGGCAGTACAAGAGACAAAAAACACTAGGCGATGACAATTGAACAAAATGCACTAAAAGGCCAAAAAGACCATTAAAAAATTTTTAAAACCGATAAAAGAACCAAAAGGGACATTAAAAGCAGAAGACAGAAAACAACCTTGTCCAAAAGGTAAAAAGGCTAAAAGACGAATTTCGGAATCCTACACATTAAAATTGCTCTATGCCTGGCTCAAATAATCTAACTCACGTTTCGTTAGCGCTATCGAGGGTGTGCTAACACAATCTTCACCTAGCTTTAGAATGTGCCTTTCTTTGTGCATTTCGTCTTGCCTTTCTTTGTCCGTGTCTTAGGAGTGCGCTGTGTTTTTCTTCAAGAATTCCTTGTTGTTCCCTCCACTGTACACGTCCTTGGTCTGGCAATGAACACAACCGCAAAATTCTGACCTCCTCTCTCGTTCTTATTCATGCAGGTGCCTGGACGCCTCGGTGTTTGAGAAAGGCGACAGCTTACTTATCTTTTCATCGATTATGTATGTTGGTTCCTTCAGCCTCACTTGGTGCTACCTCGGCCATGGTTGTAAGGTCGTCCATGTTCGTACCTCGGACTTTGATGTAGTTCTGCCAGCGATCGAAAAGTACAAGGCAAGTAATGTTCAAACTTTCACAGGACCCTTCGAGGCAGCGAAATTAGCCATAAATTAGTGCCAGTAATAACATCCTTACAAACATTTCGCGATGAAGTGCATAGGCTGTCGACAGACAGTCTGTGGACTGTGTATAGAATGTTTGCGTGGGCACAACACTCTTGTAGCGTGCCATCGTGGTCCGGCAGCCGAAGACGACGACTGTCCCAGTACGCCTGCCAAGCACGCGCAGACTGGATTTTCACGGCAGCTTAACTGCAAGGCCGGCGCAGCGCTGTTCCATCCCAGCCTGGCCGAGCGCGTCCAGCCCAATATATTTGTGGAGACCTGACGATGACTGGTGCCCGCGATTCGTCTCCACACTCTTATATTTTCAGTTGCGATTTTCCAAAGCAGCGGCAGGATAACAGTGTTGGCCGTAAATTAAGCACAGAAATTAAGAGCGCATCTGCATAGTTCAGTACGAAGTGAAGCCCTGCCTCAGTGAGACGGGAAACGAAAGAATGTTAATAATTTGATAAGGAGGATGATGGCTACAGTGTACCTGCTCTTATAACAATTATTTTGTCTTTTTCACTGTTATATTCCAAATGTTCCTATTGTTTGTGATTTCGTTCCCCCCCCCCCCCCCCCCCTTATGTAATGCCCCGCCTAAGGGTCCTTAAGGGAAAATAAATGATGAATTTAATATCCACTGAAATGAGAGACGAATGAAAAAGCAAAAGAGGTGAAGAAATGAAAGAAGCCTTGCGCCAGCTGTAGCAATAGCGATGTTAAGGCGGAAATGCGCAGGTGAACAAACCATTAACTGGTGTTCGCTATGCCACAGAACGCGGTCGGCAAAACAGCCCGACGTGTTCCATGTGGCCGTAGAATCCACTGCCCGCCTGTTGAGCAATCATCTTCGAAGTCGCCAGTTTGAGAGTGTTTCCCGTGGATATTTTTATTTCGAGTTCTGAGATGTGCTTGACAGGGTCAGAAACGTGGCATATGTGGAGTTCTGGCACACTATTCTCTCGACGCAGGCAAATGCCCTTGTTTTGCTCATACTGTAACTTGAATTTTTACACCCGGGACACTGTGAAAGACGGTCCCGGTTCGTCCCACTCCAGAGTGCATTCCGAGTGCGACGCTTTTAAGCGCGTGAATTGCCGTAGTGCGGCATAGCGGAAAGAACCTGCCACTTGAGCGCTTTGAGTAAGGCACGCTTTGCAGTCGTGGTGCTCTCTAAACGTCACAAACGCGTGGCGTTCGCAGAGGTCGTAGAGAAAGGAAAACCCATTCTTCCTTCCTCCGTAGCTGAGAATCAGCCAGCCGGTTTAGCGGGTGCAGCGCGCACAGCACCACCTCTGTTATTGCGCCAACTCTGCAAAGGAACACATTTTCGAATCATGCCCAACAGTGTTACGTGATGTCCCTTCTTGGGAACGTTTGTCTAAACATTCCTATTCACTAAGCAACTCCTATTCGCTAGGCCACAGGGGCGCCTTGGAGCAGTCCGGGATCATGTCCTGTACGCCGCGAGCATCTCGCGACGCGGCTCTGTAAAAGGAGTACAGAGCAGGAGCAGGTGCTCCAATGCCTACACTCCACCGCACTCACTGAACGCGTCGCCGAGGGAAAGTCCGTGGCGCACCCGTCTTTTCCAGGGACATACGCAGCCGACGCGCATTACAAGGACTCTCGCGCTGGAGATGGGACAATGAGCACGTGCCTACGACGAAGATGCGCTTTTGAGCGACGCGTACAGCTCCGGGTGTTTACGGAGGTCACCTAGATCACCGCAGGGACGACCTCCAGGGCTAGCGGAACGTCGCTAAGAGGATGCTGATGCGCGGTGATGGCGAGATCTTCGATCCCCTCGTTGCCGGCGATGGTGCAGGGACCGGGCGCTGACTGCATGCGGATACTGAATCAGTGTTCTCCGAGACGCACAGTCTCGGAACCTTAAAATATCGCTTTGCGGGAGCGCCGATTGTGGTGCAAGCCACTCGGTCCGTGTTGGCATTTCTTTTCATTGCGATAGCATCTTTACTTCACAGTCACCTCATACCTTCAAAGCCGTTCGCGGTGCACGCCTATCCTTGTTTTTGGGTGTGCTTTAGAAGCTGACTCGACGACGCTAGCACCATGTCAAGAGACATGCAGCCGTGATAATACGGAAGGAACAACCTTGCTCAGTTTGGAAAGTTACGTTGATGGCGGCGAGGTCCAATTCCAGGACCACGAACGACGCGGGTTCGATCCTGGCCGCGGCGGTCTAATTTCGATGGAGGCGAAATTCTACAGGCCCGTGTACTATTTGATATCAGTGCACAGTAAAGAACACCAGGTGGTCGAAATTGCCAAAGCTCTTCACTACGGCGTTCCTCATAGCCTGAGTCGCTCAGGGACGTTAAAGCCCCATAGACCTAAGAATTTATTCTTCAGCTGCCGTTGACCCGACGCCCGCCATAGCGAGGCGCAGGGCTGTTAACGTAGGAAGCTTGCAACGCTAAAGCCGCATCGCCGCCCGAAAATTTGACGTAAATGCTTGGACTTACAGCGCATGCTTGCACCGCGAACGGCTTTGCAGCCACGCCGGCGCCGTGCGAAGCAGACGACGCGCCAAGGCGCGTATCTGTGCTATAGCAACGCTGGGCATGCGCAGAGAGCAGCGGGGTTGCTATCAAGTGATAAAAACTTCTATCGCAAAGAAAACCTATACTTGGCGGCGTCATGGACGGCCAGCTGAGTTTCAGCATATTTTGGTGCTTCGCGGCTATGCGCTTTGCTTGCCTGCGTGGTTTCGTTTTTAAGGTTCCTGGATTTCCAAATGTGTAGCAGCAGAGGAACTCCAAGGGCCGCTTTAAGTGCTGCTCGGTAGAACTTGATGCCTCGGCATGCACCTGCGACGCTTTCTTTTTTTTATCGTCTACCTCCGTTTACCCTACGCTAGAGTAATGCGCGCTACTTCGTGCCTCCGAGCGCCGTACGAGCAACGCAGATGGAGGATGCTGCGCAGAAAGCTGATTGAAAAAAAAAAAAACTTGAAGGAGCGTAGAGAAAGGCGCTCAGATGTATCTAGCAAACACAGGTCAACCAACGGACCGAAACAATTACTCAAACGCGCAGGGCTAGTAATCCTTCAAAACAGAGTCAAACTAGCACACTTAGAACCATGTACCAACTCAGTCAAAATCAATTAAAACTGCATTCTTCAAGGTAGACATCAGAATCTCAAAGGAAGAAAACACGTTATAACCTCACACACACATCATAGGAGTGTCCATCCCATATTGACACTTTCAGGTATTCGTTTTTTTCAGCTGACTGTAAGCGAGGAGAACAACTTGAACATATATGCGCTCTTAATAGAGTGTCAATAAATGCCTTTATCGCGCTTGTTGAAAACTAACTACCTACACATAAGTAGCATTTCTGTTATTTTGTCTTTGTGAATTTCTTCTTACCATGGCTGTGCATTTCGCGATATCATTTGTCCAGCCAAACTCTTGTGACATGCTCATCATTCTAGTCAACTTCTATATATTGATGATATACAGGGCGTCCCAGCTAACTTGGACCAAGAGTTATAAAAAAAACAGCGTTCTTCAGAACTGAAATCGCGTGGATGTTGTCAGGGTTTATCTAAAGTTACGCTACCATTTTTTTCACTAGTCCTATTTGAATAATTAGTCGAGATAAATAAATTAACTTTTTAAATATAGCTTGAAACGTTCAGGCGTCAATAGGAAAGTTGTGGAGCTCCACAAATATCGTCCAACCCAGGCACTTCCAACGAGATAGACTTAGGGTGGACGTTTTTATTCGGGAGAAACGAAATCCCGCGGAGTTTAAAAAATACCACGTGACAGCGCGCTCCGTGCGCCCGAATGCGCCGCGATTACAGCGCTCTCATCAGTGCTTTGTAAAAAGCGTCACTCGCTTCGCGCCTTTCGGGCTGCCCAAAACAGAGCTTCGCGTTGAGCTTGGTTCGAAGATAAGCGCCAGTGGTCACGGGCGGCAGTTGAAAGAAAGCGCGGCTCCCGTTTCTGCGGCGATAATTGCGCTGTCACGTTAGCAGAATGCATGCGGAGGAACGATGACAATCTCATGAGTTAGAATTTGGGAGCAAGATCCCAACAAGCAAATACGCATATAACAAGCCTCATAACGTCCTGTGAGTTACGCTCAAAAACAGGAACAGCGCTTTCCATTGCCGCCCGAACCCAGTGGCGCTTATCTTGGAACCAAGCATAACGCGAAGCCGGGTCTTGGGCAGCACGAAAGGCGCGAAGCGAGTGATGTTTTTTACAAAGCACGGATGAGAGCCCTGCAATCGTGGCGCATCCGGGCGCACGGCGCGCGCTGTCACGTGGTAATTTTTAAACTCCGCGGGCTTCCGTTTTGCCCGAATAAAAACGGCCACACTAAGTCTATCTCGTTCGAAGTACCTGGGTTGGACAATATTTGTGGAGCTCCACAACTTTTCTATTGGCGCCTGAACGTTTCAAGCTATATTTAAAAAGCTAATTTATTTATCTCGACAATTATTCAAATAGGACCGAAAAAAATCGTACTGTAACTTTAGATAAACCCTGACAACATCCACGCGCTTTCAGTTCTGAACAACGCTTAGTTTTTTTTTTAAATCTTGGTCGAAGTTAGCTGGGACACCCTGTATAACTTTGTGCAATGTAATATTGTGCACTTTGTATCATTGATAATAGTCATATCTGTAGGTCATTGCACTTTTTTAATGAGCTCATGGTTATGATGTTGATCCCGTGCGGGGTTGACAGAGTGTAATAAATAAACGAATAAATAAATAAATAATAAATAAATAATAAATAAATAAATAAATAAATAAATACGACAAGAAGCCGAAGAAGCAAAAAAAGCCGCACTACTCAACATGGTTAAAAAAGGAAATCGCGTGTTTTCAGCTTTTTTCTTTTTTTCACACAGGCGACAACAATGGTGCTGTACGCAATGTTCGTCCACAAGTTCAGTGCGTACCCTCTGCCTGGTCAGACAGATACAAGCACCCTTACAAAAGTAATAGTTGGCGGCACTACTACAGCCAGCCCAGTACTGCGAAGCGTAGCCAAGAAGCTCCGGCTGAAGGGTATTATACAAGGTAGGCTCCGAAATTTCTTGGTTTAACTTCGGCGTGCTGAAAAAGCAAGCGGCAAACTAAACGCGTGGCAGACGGTTGCGCCATCTCGAAAATATAAGTTTTAGGTAAGGCACGCACTGATAGGCCACTAATGGCGCGAAGAGTATCGGTACTTGAGCATAAAGCATGAAGTTCATTGTTCGGAAAATATCGCTGTTTGGAGTAAACAAAAGAGCAAAAACAATACAAAAAAGAGACCACGGTAGGGCAGACTTCCTGCAGGCGCAGGTGGTGCTGAAATATAGACAGACACTTTTGGTCAAGACAGGGAGGAGACAAGGTGACCAGGAGCGGTTCAACTCTTCGCCGTGACCTCACTGCATAACAAAATTTCACGGCGCTAAAGACATTGATTTTACATGTCACGCATGCCCCTGCTTTTTGTTCCTGCTGCTCCTGCCGAAGTGAAATTCACGTGAGAACTATACTAAATCGAACTCAAGAAAAAAAACTGGATGCGAAAAATTACACTTCCGCTTATTTGATTTCTAGGACGAGACGGCGAGAACCGCAGTTATTCACTTTCGAATCAGCCCTTCGTCTTATCAATGCTGGCTTTGTGGCCACGTTTACAAAAGCAAACCTCATGAGCTTTTGTATAGTAATGAAAAAAAAAAGGTGCCCTTAAGCATTCTGCACTACCAAAGCCGTGTATCGTACTTTGTCGGCATATTGTCTTCAAATTTAAGAAAGAGCAAATTTAAGGATTCTCACCCAAAACTAACGGGCAGACAACAGTGTGGAAGAGCTAAAGTTCTCTCACCTAGCGGTGAGGTACACGGTTCCGACCTTGCTTACTACTAAATGAGTCGGGGAATCTACATGATGGATTTCGGCAAGGGTCTGTCGGCATCGCCTTAAAGGGTCAGTCTACTCACCGAGATGAGTGTATAAATAATGGCATATTCTGGTAGTTGGCGCCCTATAACATCAATAGCGAGGGGTCTGCGCCCGGTTTAGGCAGGAATTTATATTTTATTTCGGCGTTAAAAGTCGCGTAAAAAAGCATGGTGGCGACCCCAAACGTTCATTTTGTTCAAGAAAGTGGTAGTCTTTTTTTGTAGAAGCATAAGTGAATATACTACGTACCATTTGAATGCCCCAATGTCAGAGAAACGTACGTTTTATTCTAGTAAACTGTAGAAGGCGTACCGCTCGCTTTTTCTGTAAATCACATGAATATTTATAGTTACACGTACGCAAAACGCAGGCACATTCCCACTTTTACTTCAGCGTATGCTAGCAGAGACGCAAAAATAAACTCAGCCTATAGTGGCGCCATCTGGTCGTCAGGACGGGAACCATTGCTGTAAACAAACCGACTCTCCACTTAAGCCTAGCAGCGGCAGAATCGTCACTCTAATTATTAAAATAAAGCAAATTTATCTCTTATATGTTTTCTTATAGGCGAGATGAGACGAAGCGAAAGACAGGCGCCCCATTTATGGCCAGTGAACGCACTGAAAAAGGCAGCAACAACGAGAATTCAGTCCGAAGCGAAAGGTCCGGCTTCGACGGGCGCCGCCATGTTTGTCGCCGCGCGGCGGAAATCCAGATGGTTGCCAGATAAGACTACCATCTCATACAGATGTGTTCCCACATTAATAAATTCTATTTTAAAATGTTCTACCGCACTCCTTGGCACCACAGCTGGCTAAACGGTAATTTGAGTAAAGAGCTATCGGTTGCCGCAAAGAAAATATGGTCGATAAAATTCAGTAGACTGACCCTTTAAGTACACCTTTCGTGCGCTGCGACCTAGAACAATTCGTTCACGTTTAATTTTGCTACTAAACGTGCGCTTCGCTGCCTCCGGCTTGTAGTTAAATTTTTGGCCAATTTTGCTTAGTTACCTGGCCGCGATGCAGATTCAGGAATCACCTGAATATTCCTTGCAACATGACCGTGATAACGTACTACTCTGCATTGTTCGGAGCTGCACTAATGCAGCGGTGCGGAAGGATACAAGTACAGCCGTCCAAAGACCTGTCTAGAACACTCGAACTCCGTGCTGTCTGCGCCCCACAGCCCGCAAAGCGACCTCTAGCGGCAGCGCCTGGTTCGAGGTAGAGCATGTCTGATGCGCAGACCATACTCAGAGATGCGTCATCTCGAGCCAGGCGCCGCCACTGGACGTCGCTCTGCGCGCTGTGGAGAAAAAAAAAAGCCGAACATGGTGGCAACTGCCACCACCCCGTTTCAAAGGGGACGCTCCTATCTGCCATCCATCCATCCTTCCAGCGCAGACGGCACGGAGTACGAGCGCTCTAGACAGGTGGGTGGACGACTGTACAAGGTTATATTACGCTGAATTCCGGCATTGATGACTTCAACGAAAAACACGAAAGAAATGGTACTCTTCACCGAACTAAAAAGTAAATGAATTGTTCGGCTTCAAAACAAAAAAGTATGTTGGAGTCCCGGAATAGTAAAAGCCCAAGAGTGAACACCAGCTTGGCATACCCGTTGCTATAGTTAACACGCCTATAGTTCGCCTCTCAAACGATATTTATTCTTTCAGACGAATATTCAACCTATTGCCTCCACATGAGCCCACTATCGCTTTCCTCACTCCCCTTCTGTTGTAAGTGTGAAGCCAACGGGAATCCTAATAATGTGTCCATTTAATATTGACCCCGTAAGAGAGCCGCTTTTTTCTCGTTCTCGGCTAGCAGTAAACAAATCACTTCACCTTAGTGTCCTCATGAAGGAAGACAAGCGAAGAGAAAACTGCGCCCTAACAAAACCGTCGATCAGATTTTGACACATGGTGGCGGCCCGCCGAATCTCGGTTACCCCGTTCCTCCTGCTATGCCTTTGCCAGCCAGATCAAGCTTTATGATATCAAGCCATGCTTGGGATTATCTCGGCTTGTACATGTCAATGACTGATTTTTCTTCTGCAGGTTATGGCATGACAGAGTTGACTGGAGCTGTCACATTTTCCACTCCTCGACATGATTATTTCAAGAGAGTCGGGCAGCCTGTGGCGTTCACAGAAATGAAGGTGAGTGCGCCGTGCAAGTGAGTTCAGAGCTTGCCTTTCATTTTTTGTAACTATATCGCTGCAAAAACTGCGCAGTGCTGCTCTTGCAGACATTTTGAGAGCCCTCCACTAAGGGATCTCCCAGGCGGGTTCGCTACAGACCTCTGGGGCACCCCGTGAGACACCGTGCGAAATGATATCAGTTGTGCAACTGATTCGAATGCACGTGTAGCTGCGGGGTGCTTTTGTAGTTTTTCCGCCGGCGCTCGACTGTCTACGTCCAGTCTAGAAACTGGCCAGATCAGGAGAGCGTACGCGTCAGCATGAGATGAGAGACAAGGCGCCGTTGTGGAAATCAGTCAGACAAAAGCTCGAGAAACGTGTGCATGCGGCTAGCCAAGTCCTCAAAAACCATCCGACTCTTCAGTAGCGATGCTCTCCTCTGCTTGGCAGGCTTGTCTCCCACCTTCACCTGTCCTGGTTACCGCTGCTGCTGCTTCCACGTCAAGACCACGTGCTGTTTTTCGTCACGTTTTCGTCACTTCGTTGCTGATCGAGTAGCAAAAATGGCACGAAAGTTATCATCCGGGAAAGGGTAAAGGCTTTCTGGTCGGAACTTTCCCACAAGCACACCGGGTGTACCGCCATTTCCCACTGCGCTTGTAGCGGGCGCCAGTGATATATACCGTAAACAAGAAAAAAATTTGCCCTGTTTACGTTATCCCGCATAAATCGCTAAACTCAGCAGCCGCCAAAGTCAGTGTCGCCATTGACCTCTGAAGAGCGCTCAGTCCGCTATACCCAGGACGTTCCCACGATAACGTCCTCATATCCATTTCAGTGAATGCAGCAGTGATTCAACTCCTCGCCGTGGCCTGTCCGGGTAATTCGCGCTTTGTCTTTGAAAGGCGTGACGTAGCGTACACCATGCATCATGAATGGCGCATGTTGGTAGGGAAGGAAAGTTTAGGAGGGGCCTTCGCAATCAGATCTGCATTACAAAAAGTGTGCCGGAAATCCTTTGTTTTTGCAAGGAACACTGGGAGTTTCTGGCCGATTGAGCAGCCAGTAGCAACGTTAGGCGAAGTGGCGTCGTCTCCCACAGGGAGGAAAGTAGCACGAAGATACGCAGTTATGTTTCAAGCTGTGCGGGAAAGCCGCTTCAGAAAAATATGCGCATGCTAATGCATGCGAACAAGCCCCTCCAGTCGAACAACAAACCAGACTGCGCTCAAGATAGGAGCAGTCGGCCCCCTACGGCTCATACGTTCAGTATATGAGCCGAAAGGAATCGCACCATTTGACGTCAGTGGGATCATGTGATCGCCGCTTCGCGAATAGTGTTACGAGTGCACGGGGAAAACAGCCGCTCAACTCTGCTCCCTGCGAAAGCATATATACGGACACTAGAGCCAATTATCGTGGAGAACCCGCACTTCCGTCTTCAGAAAAGTAGGAGACACTAAAGCTCCACCTTTAAGGGTGTGACGCGACAGCGGTTCCTCTTACCCACGCAGACACTGTTCCCTCTTTCGCAGTCACAATCATTATATGAAAGACTTCTCGACATGCATGTAGAGCCCCGCTTTAACCAAGCCGCACGAGCGTGCCTGCGTGGCCTAGCGATAGCGTGTCTGACTCTCTACTCAATGGTAAGGGGATACAACGATGTATCTGCTGCATAGAAGATAGAGGCGACGCTAGTAACGTGAGTAATCGTCTGCTGCGTATTTATATGAGGCTGTCGCGTAAAAATTATATGACGCTGTCACGTAAAAATTTGACTTAACGGCCTCTATTCAATTCTTTCTTTCCTCCATGGTGCGAGTATTGCTTCTGTCTTCACACGGAGGAAGTGTGTTCCTTTCGCCGAATCACCATTTCGCGGCGGTAGTACGGCAGGAGCCATATCTCCTCTTCCTCGCTATCCGACCCTGCAGTGCCTGCGCGCGCGCCCTTGCGATCTATGCCATCACCCGCAGCGACATCCAGTGCCAACGCTGACAAGCCGTACTACATCAGCACCCCTAGCGTGCAGCGTGCAAATCAGTGCTGACCGACACGCGTGTGACTGCGTAACGGAAAAACCCCCCATAACGTACAAAATTCAGCTTTCACTGTAAAACAGAGAGCCATGTTTTCATAAGAAGCAGATGTGAGGATGAAGCGATCAGAAGTGTATTGCTGCCCCTATACAGTCACAGAATTGCGACGGCTTAATGCGTCATCTTCACGGTCGTTAGAAGTAGGCAGATGTATTTTCAATGACGTGTAGTACATTGAGCCTCTCTTTGCCCTTCACTCTTTTAGGCCAGTATTATAGGTGCAAACTGAAGAGTAAGCATAACCATAATTCTTCATCGGTTGCGAACCACGTTTGTGCGTGAGCATGATAATACTAAAGTGAGTCAACCGGAATACTTTTGAATGTTTCCGTTTGTTCCGCTTTGTAAGGTGGTGGATCTTGACACCCGGAAAACCCTTGGACCGCTAGAAAAGGGAGAAATCTGTGTGAGAGGCCCTAGCACATTCAAGGGTTATTTCGGCAAACCGGAAGAGACTGCTCGCGCCTGGGAAGACGGCTTTATTCGCACAGGTAAGACGTTTCTTTCCTTGCAGGTATAAGCGTGCGACCGCACGGGGCTGAATGATGACGAAGGGATTTGGAATTCCTGGGTTGTCTAATCAATCTTATTGGTATAGTCTTTATTTCAAGATAGATTCACGATTGAGTTAAATTTGCAGGAAAAACATACTTGAGGAGGTGGGTTCCGATGTCTACAAGTTACTTAACTGCCCATGCTTTCGTCTTTTGGAAAGGAAGCCTGATAAAAAGCGAGTATTTGCAAACCACTGATGAGTCAAACATCCTTTGTTACTGCCGGTATGGTAAATCGCTTGTAAGAAGAGCAAAGGGGCGGTCTTAATTGATATTGGTTTGAATTAAAAACTGAGCACTCCTCGAAGGGTTACTGTAAGCAGTAATGCTTTATCGCCTCTGAGAAACCGTTATCCTCCCGAAGGCATGAGACCAGCGTCAACGGTGGCCCGCTCGTCACAGAAATTATGCGGCTTTACAAGTCCCGCTTTCTTGGGCACCACTTTTAATTCTGAGGCAGCTGTGGGATGCTGTATGACACTGTTAAGAATACACTGAGAAGAATGGTCTATTATTCCGATCTGTAGCAGAATCTTGCTTTTAATGTTTGTCATGTGCTCGCACAGAGTAAATACGGCTCCTATAGAAAACCAATAGGGACCTTTTTTGACAATTAATAGCAGAAAACAGCAAGCGTCCCGGGGGGAGATATGCAGATACGTTGAGTGCTATGGTGCGCTCTTAAGATATTCGAAAAAATTGTGTTTATCAACAACTTCCAGTTGAAAAAAATGCGCTGGTCGAGAATTTCAGGGTATGAAGATACTCAGTGTATTTTTTTCTTTTTTGTTTTGCTGTCTTTGATATTATTCCGTGAAGTGCAAATCACCAGAGACACGGAAGGCCATATTCGATCTCGGGGGCTTTGCTGGAGCGGCAATCATTTAACGCTTTCTTGCTTTTAACTTTGAACATGTAGTTTGTAGTAACACAGTAACATGTAGTAGCATATTAGTTGTTTTATTCATAACAAAACAAAAACGGAAGGAAAATATGTTGCTATCCGCGGCATCTACCATCGAAACGTGAAGCACCTGAGCTCCGGCTAGCGGAAATAAAGGGACACGGAGAGCACAAGGAAAGAGAAAGAAAGAGGGGAGCGATAGAAAGAAAGGACAGGGCTAAGGTGGGACTGTATACACTATAGAGAAAAATACATGAATTGAAGCAGATTGCGGCGCCCGCGCGTGACTCTTGGATGCTCTGAGAGCGCGTGCGCGCACTCCCCCATGGAGAAGATGGTCGCGGCCCACGTGATGTCTCCCACGCTGGCACCGACGCACTGTCTGTCGCGCGACTAAACGACGAAAATTTTAAAGAATGGAGTTTAGTGATAGATTAGCCCTCCATGTATTCCAGTGTTCGTTTCCATTCCAAATGAAGTGAGTATTAAGAGCTAAAACCTTCCCTTTCTCAGTTTTTTTTTGCCGTATCTTTTGCCTTTTCATTTTTGGACTACAGATGAAAAAATTTGGAGGACGCTACGCTTCGTCGTTAAATGTAGAACGCAATAGCGTTATCGGACCGCCGCAGTTAATCGGCCGCCGCCGGTATACCTGCAGCCGCGCGGGAAGGGGGATCCACTTTCTCCACAGACGAACTAAGGCTCCTCTACTTCCTAAGACGAACGGGATCGCCGCCCCCATCGGCGGACTCCGCGACGGATGGAAACTTTCCTCCAGAGAGACAAGACCTAACGTCGAAGTAAAAATTACGAGGAACTTTAGCGGCTAAAGTGGTGAAAGGCGAAAGCCTAGTGCTGCGTTCTGCTACGCGATTGTTTACTGCACATTTTGTTGGTGCATTAATTTACTGCCAATTAATGACGCTTAAGCTTCGCCTTTAGGAGTGGAACGCGGCAGCGTGTTGTAGCGCTCCCACGGAGTCCGAGGAACGCCACCACCCGTTCGGCGCTATGCGTTGCCCTTTGAACGCAACGCTTTTTGAGGAAAGGAAATGGGGTTGCAATTCTCTGTCATCTCGGTGCACACCTGAGCCGCACGGTACAGGAAGGGAGGAAGTGTGAGTGAGAGAAGAAAGAGGGGCCGTAATGAAGAAAATGAAAATTGCATTTGAGGAGAGGAAATTACGCATTAACTGTCTCCATATCTCAGTAGACACTAGTCGAAAATTGTATTTCAGGAAAGGAAGCTGCGCAGTAACTTTCTCACATATTTCGGTAGACACCCGTCAAAATTCGCGCGCGGTGACGTCACGAATATTTGGAGCAATCTGAAACGCGGACACATACGCCTTGCTCGTCGGTAAATTGATTTTTGAGGAAAGAAAATGTATCTGTCTCTCATATCTCGGTGGACACCTAAACCTCGCCGTAACGGGACGGGAGGAAGATGGGAGTGAACGAAGACACCGTATTCACTAGACGCACCTTTGTTCATTACAAACCACCGAGCTGGCATGGCGGTGTGGTAGCGTGCTCGACTCGCACTCCGGAGACCGGGGTTCGATTCCCAAGCTCGGCCAATTTCTTACTCGGTTTTATTTATTTATCTGGTCTGACTAGAAAGGTTAACTAGACTAATTGGTTAAGTAAGCAATTAACTAAACTCAGTCAAACTTACTTGGAGCATCACTATACGATCCCTTTAATTGGTTGCATGGTTAGTAGCCAAAGTACAATTGGCTCCGTTTGAAATTCGCGCACTGTGACGTCACGACCGTTTCGACCAATTGAAAAGCGTGACATTTTCTGTCGACAGCTCCTGCTTACAACGATGAGGCATTAAAGGCTTCCGCCTTAATATCGCATCACCACATGACGGCACACTCGGCTGCCCCGCGGCTGGTTTATACCTTTCTCTCTTTCCCCGATTAGTGATGCACGGATCAGACCTTACACATGGACACATCACACATACACGCGCATGAAATCTTTTCAAGAACAATGAACGACCTCAGGAGAAGGAGGACGACGAGGAGAAGGAAAGCCAGGAAGGTTATAACCAGAAGCAGAAACCGGTTTGCTACCCCGCACGGGGGAAAAGGGATGAGAGGATACAAAGGTCAAGGAGAAAAGGGAGTAGAAGGAAAATGAAGTCAGTATGCAAAGTCAGTGGGCGTAAGGTGAAGTGACAGCCTATCGTGTAGGCCCGTCGCAGTCTCAAAAAGCGGAGCAGGGCTTGGGAGCCTTCAGCGCCGACGATCGCCGCCGCCAGTGGCCTAGAATCTTCATGTCCGTCAGCGGACATGGATCTTGACGCTCCAGACCATGGCAGAGAGACTGCCTTTCGGCACTGAATTCAGGGCATTCGCAAAGATTATGGGCTATAGTCTCGTCGCACCCGCAGATGGCACACGCATGGATATTAGCCATACCGATTACGAAGGCGTAGTGTTCCTTGAAAGCTATACCAAGCCACAGGCGACACAGCAAAGTTGCTCCATGTCGTGGTAGGCCGGGTGGAAGCCGGAGCTTCAGGTCAGGGTTCGGGGATTTTAAACTTGCATTCGCAAACTGGCCGGAATGCAGCGAGGCAAGTGTGATCTCCCGCGCAAGTGCGCGAAGCCTGCCCGCTGAGTCTGCTCTTGAAATGAAGATCGACACGCAATCGCCACCGAGGTGGGCAATTCTCGCGAGCTCGTATGTGTGGTGATTGCCTGCGATGTCGCTATGTCCTGGTAGCCGCTGGTCGATAATATCGTGCCCTTTATTGATGGCCGGGTGATGTAGTTCTCGGATTTCGGTGACCAGTTGTTCATGGGCTCCTCGGCGAAAAGCAGCTTGCAAGCCTTGGAGGGCTGATTTGGAATCACTGGAAAAACACCACTGCTGGGGGCTGCGCTGACTGATATTCTCAACGGCGACACAAAAAGCGGTTAGTCCTGCACCCGTCAAAGAAGTCTGTTGAGATGTCCTAACTCTGATTTCCATAGTCCTTGAGGGGATGACCACGGAGCCTGAAGAACTGATTTGGTGCACTGAGCAGTTAGTGCAGACGTGCAGTCGGTTTGCGTGGTTCTGATGGAAATATTCAAGTGTGATTTCTATTAGTTCTGTAGGCGATAAATGGACCTGCTTCCTGATGCCGGGTATGAAGAGAAGCACTCGAGATTGGTGCAGGCTCCTTAGTGGAGAGGACTGTCTAGAGGCAGGTGTAAGCTGGGACGGCAGAAGGTTGCGATGTGCATCAGTGGCGTTTGTAAACGATGTATGCGGTCTGGTAATAGGAAGACTGGCAAGATGTAGGAGGGAATCCGGGAGATGTCTAGAAAACGTGCCTTCACTGTGTCAAATGTTAGTTAGGCAATGACTGGGTCCTGCTGGCCGATTAGTACGCTTGCGGCCTCAAAGACACATTACGTCAATCCTAGGCAGGTCTGGAGAACTTGAGCTTGAACGCTTTGTAGCCTTCGTATATTGGTTTCTGTAATAATTCTGATGATGATGGATTTTTATGGCGCAAGAGCATCTGTGGTCAAAGAGCGCCATGGCACAAAGGATTTTTGTCCTCTCAAGGTTTTGTCAGAGACCCTTTCTAATAATTCTGTACTGCAGGGAAGCTGTACCGAAGGATTCTAATGAGTAATGCGCTGTTCTGCTGGATCATCAATGACACTGACGCTCCCCGCGACTTTCCGCAAAGGCGAAAACGTGTCGATGATTACTCCAGAATAGCAATGGCTTCTTTCCTTGAGCATTTCTGTGCATTTATACAGAGTATAATGAGACATGTTCCTGCTTGTAAACGCAACAAGCGAACATTTCTTTTGAAATTAGCAGGCCTTGCAGGGGGAGGTAGGACGAAAGAATACTTGCCGCTTTTTGAAGCCTCACTCGAACTTGTGGGCGCGTAACTCCTGATGTCCAGATACCTATGCCGTTCTCAAAAATTGAGAGAAGCACCGACTGTGATAGTAAGTCGACAAGGCCGGCAAGTTAGAGACTGAAGAGCGTTCGGCTTATCGCTTTACCCTGTGGGACCCCACGGGAAGTGATATGAGATGGTGGGCCATCTTCAGTCTGCACAAAAAGATACCTGTTGGATAAATAACTGCGTATCCAGCAGAATACTCGACTATCAAGTTCGGTAGCTTCCAGAGAGCCCAATATGGCCTGATGAGTTACGTTGTCATATGTGCACTTTATATCCAGGAACAATGCCGTGGTCAAGCGCATGAAATGTTTTTGGCGCTGGACGGATGACACCAGGCCGACCACATTGTCAATTAAAGGGCGCTTGAAACCTGGACATTATTGCCGGATATATACGGCAGGGCTCCAGGTACGCGTACCTCAATACTTGTAAGCACCATCCTTTCCAGAACTTGCCGACACAGCTAGCCAGTGCAATTGGACGGTATGATGTCAGGTCAAGAGGCGAATATCCTTGTTTCAGAAGAATGGCTTGAGGGGCGAGTTGGTGCATGATGAAATGAACGGCGGCGCAACAAGAAGAACACAACAAGAGAGGGGACACCACATGCGCACACTACCAACTGTTTATTGCATGGAAAGGTGGCATATTTAAACATACAGCTCAGGCATGACACTCATCGCATTATCGCACAGACCCCACACGTGGAAAAGAAACAGCAACATCAGGATAAAAGACAAGAACCCTTAACCTCTGCAGAAAAAACTAACTGCAGAGGTTAAGGTTTCTTGTCTTTTATCCTGATGTTGCTGTTTCTTTTCCACGTGTGGGGTCTGTGCGATAATGCGATGAGTGTCATGCCTGAGCTGTATGTTTAAATATGCCACCTTTCCATGCAATAAACAGTTGGTAGTGTGCGCATGTGGTGTCCCCTCTCTTGTTGTGTTCTTCTTGTTGCGCCGCCGTTCATTTCATCCTTGTTTCGGGAGAACTAGACGACTGCCCTTTCACTCGCCTGAAGCTGTGCCCTCACTCTATGACTTGTTGTAATATTCCGAAAGTGCGTGTCTAGCTTCTTGTCCAAGGTTTGCAAGTACAGAGTATGTCACACCGTCGGGTCCGGGTGATGATGACCGCCTGCAACAATCCAGCGCGGCGTCAAGTTCTTCCACGCATAAGGGAAGGTCCATCCGTGAATCCCAAGAAGCGGCAACATCGCTGCAACACAGCGTTGCGGATGGGGTCGATGGGCCTGCTACCCTAGTGCAAAAATGTTCGGCTACCTCGCCATCCCTTTGTTTACGTGCGAGATACTTGAATAGGTGGAGCTGTTGACGGAATGTCGAAGTCCACGAACAACATTCCAGATGCGTGATCGAGGCTTCCGTTGATCAGACGTTTCACAGAATGACCTCCAACGTTGTACCTGGAGGACTTGAATTCTGCTTTGAGTCTTCTTTTGCGTGCATCTCGAACCTCTGAGGTTGATTGGCGACTTTGTGAGTCGGCATCTACGCTCTGCCCTACGTCGCACTGATCTCAGGCGCTGTAATTCCATATCAAACTCTGTGTACTTTGGCACTGGGCTGAAGAAGCACGTCGCGTCTCCCATGGTCTCCTTAACTTTCTCTTCCAAACCTTCGAAGAACCCTTCCCTGCAAGCATCTTCCATAAGTGATTTGAACGCTGACCAATCGATCCGTCGCATTCGTCTGGCAGAGATGGATGTGGAAAGGCCATTAATGACCAGATATATAGGGTTGCGGTCGCTACCGTCGGTTTCTATAACCAAACACCACCGGACGCTGCTGGTAAGGCATCGAGAAACGAAAGCCAAGTCAAGATAGCTGCTGTAAGTCGCCCCTCGAATATAGTCGGGGTGACGTCATTTAGACTCTGAAGGTCATGGTCAGAGGTAAAGGATAAAAGTTTTCTTCCCCTGATGTTCATTCTAACGCTTCCACACATGATGTGGCCTATTATGATCCAAAGGCCAGGTGTAATCCAAGTCACGCAATCTTGTGGCGTCAAATCGACTTGATGGCAGCATATACGCACCCAAAAGCGTAAGCGTGAGACTGCGCCTTTTCATTGTTAGACAAAAGTACGGGTTGTCATTGTTAGGGGGAACCGGATGGAGCACATACGTAACTTCACGTCGAATGTAGACGATGACTGCTGTTTCCTCGGTGCGTGGGAGATGCAAACAACTAGTATCCTGACAGTCCCAAGTACTTTTTTACATTCGGCTCACAAATAACAAGGCTGGGGAAATTATTTACGCAAACAAATTCCCGAATATCTGAAATTGGGGAATGGTGTCAACAGGCATTTCATTGTAAAATGGAGGCTTCCACGAGTTTCTCAAATGTTAATGCTGGGGGAGTCATTTTGCCTGGTACTGCGCAGCCGCAAGAACTGTACTTAGCGCATCCAGTACTTAAAGTGCATTACCTGATCACTAATTACCATAGTCAATATTAATTATGCAAGCATCAGTACATGTCATTAAGACACTCCACCAAGTCAAAGACCCCAACGCATACACTAGGTCCACCTCTGTCCCGCTTCAACAAACGAGCGTTTGTTACCTATGGGTAGCGTGCCCGTCTCGCAGTGTCGAATCCCACCTAATTCACCCTAATTTGCTTCTCACCGGAATTATTTTACTTTGCGTATAGACTACTTCAAGGCATTTGTGACGAATCCGGCACTATAACACTAACTTTTCTGTTTTTCACGCTGCGGTTCCGCGTGTTGGCGGAGCAGGAGTGTGATCGTACTGGGGTATTTGAATTATCCGCGCAAGGTCATCTAATTGTGACTTCACGACGGTCACGCCGTTGGCAGCACCGACATCCGTTTTCCTGCGACACAAAGCCTTTAACACTATAGCGTTAGAAGAGGTTGACACGAATGTCTTTACTGTTGTAATTTCACGTGGTGTCTGATAACTAACGTTAACCACCACGTGCCGTCACAGCTGTAGCCCATTTCTTTGCTTTGCTGCTAATTTGCAAAATCTTGTACATATTTGTGTGCTGAATCATTGTGAAGTACCAACTTGCGTAGCTGCGTAGTTCAGGGGCGCTATGCTGGAAGGCCCGAGTTTGCTGAAACTCGGAATCTTCCCGAGCTCTGGCGACGCCCTCAGATGAGTGAACTAATGGTAGCAAGACAAAATCCCACCCTCGTCACGCCTCCAACTTCATTGGGTTATCTGGATATATTCCGCGCTTTATCATCACATCGGCGCCACCTCATGGGTTTCTTGGGTGGTCTACAAAGAACGGGTCACGTGAGCCAACCGCCGGTGCACTTTTCATTTGTGTGTCGCTCCACCGAGTGCATTGCGTGTGCAATTAGACAAACGACGTTTGTTGAATTTTAGAATGCACTTTGTACACCTTTATAAGCATTTTGTAGTGTGCAAGATTTGGATTTAAAGCGTTTTAGAGTGATTCATGCATTATTAAATTTTGCTTTGTACCGCGAGGGAACGCTGCCAACGCTACGGTCCCGTCATCAGCTGACTGCCAATGGCGACGAGGTACATGTGCAACGCTGTGAAGGCTATGGAAGTAGTCCGCAAAAAAAAATAAAGAGAGGTGTATCACTCCGCGCTGTTCTGTAGCCGTGTGGTCTAACGCGTCCCTCCGGAGAGTCGACAGGCAATGAATGGGAGTGCGTGGGTTCAAATCCCGCATGGTGAAACTTTTTTTTTTCGCAGATTTTTTTTTTTCATCGCAAGTTGAATTTGCGTGACTTGAATGAAAAAATTCGTTTGGTTCAGAATCGCTTGAATATTATGCCATGTTCTGAAATGAACTGCATGCATCTGTTCATTTGATGCATACCGCGTTAATTTGAGCTGTCCGAAATTCGTTGTCAGTGAGCTCGCACCGGCTTTTGGTCATCAGTGGCGGTTTTCTTCCCGATTCTGCTGCATTGTGACTATACTTTTTAGATGCAAGCGAGAGGTTTGTGCAAAAGATGACATTCATTCGTCGGGCTTAATTAGCACAGTGGTGAGTGCTCTGCAGTGGCCCGATTAACAAGTGGCCGTCTGCAACTTTCGATATCGCCGTTGCCGAGGAGCCCACTTTTTTGTGGGCCTCTCTTGAGGTACCTGGCTTGTTATTAATTGTTCTGTGCAACCGGTTAGCGTCTGATCCAGTCTTCGCCAAAAGAGTCTGGGACCGACTTTGGCTCTGTGCTGTAGAGTAGCCCAAAGGACTTGGCGAGAACAATTATTTTTTACTGATCACAAAGTTCAGAAACAAGATGTCTGTTAATTTAGAATGCTGGTTTATCATGCAGGAGCGCAGAAAACATGTTCTAGACTTCTGAATCGCCTATTTTCTCTGTATATGTGTCACATTCTTGTGCATAACTGCCATTCTTTTGTTTTTGTTAAGATAAGTTTCGTTCTTAAGCAAAGCGCGTTTTCCTTTGTCATTGAAGAGAGCTCTATAACTTGACTATTATATGCGGCAAAAGAGCAGTATATTTAAACTGACTGGTCAAATTATTTTTACACACACCACCTCGATATGGCCTGTTTTCAAATGTTAAGTGTTAAATTTTGAACATAGTGTTGATTCACACAGTGATAGAAAATAGTACTGCCTCAAGAGTCAGCTTAGCTCGATTTCCCTGCTCTCCTAGAAGAGCAGAAGCTGCTCAGGCAGGATTTTCATGCAGCCAGGTAAAAAGAGTTCCAAGCTGTGGGGGCGTCAAGTAAGAATGCAGAAAAAGTTTTACAACGCAAGCAAAAAATATTTCGAAAGAGCAAACAATAAATAAGACACGACAATAAAGAATTCTGACCCTACAGTGTTTGCGAGAAATGGTTTATTCTGGAAACAGCCAGTGACATGGATCACAGTGCATAGAAATTAAAGGACACGTGCAGTGGATGTACACCAACACACAATCAGTCAAGTGCTCCAAAATTAAAAAAAGAGCCATCGAACAACACTATTTGATAAAACGAAAACCTGACCAATGTACTAACAAAGACATGACTCGAAACAAATTCACACACAACTGACCAAGAGCCAGCTTGAAATCATTCACACCTCCGAAAAATTAAGGACAAAGCATACAATACTGGCTACCTCAACACTGGCATTGCATAACATGTCAAAACGACCAGAGATTGACCGTAATGCAAGACAACATCAAACCAGGAATCCCTTTTAAGGACATGAAGATTAGACACCCATACATACCATTCCCAACCCTCACACACAAAATGAGGACAATGCCTAGGGGTTAGTGAATGTTCCAACTTTTTGGACAGCATAATTGAATAAATTTCTGTTCAGTTAGTCGAACGATTCAAACAGTATATGTTCAAAATTATTTTAAATGAATCCAATTTTCTCGCAAATTTTCAGATACTTTTTGAATAATTGACACAACGCTTGATTATGCTCCACTGTATTTTTTTGCAATTAACCATCCAAAAACTGCGCACGTTGACGACGTGTACCAGTATACGTATTCTAATTGGAAAAAGTACTATTTGCACTCCCTTACAAATTCTACTTCTATACAGACACTATTAACACGACCACCTCACCACCTAAACTAGAAGTTACTGCCTGATACAATTTGATGCAATGATGCAATGATTTGATGGAAATGTTACAATTTTTGATGGAAATGTTACAATTTCCTCAGTAGACTGATCAACACACATACACACCCACATGCACACATATTTCACATTTCCGCCCACACACGCACAAAGGTGATCACAGCAAGCCGATGAGTCCTCTCTCTTTCCTCGGTAGCATGTGTATTACACATCAATTCGAAGTTCCTCGATGCCACTAAAATCTTCATCACTGGAATCAGTGCTCGACTCATCAAAGGAGGAGTTGCACGAGTCAGAAATGCTGAAGACAACCGGTTCAATTTCAGCGTCAACAATGCTTGCTCCACATGAACACAACAGTTTTGCCAGTTTTCCTGGCTTACAGATGCCAGTGCTTCCGGCAGGAGCTTTTCCACTTCAGCCAAAGTGAAACATTTATTGCGACTATGAATATTGCATAAGAATGCAATCTGCCAAGTGACACAAATGCTACCGTTTATAAACCCATTAAAATGCATGCACGAAATAGCTGGATAAATCTATGCACTTATTACATGCGCAAACATGAGGTAAAAAAAATTATCTACACTGTGTGTAAAACTGCTCAGTTACTGATAAACGGAAGCGGTTTTTGAGGTTTAATGCCCCCAAAGTAACTCAAGCGATGAGGCATGCCATGGTGAAGGGCTGCCAATAACTTCGACCATATGGGGTTCCTTAACATCCACTCGCACTGCACAGCACACGGACCACTATCACTAATAAATGGAAGAACATTCCATTAACCATGACATGCATGAAAGCAAAAACAGAGCATTCTTACAACCATTGTGTTCAATGCATAATGTGCCTTCCTCCTGAAATAGTTGGCCTTCACCATGTCAGGGCTGGACTTCATAGGGGCCTTTACGCCAATGTAGGTCCCATCGACGCATCCCACGACGTCTGTGATGCCGCCGCGCAGAAGGAAACGCTCCTTAACATACGCACGCTCGGCCGCAGTCGTGGGGAAAGCGAGGCACCGCTTCTGCACAGCCGCGTCGATAAGCGCGTCGGAGACGTCCCTCACACAGCGGCTCACAGTGCTTTGGTGGCGTCTAATAAAGCGGTCTGCGCCGACGCTCCCATGGAAGCTCCCGGTCGCGAAAAGCCGGAGGGCGCAGAGGACTTGCTCTTCGACCGAAAGCGAATGGGGCCCGGTACGCACACTCCGCAGGCGTGGGTCGTCGCCTAACTCTTTACACAACCATCGTACCCATGTTTTGGAGAGGCGAAAATGTCGCTGGAATTCGTCGTCGACCATGGCAGTAAACGGGTACAGCCGGCCGTACTGACATTTGCCGTCAGAGGAAGCGATGACCCAGGCTGCTGCTGCTGCCGCCATGACAGTCCCGAGATGAATTCGGGGCACTTCACCGTTCACGAGTTTAGCTCCGAGTTCACCTGTCAGTCAAAACCATTGGTCACGCCCCCGGCGTGCCGTACATAAATTAAAGGCGTACGCGCTATGGGTGGGCCACTCCCAACATCCCTGCCGGCTATAGGTATGCTGCGCGGCTGTGCTGATTGCTGACAGACATCGACGATGTTGACTATCGAAATATGACGGGCAAAACGGACGTCATCGCTGATTAATCTAAGCACCTCTGCGAAGGACAAGCAACGTGGCGACAGCCGCCGATTTCTTCGCTCGCATACCAAGATTGCACAACACTATAGCCTGTTGCAACCACGTAAGACACAGCACAACGCTGACGGCGCGTCACACCTGCTTGCAAATCGTCAAACACGGAGCACGACGACGAAACGGTGCTTGGAGCACGTCCTACTCCAACAATATCACATCACAGGTGTCTGGCTTGGCCGTCCTTTCATCGATGATAAAGCTCAGCATCAATGTGTCAAACACATCTGGGATCGACAAACGGTCGCTGCTCCATACCCAGTGCAATAAAGAGTTTGTAATTTCCAGTACGCAAGCACTGCGTACTTCACAACCGTAACACCTTTCTCTGTTATAAGTCCGATTCCATTATTACAAACAGGATCCCTCATCTGCCAGAACGATATTATTGCGATGTCACTGCGGTATACAACGGCGACCGACGTTAGTGACAAAACCAGTCCGCAAAACCTTGAAGTGCGCGACGTAAACAATACTACGCAGATACGCGCGCCACCACCTTCACAGCTTTTAGTCAGCGTCTGATGACATAGGATGAGTTGTGTCGCTGGGTAGCACGCTCTTCGCATCCGCAGTGCACTAAAGAGGCGTCACACACAACAGGCATACGTAATGAATCATTGAATACAGCCGAAAAGCATTTTTTTTTCTCACACCGCATCACAGACGCTCGGACGGCCAATTTCTACCGCTGAGATTCGCCATGAGCGTACTAAAAGCAATGGTTAGCCATAGCGGGGTGCGGCAGCGGCCGTAGCAGCGGAGAACTCCACCTGAGGTCGCTGCAGAGAGCAGCAATGACGCGGGGGTGCATTGCAGTCCAGTTTTTTGCCTTTGTGTATTATGCAAGCCAGAAGATGCATGACTGTTATATTTTGATATACGACACAATAAAATATATTATCGCAATGGCCGAAAAATACGACAGATTCAGCGTGTAGTAGTTGCCAAGTCTTTCCAGTCGAAGGCAGCGCTACCGGCGGCATGTCAGCACAGGAGCTCTCGTTTTTGGCACGGTGGGCTGCCGCTCTAGTTCGTATGCAGGCCACGTTGCAAGCAATGGCCTCTCCATGCTCACTATCGCCATAGCGGCAGAATGTGTCAAATCTTTGTTAATTTCCTAAAGCTATGCTTTTCAACAGCGCTTCATTGGATTCAGATTTTAAAATACATTTGGAAATGAACAAAATGTTCATAACAGTATCTGTTGCCCTTTAACGTATTCGACAGAAGAGAAAGGGCTGATACAAGAGTGCACCTAGTGCGCACTTTTCGTCTTCGGAAATGGAGAGACAGATAGAGCCTGAAAGAGAAGACACGCCTTTGGCGCGCCCGAAAAGGCGTGTCCAACAGCTAGCGGCGAGTGTGCAGATAGATAGCAGAGAAGTCACGATTTCACGATTGCTGATATGGCACTGATAACTTCAGGTAGCACTGCGGCCTGGTATTGCGCAGTGTATTGTGTTTGAAGTGTGAAACAGGCGCGCAGGGTGCGCTTGTATCGCCTTTACGTGGCTTTATCTCTACATTTTATTGTCCGCTGCCTGCGCACGTTCCGCGCTATCTTCGTTCACTGACTGCCGTCATCGCAAACTCGGATGAAACTCGGGCGAGCGCCAAACTCGGGCCTTCCGGCCTAGCGCCCCAGTTCGCTTTTCAGCAATTTTAGTACGCTAGCACTAGACCCCCACTCGCCGATTTCGCCAGTGTTCGTCCGGTCCCTCTGCGACCTTGGAGAACTGGGTGACTGGGTGCCACACGCCTAGGTGACAGTCGGGCCACCTATGTCACGTGACCTTGTGACGTCATCCCAACCTTCCCACTGGATTGGGAACAAACTACCCACCATGGAAGGTGGCGCATCGCTTAAACACTGCGCCACTGCCCCAGGAGTGGTACGCGGACTCCCAGAAATCTATGAATGTAAAGTAGAGAATGACCAATGAGAGAATGAAAACCTAAGCGCTAGCGCACCTAATTCGCATTTGGCCTAACCACGCTAAATTCTCCGCAATATTTTTTTTTCTCACTTGAGCCTTGAATCGCAGAGTTTTTGAGTGGTCGAACAAACTTGGCCTTTTTTTTTTTTAACTTCGATTATTACGCACACGCATGCCCTGTGGACTGCATCAACAAAAGCTTTTCTTCGCGAAGCGACCATCTTAAAGTTCGCGTAGTGCGCATACCCGCAGTGATGCGTCAGCTGCCAGCATTCATCGCTTAAGCTTCATGACCGTAAGCAAGGAAAGGACATGGCACTCAAAGGCATGCGCAAGAAATAGCTTTTAGGCTTGAACATCGTGCCATCGCATTGCAAGACGCTATCATGCTGGGCTCACCGGCCAAAACGCATTGATCGCAGGCGACGTGGGGTTCTACGCTCCGGACGGCCGCTTCTTCGTCTGCGGCCGTATTAAGGAGCTCTTCAAGTGCATGGGCCAGCAGGTGGCGCCCTCTGAACTCGAGGAACTGCTGGCCACAGACCCCGGCGTGCGACACGTGGTAGTGGCCGGGGTGCCACACCCGGAGTTCGGTGAGGCCGCTCGCGCTTTTGTCGTGCTCGACCATCGCGCAGGAGCCGCCGAGGAAGTTGAGGTGGCCGCCAGGCTGAAAGCGCTCGTAGCGGGTAGGTGTCTCCATATTTTGTTAGCCCGTGCCGCAGGGAATGTTTGGGGTGTAATCGGAAGTCGAAGTATATGATGTCCCTAACTATACACAATGTGCTAGCTCCGTGTACTCAAGCGACATCATAAGGCAAAGTTTGATGTATGTTTTGCAAATGTATTGCACGGGTTCTCTAGAAGTGCGTTGCTAACCCATGCTATAAATGAGAAACAAAAATGTGAAAACAGGCAAGTTGCGGTCACTTGTGAGTCACACTAAGTTGAAGAGATGGCCTCTGTGTTGTGCTGCAGAAACTCATTCGACGTATATTTGGGATCGATAAAGGTAGACTAAGAGACATGTTAACCCAGCCACTCTTCTTGAAATATGATCTACTACCGGCCATCAATGTATATTGCTTCAAACTGAGGCAATTAATTTAGAGAAAAAGGCTTTGCACCAGACATACAGATATATCTCCAAAACACAGCTTTCGAACCCATGCAGATAGAACAAGAAGGGCCAGGACTAATTATGAAAAACAGGACCGTGCTTATCAGGTAATAAAGTTGCTTAATTATCATGAATGCCACATTGACCTAACGCTATCATTTAAGCCTTTCAAACTGCAGTATAAATCGTTTTTAATGATCACCAGACATATTTTGTGTATATAGCGCACTCATCCGAGCCTGCTATCAGGCTTCGTATAAGTTTTCAAGGTTTCTGTCATGATGTTATCAGCTTCGAACTCTCAACATCGTTATAGATGGTGATCCTTTTTCTCACCAATATGTTGTCCGGTACTCTATTATATGTTTGTTCCATCGTATAAGTTGTATTAATCCATAGCATGTACTGCGTTTTTATGTGCTCCTTATATTTTATTTTTTTATGTTGTAGTGTTACCATGAGTATTCCTTGTCACTGTATTTCAAAGTGGTACCTCCTGTCAACTTCAGACGGTAGACAAGGCTTTGTCACGCTTCAGGCCTTTTTCGCTGCCGTCCTCTTTCATTTGAAAGAAAAATGAATTGAACTGAACTGAACTAAACATGAAAAACAGAAGGTTCTCTACCGCATACCTCATGAATGAGGGAGGGGCCCTGGGTGCGGATATCGAACACGAAATCAGGCTTCTCTAACGATGAAATACTCCGTGCTGTGGGCTGAATTTAGAGTGTTTAACGTACAAGATTTCGACGCATATTCTTCTATAACAAGAAAGAATATTTCAGGAAGAATGTGGAAAGCACCACTGTGACAAAATTGAAGTGAAAAGCGAGAGCCAGACCTTCACTAAAGTCACTCAAGCGTAGCTATTAGCCTGACGTAAAATAAATCTCATTTTCTGAGGCACGCGGTATGCAGATACAGACGCCTGAGATTATTGCAATAAAATGTTAGAACGCTTCCAGCTTCCTTATCTTGCCGTTTAACTCACAAAATTGATTGCATCTATAGTGTCCGCTGAGAGGAAGTACAAAAACAGTTTTCATCAGTTTTCATGTGGTTAACTTTGTGCAGGACTGAGTAAGAATGAAATAAAGTTGTTGGGTATGCTCTTCACAAGTTACATTCGACGTTAAGGCTCCCTTTTTAAGGTCGCGCAGCGCAATTTTTTTTCATCGCTATCTTTACAAGCCCCACCGTGAAGAAAAGGTGTCCGGCGGCGTAGTGGTCTGTACAACTCCCACCTGCTACGGTTGGTACACGGAAGATCAACCTCCCAGGGTTGGCAGGTGTCAATGTGGAAAGACTGACTGTCGCGCACTGCTAGTTCCCTGTCCAGGGCGATTTTGCATGCGCTTTTAAACGTTAAGTCTCGTTTCGCGAACAGAACACGCTTAGTCTCTTCATCCCGTATGCCGGCAACCAGCCTGTCTCAAAGGGCATCTTCTAAGAAGTCGCCGTAGTCGCACTTCCTGGCCAAGTGTTGAAGTTCTACAATGAACCCTTCGACGCTTCCTCCCTCTTGTTGCATGCGTCTGTTAAACTTACATCGCTCCGCTATGACGGAGCTTCTGGGGCTCTAGTGCTATTTCAGGAGACCTTTAACTTCTTCATACGACTTTTCTCCCTGTGATTTCGGCACCGTGATACTTCTTAGTACTTCATAAGCCTCCGGGCCTATCAATGTCAAGAAGACGGAGAGGCGCTTCTCTTTGGCTATGCCGTTAAATAGTGCTCAAACCGTGTCAAGTACGACTCGAAGTTTTGCGTTTTAGGGTCGAAGTCCGATATATCCCACCTGACTATATCTTGAAAGAAGTACAGAAGTTCGCTACTCATCCGTTTCTTCCGAAGAGCTGTCCCGCTCGTACTGCTGTTGGCTGTGGGACCGGTGGCCGCTTGAGCGATGCTGTCCCCCCAGGAGCACAGACGTAGCTGACGGCGATGCTTGTATCCGTGAGCGTCTGTAGGCGGTAGTTGTACCCCAAGAGCACGTACTTTTTCCTCGAACGCTCGCTGGACAAGGGTCCTGCTCGTCTGCTGCTCGGTTGACCGTTGCCTACGTAGGCACGTAGACCGCCTCGTCGCCAATTGTTATAACGTCAGGACCAAGACATGCCAGGAAAATGGGTCCGCTTTATTCCACGCAGGCGTACATATATACGGATAGGTGACGTCACATGGTTCACGCTTAGAGGTGGTCGCGCCAGATACACATGTAGGCGTGTCAGCCGACTTGCTGCGCTATCACATTGAGCAAGGAGCCTTTAATGAGCTAAGAAATATACATGGCAAAGTGTATAAGATAATATGACGAGAAGAAGTAGAAGAGAACCAATGCACAGCAAGGAGGGGACCTAATGCTAACGTAATGTCATCACATAGTGGTAATTAAATGCTACCGCAATCTCTTAATCGTCTTGGTCCCCGACACACAAACGCGCTCCATTGCAATGTCTTTCGTACATGGGGTGCCATACTGATATGGCTGGGTACAGAAAACGTGATCGCTGTGTGCAACGACGTGCCACACATTGCTTCAACAGGTGCTCTTCGCCTTCCGTTCCAGGCCAGCTGCCCTTGCACCAGCATCTGCATGGGGGTGTAGAGTTCCTGGAAAGCATTCCGCACTCGGATAACGCCAAAGCCCGTCGCTCGGCTCTGCTGCAGTCCTACCTCCGGAAGCACAAACAAGCATCCAAGCATGTCTAGGCGGATTGAAATATGAAACGCCTAATCGCAATCCTGACAGTGTGCATTGCAGAGCTGGTGGCAGCAACCGCAACAGTACTCGAGAGATGTATAGCCCCGGTCTCTTTTTCTGGCAATGTACTTTGCGCATTGATTTCCGCACCAAAGAATCGCTTCCGGTCATGTTTCACGCGCAATATTACCAAGGAAGTGCAGAAACCTTCCTGTGATGTTAAGGAAACATGCGCTGGCTTTTGCACCGACTTATTATTTTATGTGTTCCCTTTTGCTCATGCTCTCGTGTCGTCTGCATGATCTCCTCGGTTCTCAGAGGTTGAATGGCGAACGGAGAGAAGGAGAAAGCGTCAAGACGCTTTCATTCGCTGCTGTTACAACACTGGATACCTGTTATTTCGGCGATTGTAGCTATGTAATGAGATTTTTTTTTTCCTGTCAAGAAGGCCGGCGCCCTAGTGTCATGTGCGCATGCGGTGTGTACCCCTATATATTGTTAACTGTTCCGGGCAGTAAAGGCAGTTGTTAGTGGCGTTCGTGTTCGTCTTTTTTTGCGCTACCTTATTATTCAAGCTTCCTTTAAATGGTTATTGGTGTACACAGCAGCAGAATAAATATTCGCATCACTACTTTAGTCGTGTCGTTGTGGATTTTCTCAATACAGAGTTTTCTCATCATGAAAGCTAGCAACAATTTCCACAGGTCGAGCAAGTGAGCCAAGGTAATATATTAACTGACAACTTCCTGGACATTTCGACTGCCCGTCGTTGCTGGAGCTTGTCTTCCTTCCTTAGTGGCTAACACTGCTGCGCTAAATCAGCAGTGGTCATTCACTGCCCTCATTTTACGTCGTTACTGGAAGGATCTACACTGGAGTTCTGCGCCAAGAACTGGGCCTCAAAGCCAACCACAGGTCACTTGGGCCAGAAGTCAACAGAAGAAAGTTCTGTTGACCAGTTCAGCTGGCGTTTGGAGCAATGACAGTTCGCTGGCGTAGATTTGTAGATTTTTTGGCTCAAGACTGTGGCATTGAAGAGCTCATTCATAACCACTGCATGCGAGGTGAACTCCAAAGTATCAGGACAATTGGATAGATGCCAAGCTCACGTTCCGTTTCACTTTGACAACACTTGTGCGTGGCCCGGGTGAGGCCATACAGCCTCGCCATAACTGTTGTGGCAGGCCGACAGACGTGACAATTGGTTAAAACCGTCATCCAGTAGGATATTAATACTGCGTAATGGCAATTATAGAATTGCAAGTGTTCATGCGGAGAGACGCGAGGTTAATCGAAATAAAAAACAGCAAGTTGGGTTAAAAATTAACCATGTTCTATTTTTAAGCTTCCCTGAACAGCCTCTTTTTATATCTGAATGGGAATGGGCTCACTTTGGGACAGGACTAAACGCAGCAGAAAAAACAACGAGATCGAACTACACAGGGCAAACTTTGCAGTAAAATTTATTTTCTGCATTTTCCGCATGGCACCTACTTACACAATCCTTATCTACGAATACAAAAAAAAGAGAAAGAAGAAGCAGGAAAAGGCGACGAACCGATCAAAATAATAATAATAATTCTTTACCACTAAAGAAAACAGTATACATATATTCGCACCTGCCAAAGCCACTCGGTGGGGCTTGAGTGGCAACGCCTGACAGGTAGCAAAATGAAACACGGCACACCTACACAGAATAAATCAGTGAATAAGAGTATAGTACATAAGAAAAAAAAATATTAGAATGTATACGGTGTCCATTCAGAACATTTCTCATTCAGCACAACAAAAAAATGGTACGCAGAAACAGCAATGTATCTCGAGGAAAGCGTACACCAGTAAAGCTGTTATGATAGAAAGGTGATTGCACATACACAAACAGGAGCCGTACAGGTAACAAAACCGCAATGTTAAAGATGAGCTTTAAAAACAGAGACGCCATAGTAGTCTTTAACTTGTAGTTAGTTTTCGTACAGAATGTGCTCGGGAGTGAACTGCTGAAGTAGGTTGCAACACAATGAGCGCGTGTTCTAGTACCATACCCTTGTAGAAAATCGTGGCCTCTTGGGCCAGTTGTATAATATAAGAGACAGTGGTCAAGTTGTACAATATAAGATATGAGCGCCCGTAATATCTTATATTGTACAACTGACACGATACGGCGCGAAGTTTCTTACAAACGGAAGCAAGCCGGCAGTTCCAAGAAGCTTGCTGTCAAGATAGAAGCCGAGGTACTCTACTAGAAATGAATACTGGTTTAGGTTTATAAGGGTTTAACGTCCCAAAGCGATTCAGGCTATGACGGACGCCGTAGTGAAGGGTTTCGGATATTTCGTCCACCTGGGGTTCTTTAACGTGCACTGACATCGCTCTCGGTACACGGGCCTCCAGAATTTCGCCTCCACTGAAATTGGACCGCCGCGGCCGAGATCAGAACCGCGTCTTTCGGGTCAGTAGCCGAGGGCCGTAACCACTGAGCCACAGCCCCCATGCCGGATAGAGATGAATACTGTAGATGCTTACAGGAGCAAGACGTACAATATGACCAATTAAAAACGAGAGGATAGTCAAGGTCAACCTTCTTCAAAAAACTATAGAAGCAGGCTAATAGTGTCTTAGATACATTTATACCGATTAGATTATGTCAAAACCAGTCCATACCTTTTGTGCCAGCAGACATGTAAAGAAGAGATCGCCCCCCATTTGGCTTTTTGCGCTGCTGAGAAGCTTTAAGGGCATTGAGATATTAGTTCGGCAATTACGGCCTGATTTCAAATGCTAGCACAAAAAAAGTTCGCAAACGTTATCTGCCAGTTTTATACATCTTACCCCTTTAAGACTGTCGAATTCGAAAACCTCTCACGTTGCCCTTGAAGACAACTAGTTTTTTTTTTTTTTGCGCACTGAGTTTGGAAAGTTGTTCTTTCATGTAGACAAGCAGGTTGTTATTGTTTGTGACGTTTTTCCTCAGCAATGTCAAACAAACATAATGGCCACCTCGTGCACTGGTTTAAAGATAACGTTGAATAGTCACGACATATCATTTTATATTATTCGATGTGTGCCATATATAGACTGAAAAGGTGAGTGACTCTCAACGTTTACGAACAGCACAAAATGCAGGACTTGGAAGAGGGACGGGCAACAGTCTTTTCTGTTAAAACAGATGCTTGGGCAAGTTGGTAACTCATTTTCACCGGAACAGCGCGCACTAAGACACGGACAAGGGAGCGCTCGTGTGTGTCGTGTCTCCCTTCTTGTCCGTGTCTTAGTGCGCGCTGTTCCGGTGAAAAAAAGTCTTTTCTGTTTTCACGCCTTGTTTTTAGTTCCGTTTCTTCTTAAAATGAAGCCCCAACAGTGCACTGAACTTCAGGCGTTATTTGTAAAATTCCTTATGTCGTTGGTTGACGCTACATTTGTCGTGTATTTCACAAATATTTCGGTTTTCAATTGTTTCTATTCATAATTTCACACAGCCACTGCGGTGGCTCAGTGATTATGGTGCTCGGCTGCTGCCGCGAAGGACGCGGGTTTGATCCCGGCGGCGGCGGTCGAATTCCGATGGAGGCGAAATGCTAGATTCCCGTGTACTGTGCGGTTAGCGCACGATACAGAACCCCAAGAAGTCGAAATTTCCGGTGCCCTCCACTACGGTGTCCCCCACAGCCTGAGTCGCTTTGGAACCTTAAACCCCATGAACCAAACCAAACTGTTTCACACGAATGCCAGGCAGTAAGTAAACCATTAGGCATTTTTAACACTAAGACATTGCGACATACTGCTGCGATTGGTCGTCACGTCAAGCATGGTTCTGCGTTTTGGTCAAAAATTATCCGTTTTGGTAATGTTTTTATTATGTTGCCCAAGGCCAGCTTTGCCGGTGAGTCTCATGACTAACGTGTTTGGTCCGCTCGTAGTTGGGCGAAGATTCATTGTTCCAAGCATTTCAACTAAGAGGAGCCGAGCACCAGACCAGGAGAAACCTTGTACGCCGCGGCACAGGTATCGAACTCCACTGCTCCCAACTAACGTTTAAGAAGAAAAAAAGCAAGCGAGAAGAACCACGCGTACATTTCGCGCCGATAAACCTTTTCACATACTTCTATTTGCTGAAGCCAGAGCGCTGGCAAGTTGCTAAAAACAATCTGAAACAACAGTACGTGCCAGTTCTCTTAAATAAGGCTGTGCGAATATTCGAAACCTCCTAATATCGAATCAGGTATGTTTCTATTCGATTGGCTGAACGAACGAAAGTAAAGTAATGCATGCTCAGGAATAAAAGAAATGATACGACATATGTCCGCTGAGACGAGTCTTTAATCCTTTACTTGAGAACAAAAACAGCTGAAGATTATAAAGCGTGTGTAGAATGAGACTCTCAGGTACAACCTTGCTGAGCTTCACATCTTTGTAAGGAATGGTCATTTTAAAGTGGAATTTTCATAATGATTGGTAGCTCTCGTTTTCTCCCACCTTTCCATGGAAAAGAAATTAAACGGCCAAAAGGCCAGAAGGGCGACATGAATCAAGTTATGGCTCCCGGGGTGGTTGCGCGTTCTCGATTCTTCGCCTTAAGTCAACCGATGATGAAAGCCTCACTGATATGAGACACGAAGCCATCCCCACGTTCTAGCCATGCGTGTTTGATGCAACAGACGTTCGAACGAGCCCCTTCACAGTTATCCTTCGTGTCCTAGAGCGCGCGCCCAGTTTCACTTAGCTAATATTAGTAGATCATCTTGTAAGTAATGAATGACTTGCTTCCTATAAAAATTTACACGACTGCCCTCATTCAACGTGAGGCAGTGTCCTTTCCACACTTACGCATTCTGCAGAGGGGAGGGACCTCCTTGGGATTCGTGGTCACATAAATCAGGTGCTAACGAGAGAACGTTATTCGAAGAACCACCTTCGCTGTGTCTTCATTCAACTCGGTCCACTTCATCAACTTCGTTGCCTTCGCTTGAGCCTGGGGCATGCAACCAGCGCATGGCTGGAACGTTAGAGCAAAAAGCGTAATTAGAACAGTCTATCCGTAACTGCTGTGCTGGGTGAGCTCCACAGCAAAGAATTCGCGCCAAAAACTTGGGAGATGCCTAAGCTCCACCTTAAGGACGAAACGCGGCAGCGTTCCCTTATGGTTGAGCACCCGTTGATGTAGATGGCACATCAGCATTAAAGGAAGGCGCACACTCAGAAGAAAGCCCCGCACTAGTAAACGTTAGCGACTCCATCACATACCTGTGTCAAGAGCAAGAAAGCGCCCGCTCTTTATACCATCCACATGACGGCGAGATCCAGCGTTCGGAGGCCGTGTGAGCGACGCGCTTCACATGCGCTCCGCAAACTTTATCCTTTAAGACCGGATTAACTCATCCCAGCCGTCTGAAACTAGTATCGTCAGCCTCCCCTTCTTGTCAGGAACCTGTCGATACCAACCTTTCCCGGTTTGGACTACCACATCAAGAGGCAAGTCCATATCTTTTCCTCACAGCGCTGCGCTAAGAGGCTAAGCCTCGCGACGCAGCAGCCACCGATACCGTACGCCGCTAGAGACGCAACTTCGCGCTCGGACTACCGGCGCGTCGGTGCCTCGAAGGCGGCATGGAACCCATGGTAGTAGAGGGAGAAGACATATCAGCCTCAGAACTGACCTCTACCAGCGGCTGGCAATCAGCGCACGACAATTGATGCTCAAGTCGCAACTCCCCTCCCACCATTACTCCCAGTCTGCCTCAAGCCTCGGCCGGGCGCCTGCCTCGGCCGCCCCAACTGTCTTCCCTACGCCACCCCAAGCTAGCCATCGACGATCATAAGATCATCCTGCGTCCCCATGGAGGCCTCCACCTTCCGACCGTGAATGGCGCTGTGCTTCGCGATGCCATTCTGCAAGCAGCCCGCCTCGGACGTCAAGAGACCAAGCCTGACACAGTCATCATCAATACCTTCCCACACCTCATCCTCATAAACACTCCCGACCCGCAGCGCCGACTCCGCTACCTCGCCATCAAGTCCGTACTCATCAAAGGCACCCCATACAACATATTCTCCTACCAAGCAGCCCCGGAGGACTGCGCCTGCGGAGTGGTCCACGGGGTCCCTATCGAACACTCATACGAAGACATCAAGGACCGTCTCAGTCACGAGCGGAACCCTCCCATCCTCGACATAAGACGGATGGGCTCGACAGAGTCCATCATCATTCTCTTCGAAAAAGACTGGGTGCCTAAGCACATCTATTACTCATCTGTTCTCTACAGGTGCTACCTGTTTAAAAAGAAGATTGAACACTGCCTTAACTGCGCCGCACTCGGCCACCACGCGGATGTGTGCTCGGCTCCCAAACAACGCCACTGCCTCGGCTGCGACCAAGTAGAACCCCCTGAGGACCACTCCTGCACACCGCAATGCAAGATCTGCGGCGAAGCACACCTGACGGTGGACAGAACATGCAAGTCGCGCTTCCGCACTCGATACCTCGTCAAAAAGAGGTATTGGATTGTCAAGCGAGCCGCCGAGGCAAACGCCAGCCAGACTTCCAGCAGTAAGGCTCTATCCCAACACCGCAGCCGCTCCTCGACCCGCAAGCCCCAGGCCCCGCCGCTCATCCAGAAGTCCTTCCCAGTGCTGCAGCCTGCCGCGCCGAAACAGCCGCCTAGCAATAGCAAGCCCAAGGCCCGGTCCCGCTCCTGGACTGGAACCAGGCCACCACCACCTCCAGTCCCCGCGAGACCACCTGCCCAAGTACCCGGCCACTGCACCACCAATCAGGTGAGCTGGGCAGGCGTAGTCTCCCAGAATTCCGCCAACCCCCTCTATGAAGAGCTGTTGCGTGTCCGCGTGCAGCTCGCCTCTCTCCAAACCACCAACCTTCACCTCCAGGCCCAGCTGCGTGCTCATCAGCAGGCCCGAACCCTCACCCCGGGCACAGCGGCCCCGGCCGCTCCTACCTCCACTCTTCCAACGCCACCTCTCCCAACTCCCCCACCGCCACCTCTCCCTACTCTTCCACCGCCACCTCTCCCCACTCGCGAACCACCAGCCAAGAAGCGGGCTGCAACTCCCCCTACCTCCTTGACCACAGTAACTCCGGCCGAGATAACCCCAGTCCTACCTCCCAAATTCGAACAACTCATGGAAGCCAGAATTCAGGCCGCGGTGCGGAAGGCCATCCAGGCCTTCACCAATGAATTCTCCAGGCTCACTATCCGTCTAGATGAATTCGCTCGCCAAATTGACGTACGATTAAGGAGCAAGAGGCTCGCCACGTGACAGCTTGTGCCGCCGCACGGCCTAAAAAGAGGGCCCAGCTCCACACCCCGTCTAACTCCTGCACGGAAAACGACACCTTCAGTGATGGCGAGGCCACGCACTAGCCTCACCATCTGGCAGTGGAACTTTCAAGGCTTTGGTTCCAAGCGGGGACTGGTTCACCATGGTCAAATATAATTGCGCTTTTGAAAAGTCTTGGAACAAAGCAGGGACGACACAAGCACTGGTGCGCAAACCTAGGAACTGGTTCACCAGTTCCTAGCTCGGGCAGACGACCCCGACGTGCTCGCGCTGCAAGAGCCCTCCAAATCCTTACCCTACCCGGCTACCTGCCCATCGTCCCCATTTCTCCTACACCCCCTCGGGTTACATTCCTTGTACGCCGTGCGCTCACTACCATCTCCCACCCCTTAGACGTCCCTGAAATAGACCATCTCCTTATCGAACTCGTGCCGCAGCACACTCGGGATAACAGTCTCTTCATCCTCAACGTATACAGCCACCTGAAGTGCCTGCGGCACGACTTCGACCGACTATTCACGCTTGCCAAGCGCGCCGCACACAAATACCCCCTCCTAATTGTAGGGGACTTCAACGCCCCACATACGGCCTGGGGCTACACAACCGACACCCCAAATGGGCGCAGGGTATGGCTCGCAGCTCAACAGGCCGGCTTCTCCCTTCTCACAGACCCCAAAACCCCTACTCGCATCAAAAGCAGCGTCTGCGCAGACACTACTCCCGACCTCACCTTCACCCACCGCCTCCCTCATGCTGCGTGGTGTAACACCCAGAAGAATCTGGGCAGTGATCACTACATTATCGAGATTCTCCTAGAATCAGGCCAAACACGCAGACCCCCTCGGGGTGCTACCATCACGAAGTAGGACTCATTCCGTACCTCTCGAGCAGGTCGTATTCTAGACACCATATCAGACATAGCCACGTGGACCGATCAACTCCAGCGTGACGGACGTCCGCGCCGTGACTCGCCCCCTCCCGGAGGACTACCCTGCAGACGCAATGGATTCCCGTCTCATGCACCTATGGGAGGCCAAGGCGGCTGTTGAGCGGAGGTGGCGGCGTCAGCGCTGGAATTGAACACTGAGACGCCGGCTGGCCCGGCTCAACAAGGACATTGAGACGCATGCTGCGACCCTATCTCGCCAAAATTGGGAATCCCTCTGTAACAGATTAGACGGCAACATGAGCCTGCTCCAAACTTGGAACCTAATCCATCTCATTGATTCGACTCAGTCCAAGACACACCAGCAAAACAACCTCATAAAGCTCAAACAAACATCAGAGGCCTTCCCGCAGGAACTCCTCGACGAGCTTCGTGATCTCTACTTCCCTGCATATCCCTCCGAAGACCACCCTGACTATACAGGCTCATCCAAAGACCTCCTCGACCGACCGATAACCGAGGCGAAAGTCAGGGCACAACTTCAGCACCTCATCACGTCCTCAGCTCCTGGCCGCGACGGAGTGCACAACAAGGCACTCCGAAACCTCGATACCCCCTCCGTCAAAGCCCTAACCGACTACTTCAACGAATGCTGGATGCGCGGCGCCCTTCCCCCTCAGTGGAAAGACGTAAAAGTAGTCTTTATTTCCAAATCCGGCAAACCACTTCTCAACGTTGTTGCGGCCCGTGGTGGTCGGGCCGGAGAGGGAATGAGGGAGGTCGGAGACGAGGTCGCGGGAAAGACAGGAAGAAAAACTTTATACAGGTAAACTACATTATGTACAAACAGTAGGGGTGTGCGAATATTCGAAATTTTCGAATATGTTTCGAATATTATATTTTTAGTATTCGTATTCGATTCGACATCCAAGTATTCGTGTACTTTCGAATATTCGACCCGGCGCGAATATTCGTATCTAGCCGAATATTCATTGTGAGCACCGGCGTTCATTTCGGTCCGCAAGCCCTATCGACCGAGACATAACAACATGGCGGAGCCCAGAGCAATGCGCATGGATGAAGGAAAATTTTCCTTCGAATTTTTGCTTCGAGGAAGGAAAATTTTTCCTGCCTCCAAGGGCCATGCCGTAGCTAACTGCGCTGGTGAGCTTTTTTGTGGCTATACCTGCGAAGCTGCTATAGTCAGAGCTGTGCACGAAGTACCTCGCAATACGTGCCAGGTCAGTGCCAAGTGAGATGGCATTTTCTGTGGCTGGAGGAGTCGTTTCAGCTAGAAGGGAACTACGTCTACCTGACCATCTGGAGCAGCTGGTTTTCCTTCACGACAACCTTTTATGTTCATCCCAGCAACGCGCTTTTCTGCTGATGGCAAGCTATAGCCTTAATCAATTCTGTGTACTAGCCAGGCGTCTCCCCCTCATGACCATGAAGGGTGCCGTGACCTGATAGGTTTAGCAGTGTATGCTGACAATCTCGCGCCATACAGAACAGCCAGAAAGGAGTACCCAACACCACACAAATCCCTCAATAAGTTAGAAGAGAACACCCTTAGGAGACTACAAACCAACACATACCCAACACCAGCTAAATTACACCTGTGGTACCCTACACTATACTCTCCGCAGTGCCCACACTGTGGAGAGGTAGCTAACCTCTACCATATGGTGTGGGCATGCCAATTTAATCCCTTAGTTGACCCCATTCCCAACCCCTCGGAGGAGCAGTGGGAGGCTATTCTGCTCAGCGATGATCCTGACCGTCAGCACTGGCTGGTGGGGAGGGCCAGCGCAGCAGCAGCAGCCAATGGACTACCGGACTAGGCGGCCCACCCACATGTTCTGAGAATACTGAATAAATAAAGATGTTTTCAATCAATCAATCAATCTCTGATATTTCCACTCTTCTAAGAATAATGTTCGAGACTTTGATACTTTTTGTGCAGCCACACACACCTTTTGTGTCCATTTAATCATCGATAGTTGAACTGTGATGTTCTTGGGTGCTCAAACAAATGTTTTGTAGTGGTTAAATGCGTCTGTCGTTGATTATTCGATATTCGATTCGATATTCGGAATCAAGTATTCGTATTCGATTCGTATTCGAAAAAATTGATATTCGCACACCCCTAACAAACAGCAACTGCGAGAATTTCTCAGCAAAAGAGTCTCGAGAACAGGGAGCTTGATGACGTGAAGCTCGACGACGAGGAGCTCGACGACGAGGAGCTCGATGAGGAGGAGCTCGACGACGAGGAGCTCGATGACGAGGAGCTCAATGACGAGGAGCTCGATGGTGAGGAGCTACTCGGCCGTACTCGGCGCCGACTTTTATAGCGTTTCCTTTTCCTGGGCTCTTTAGATGAGGGCCGGGCCTGCCGAGGAAGGATTGTCCGGAAAAGTTCACTGTGGCACCCTTCACACACTCTCTGATTAGAGAACACGCCCCCGTCACGTATTGGGATTGAGAGAAGGATGCCATCTACGTCACGCAGACGCTGGAATGTCGGAGAGCGGCGTTCCCACTCTTCATGTGGTCGCACGTGCAGGGTCCAGGCTACGTGCCAGTCCACGCGGGGTAGGAAAACGCTCGCTGATAACTTCTTTCTGGAAGACGGGTGCTGCTGTAAAACTTGATGACTGGACCCAGCTGACCTCCTGGCCCCTCGGAATGTAAATTACTGCCAGCCTTGGCAGCAAACTTCGTTCTGTTCGGGTGCACTGCAGACCTGCGCCGGCTAGTTTCGGGGTGGATTACGGATGCCGTTTCCGTGGCTAATCCGGGAGTTGACCCCGCGTGCTTTGAGTGGCTCGTCGGCATTCCGCTGCAACCGCGCTGATTTTGCCTCAAGACGAACGCGAAACGTAACACCGTTAACCTTCATCCCATCTCCCTTACTTCGTGTGTGGGCAAGATCATGGAGTACGTTCTCCACACCCGACTCAGCCCATATCTGGAGAATAACAACGTCATGGCTTCGACAACGTTACCCACACAGCCGTCCTAGAAGGCCTCCACGCCCTAGGCGTAGGTCCGCGGGTGTACAATTACGTCCATGACTTCCTCTCCAAACGCACAGCCACACTCACCTTGGGCGATCACCAGCTGCCCGGTGTCTCACTGGGAGCACTAGGAACGCCTCAGGGTGCTGTGCTGTCTCCTATTCTGTTCAACATAGCCCTTCTCCAACTCCCTCACCAACTCGCCCAAGTTCCCGACATACATTTCAGCTTCTATGCTGACGACATCACTGTCTGGGCCAATCGAGGCAGTGATGGCGACATGGAACACAACCTACAGTTGGCCCTCAACATCACCGACTCGTACGTTCGCGCGCGTGACCTAGCCTGCTCCCCTTTCAAATCGGAACTCTTCCTTTACCACCCCAGGCAGCACGACCCCGCCAACCCTCCCATCTCACTTAAACTAGCGAACCATCTCATCTCCCTCGTCTAAAAGATTCGCAAACTGGGCCTCGTCCTTCATTCCCACGGTGCGCACGGCGACACCGTCCAAGCTCTCCAGACCCAAACCCAGCAAGTCACCCATCTAAGCCGGCGCGTAGCGAACCGGCGCGCCGATCTGCAAGAGCGGAACACTCTCCACCTCACCCAAGCCTACATCACGAGCCGCACAGCGTACTCATTCCCCTACCTCCCCCTAAAGCAGAAGGCGCGGAACCGCATCAACGCGCTCCTCAGGATCTGCACGAAGGTCGCCTTCCGCCTACCCCCCAGCACCTCTACTTTCCGGCTCCTCTACCTCGGTACCCACAACACAGTTTAGGAGCTGGCAGAAGCAACTCTAACAACACAGCTGACTTGCCTGTCGGGTACCGCGACAGGCCGCATTCTTCTCTGTCAGCTAGGCATCGCCCGATCATCCATCCTACCGAGGAGGCCCCCCTACCTCCAGACCTACGCTCCCATCTCATCATCCATCCCATCCCTAAGAACATGCACCCGGAGCACGACGGAAAACGCAGGGAAGCCTGTGCCAAAGCCTTGCACAAGCTGTACGGCGACAGTTCCGAGGTAGCCTACGTGGACGTGGCAGCGTACTCGCCAGGCTCCCGCATGGTCCTCGTCGTCGCTGACAATCAGGCCCGATTACTCGTATCAGGCTCCATCACCACAGACTCATCAGAAATTGCAGAGGAAGCAGCCACTGCGCTCGTTCTCATCTCCACCTCTGCCACCAAAATTCTCTCCGACTAAAAATCCGCGCTATCCAATTTCGCTAAAGGCCTGATATCCCGCACCGCGGCTCGGCTTCTACGCTTCCGGTACCCCACCCGACCTGTAACCCTTATCTGGACCCCCGCACACGCAGGCCTCCCCGGTAACGAGGAGGTCCACTCCCTCGCCCGAGGTCTCACTTTCCGGGCTGGAGTTGGGCCCCCTACGCCATCCCGGGAGCGTCTGCTTAGCTTCAGAGATATCCTTACCGACTACCGAGATACCCGGCGCGTTTGCGCACCGCCGCGGCTTCCTCTCTAACCCTAACCCAAGCCTCCGACTGGCGCCGACTCCAGACTCGTACTGCTTCCTACCCTATTCTTCTTCATGCCCGCTACCCCGATCAGTTCCTTTCGTCCTGAAAGCTCTGCGGGAAACCGGGAGACTTTATCCAGATCCTTCTCACATGCCGTACCTTCCCACACCCTCCATTCCCAACCACGGCGGAGTCATTACTGGGAGACTCTCCTGGCCAGCTCCGCTTCTGCTGACCAGCGCCGGATAATTACCGACGCCTTGAAGCGGATAGCCCTCCAAGGACTGTCATTCGCCTATTAATGGCAACTCCCTAAGGGTTGTCGCGTGCCACGTAAAGGGAGGTAGGGTTTGCCCCCTCTGCATTGCTTGGCAATAAATGTTTCCACCACCACCACCACCACATGACGGCATCACTCAGCACTGCTCCTAGAGGCCCCGTGCACAATGGAAACCTTTCACATCCTTCCTCAAGGTCGAGCAATGACGTCAGACTCACTCAGAGCGCTCCTGGGGGCCTCTGCGAGAAGTGGAAAGCTTGCGCAAGGTTTTTCCCGCACTAACGACGCGACATTGGCGAGTCTCAAACGTCGCACGGCCTATTCCGGGCGATTAGTTGCGGTTTCCTAAGCACTAGGAAGACGGGGGGGGGGGGGGGGGGGGAAGCGTAACAAATCGATTTAAGCCTGTCGCACGACCACCGCGACTCGCCGTTATGTACAAGGTGCTGTTTCCGTGGCAGCCGGTCTTGCTACGGCAAATACTCCGTGTCACCTGAATTAACGCTAAGTTGCTGCAAGCATACGCCGGAAAGCATCAAGGATGTCAGAGCAGGAGCACCCTAGAATATGTTCGAAAAAGCGGACAACCCAAACATCAGAACACAACCCCGTTTTACGGGATAGCGTAAGGAGCTCGTTCTGCTGAAAACAATGCGTAGTCCATCGTCCGGCTACAGTCGGAAAAAATCCCAGAATTCCTGAAATCATAATTTAGAAAAACAAAACAGCCTACAATGGGCTTCTAACCCAGGCCTTCAGCGTGCCACGCGGGCGCGTAACACAAGGCCACGATGGGTTGTTGGTTCAAGCGTGTTAGAGGCAGACCTATTGAATGCTTTGTTGTTGTGTGTGTGTATATATATATATATATATATATATATATATATATATATATATATATAAGAAACTTGTTTTTTCCTAATGACCTATCTTGTATCGTGTTGTGCTGCCACAACCCTTCTCTGAGTGGGATTTTTCATATTCTTGTGTAGCAGCGTTTTTCGTCTTCTTTTTTTCTTTCTTTTTTTCGGAGGTGTTTCTTTGACATTCCTGCGCACCCCCATGCCTAGAACTTTTGCCTGAAATGTTGCCTTCTCGCTGTGCGGCTGCCAGGCGCTTCACGCTTGTCGCCACAATGCGTCATGAGTGCCATTTTGTAGTCTTGTGCAGTAAAGTTTTTTTTTTTTTTGGGGGGGGGTCACAACTCTGTGGCAGCTGTGCGCTGTAGAGCTTCGCGCTTGTCATCGACTTTTCTATCGTTACCTCCTTCCGAACACCTGCCGCCTTTCAAGTTGTAACCAACTTTTTTCTTTTTTTTTTAACCTCTCCCCTCACCACTGTTTGCATTTGTGTTTTACACTTTTTTCTGTACCTCGCGGATGCTATAAAAGCTGATTGTTTCAAATACTATAATACACTAGAAAAAGGCTGGTCCTCCAGCCGAAACGTCGTGAATTAGGTCTTGTTATGTTTTTCAATTTCTGGTGACTTTATCTTAAATTAATCAATCAGCTGCCAAGAAATCATTTTTGATATATATGCTAATTATAGGTCCAAAATTGTTCGGAGTGAAAAGTTGGTGTTATGGTGCTTCATTGTACTGAAACAAATGGTGTGTATGGGTATGTAGTGGCGTAGTATGTTGGGCAGTGCAACCTAGATAGTTTTTGTGATTGGTAATCGGTAATCTGATCGGTAACTGCAATTGCAGTCGACGACTGTGACCGGTAATGTGATTGTGTATTGGTAATCGGTGATAAATGACAAAGAAAAACAATAAGGAGTGGAAAAGGAGGAGAAGGCGCTATCGCGTCTGCTCTTAAGCCGAAGCTTAAATGTCCTCCTAATTTTTAAATGTTAAACTAGCACACGCGTGGTCAAAACTTCTGTTCGCATTGAGTTAAGATCCATTCAGCACTAACACAAAACATGACGTTATGACAAAGCTTGGCGCTTGTTCTGGCATTGCACTTTGTAAATTCAATTGAAATGATTGAGCGAAAGCCTGTGGAGCACCGCCAAAGGTTGCATAAATATGCCATTGCAGGCGAGACTCTCCTGTTGTATCAAAATGGCAAAGCGCGTCCGGGAACTACACATCTAACCACTAGAAAAGCTAGCGTGAGAACATCCAGCTGCTAGCTTGAGCAGTTGCTTGAGCAACCAGCAGTCGCCGATTGAGGGTGCCGCTCTTAGGAAGCGTGGAGCAGGGCTGCCAGTTTAGCCGACTTCGGACTAAGGACCAAGAAATTTGCTTCGGCTACGAATGGCGAATTTAGCTCTTTTTCTAAAAATAGCCGCGAATTAAGCTTTTAAGGCGGAAGCCTTTAATGCCTCATCGCTGTAAGCAGGAGTTGTCGACAGAAATATCACGCTTTTCAATTGGTCGAAACGGTCGTGACGTCACAGTGCGCGAATTTCAGACGGGACCCAATGTACTTTGGCTAGTAACCATGACCCAATTAAAGGGATGGTAGAGTGATGCCCCAAGTAAGTGGGACTAAGTTTAGTTAATTACTTAATTAACCAATTAGCCTAATTAACATTTTCAGTAAGACCAGACAAATAAATAACATCGAGTAGGAAATTGGTCGAGTTGGGGAATCGAACCAGGGTCTCCGGAGTGCGAGACCAGCACGCTAACCACTCCGCCATGCCAGCTCGATGGTTTGGAATGAACAAAGGCGCGTCTAGTGAATAAGGTGTCTTCGTTCACTCCCATCTTCTACCTTCCCGTCACGGCAAGGTTCAGGTGTCCACCGAGATATGCGAGACAGATACATTTCCTTACCTCGAAAAACAATTTACCGACGACCAAGGCGTAGAGCCGAGCGGGCGATGGCGTTCTGCGGACACCCTGGCAGCGTTGCAAGACGCTGTCGCGTTCCACTCTTAGAGGTGAAGCTTAACATCTTAACCACACATCAGTGACACAAGCAGCAACACCGCGCTTAAGGCTTTCGCCTTACCGCACTTTAGGTCAACAAAGTGCCCCCCTCAATTTTTTTTTCTAATTCTGGCTCTAATCTACCGAATTTTTGAAGGGACAATAAAGGGGTATATCAAGTCAAGCTGGACTGAAAGGGTAGCGTCACCTGATAGTAAATATAATTTTACCAAAAAAAATGCTTTTATAAGCCAGAAAAATATTGTAAAGGTGAGGTGCACGTGGCGCCGCCGCTTGAAGATTCGTGCAGCAGCGACAGGTGTCGTATTCATGAGCTTTCTGGGGGAAAGCTATTTAGGCGACTCGATGGGCAGTCACCGCCGAAATACCAGGCAAGCAGCGCCAGCATAGCCGACAACAAGAAGAGTCTCGTGATCAGAACCGCGCAAAACAGACGACGGAGAACAGGCTAGCCGCTATCACGAGCGCTGAATCGTTCGCCTCGAATTCTGCGCTCTCAGGCTGCTCGTAGCCGTTGTGCCCCGCAATTTCAGAACCGCAAGCTCTCAACGGCATCCACGCCGTTTGTGCTTGCTACGCGGCCGGTGGAGCGGCTTCATCCTCACGTCAGCCGTCGAATCGTCTACTTCGCGGCCGTTCTGAAATTGCGAAGTGAGTGTTTCTTATTTAGTACGCGCTCATACAGAAACGCACGCACGTCGTCGGCGTGTGGTGTGCGATGCGAGTGCGTGGTCTTGCATGTTTTAAGCAGAGTGGAAAAGAAAATATGCTCTTGGATGCGCTGCAATATATCTGAGAAGTACCATGTGCACGCGCCATCGACTCTCATTTGGCTCATTAAAGAAAAAGGTTTTCCAGCCGGGTCCTCATGCACGCAGTACGCAATGCGCCGGCACGCAAGGCAGGGTTTTCCGCTAGAAAAGCATTCAGCCAGCTGATGCGTGTCCGTCTCTATATTGCGTGCACCCTCTGCTGAGAGCTATAGCCGCCAGGCGGCAGACTACAGTTGGGCGGAGAGTACCCTGATTCGTTTCCGCTTACAACCCACAGGAAGCAATTCACGAAAGTAGAAATCGCAACGACCACAGCAGAGCCAATCACAAGGGCTGTCTGAGGAAATACTTACTGCGCAGTTAGCCATCAAAAACGCGATAATCGACAGAATAGCGGGCCGGTTCGTAGAGAATACGCGTGAAATGTTTCACTAGATATAGTCTTGACTTAAATACATTAGAGCGCGACTGCTGCTCGCATGTTTTTAAGATCCCTCGAAGCTTACCTATACACTTCACGACAGCACAAAATACACCGATGGCTACACGACGTACGAGGTCTGTTAGAAAAGTATCCGACCTTTTGCCGAAAAAAAAAAAACTGGCATAACTGGAGCGTTGGAAACCTAATCACCTTCAAAGTAGTCTCCTTGGGACTCCAGATACTTCTCCCAGTGGTGCTGCCATTGTTGGAAGTATTCCGAAAAGGCCCCTTTCGGAATAGAGTTTAGCTCAGCTGTCGTTGCAGCCATAATGTCCTCTCTTGTCTGAAATCGCGCTCCTTTCAATGGCCTCTTGATTTTGGGAAACATCCAGAAGTCACAGGTGGCCAAATCAGGAGAGTAAGGAGTCTGTTGAACTACAGCAGTCTGGTTTTTCGCGAAAAAAGTGTGAATTTAGTGCGAGGAATGTGCAGGAGCATTGTCATGATGGATGCGCCAATTTCCTATTGACAACTTCGGCCTCTTGCGCCGCACAGCACCACGCAGGCGACGGAGGACATCGCTCTAGTATTCTTTTGGTCAATGTTTACTTTTTGGGGTGCGTACGCGTGGTGTGCCACACAGAGGGAGTCAAGGAAAGTAGTCAGCATCATTCTGACATTGCTGCGCACTTGGCGGGCCTTCTTTGGTCTTGGTGACGTGTAATGCTGCCATTGTGACGACTAGGATTTGGTTTCCGGGTCGTATCTGTACACCCAAGACTCGTCACCAGCGATTATGGTGTTGATGAAGTCGGGATCACCGTTTGTGGAATCCAGAATATCCTGTGAGACTTCAACACGAAGCTACTTTTACTCCACCGTTAGCAGCTTCGGCGCGAATTTCGCCGCATCTTTCTCCATGACCAAATTTTCGGTGATAATGGAATGTGCAGAAAAATTGCTGATGTCCACCTCTTCCACAATTTCTCGGATAGTCACAGGATGGTCCCACGTCACCACAGCGTTCACTTCGGCAATGACCCGGTCATTTCGGCATTTTGATGGCCGACCGGAGCGTGGCTCTCTCTGCACCGATGTGCGGCCGTCTTTAAACCAATTGTACCATTGCTTAATCTGTGTGCTGCTCATAGCATTTTCACCGAAAGCCGTCTGAATATGCTGAATGGTTTCCACTTGGCTGTCGCCTAGTTTCTGGCAAAATTTGATGCAGTAGCGCTGCTCCTGTCGCTCCGCCATTTTCCTTGCAATAAAAAACCGACGAGAGCACTGCGCACTGCCTCACTCAAACGCTGGGTGCCAGTGACTGACGCTATCGGCAGGCGAGAAAAAAATTGTGCATGCGCACGAAGGTTCAAGGTAGGCTGGTGCAAGCGTGCTTGTTTCAAATCCATCAGGTGTTCGTAAAAAAAAATAAAGTCGGATACTTTTCTAACAGACCTCGTATGTATGCGTGAGCGCGATCGGCAGATTGATCTGCAGTCTGCGGCTGCCCTCGATAACTTCCAAGAAGTTTCGTTCGCACCCAGGGAGCCTATTTCTACCATATGCGAGCGTTGCAACGATACACAGACGCACGCAATGCAGCGAAGAACCCCCACCGAAATAGTGGGAGGCAGAGAGGGTCTGCACTTGAATGTTTCCGTCGTGACCGGTGATCTGTTGACTTTTGGTTTTCAGTTTCCGGCAGAGTTTCTGGTCTTTGGAAGTGGCGCCTCTGATTGGTTGGACTGCAAAGGCGTCACAAGAAAGTTTATTTTTCGCAGACGCTTTGAATGTGGAAGGATTTGGTGCTTTCATTTCAGGTTTTCTCAGCAGCGGAGCAAGCTTTCCGCATCGAAAAAACATCGGTAGACTTCCCTAGGAATAATCTATCCGTCTTTCTTAGTTTTATATTTTCCTTTAGTGTTCCTTAAGGAATCAGTAACTGGGCAGATGTTGAAGTGTTCCGGTGCGGACAAATACTTCCCACTGGGAATAAACCTAGTGTTAAACATAGAGCGCTATCGAGTAGCGTTACAGGAAGATACAAACCAGACTAAAAGCTGCTCCTCGAGAGAATGAGCGAAGCAGTTGAAAAGAGAGAGCAAGAGAGATTCGCTTCCCTCTTCTTTTAAGCAATCAGGTGAGTGTTTTAAATACTCGTTTTCTCTTCTCCTTTTCGTTTTCATATTCCGTTTTTCGCGCACCGCGCAGCGCCACTTACACCAGAGCCATGCCTTTCTTTTCCCATTCCTCTCCAACTCGTCTTGCTGCGCTGGCTTCCACGTTCTGCCGCAGCCTGCTCCCATTAGTCGCCTTGCTCCTTTTCGTGTCACTTCGCCATTGGTCAGGCGGCGAGGAATTCTCCACAAAACACGGCAAGTTTCTACAGCCCGCCGCTTCCAGGCGAAGTGGAGGCGGCCGGCGTCGGCCTACATCTGTAAGGCTATTACACACTTTCCGGCTGCCCTCGGTGGATTTATGTTCCGTCGATGTTCTCGCGTACTTTCTACGGCGTCAACGAGCGAGTTTTCATTCGCGTCGCTCTGGCTATTTAAATGTGCGCCGATTTTTGTAATGCTGACGAGTAACTTTCATTTCGCACGCAAGGATACACGAGGATTGGGGGGGGGGGGGGAGTGCTCAGTCCAGGATTGCAGTAGTTTCCGCCGACGCTTTAGCAGGACTATGGCATTAGCGACTAGCGCGTCCTGGTCTTCCAGGGTGCCGCCGGCCAACGTCACATCCCACTGTCCCAGCGCCGCGTTGTGCGGCTTTAAGTGGTTGGGTTTAGCGGTGCATGTCCCCTATGAAAGAAGCTGTCCGGTATGAGAGAAGCCATCGTTTCCTTGGTGTAGTCACCGACAGGAATCTCTCGTGGAGTCCTCATCTGTACACCATGAGAAAGAAATTGATGGCGATTGTCCATGTCCTCTCCTTCCTCGGGGGAAAGTCCTGGGGCGCATCAGTGCGCTCGATGCCACAACTGCACCGTGCACCGCTCGCCCTTATGGAGTCTACATAGACTTCGGGTGCACCTTTCTATTCCTGGAATTACGAAGAAAGCTGGTGCATCATTGGATGCTCTGAAGCAGACCACGTTGGAACATTTGCATTCTAACCGCAGTCACTGCGTCCATGTCTGCACAGATGGCTCAGTTAGCTCAACCAGTTCCAGGGGTCTGTGGTGATACCGGCGAGGTCCATCTTTATGAAGGTGAAGACGACCTACAACACTTCCTCAAATGGAGCGGGTCTAGCAGCCCTTCGGGCTGCAGTTGAGTTCATCAACCATGAACCTCCACATGGATGGTCAGTTTTCACCGATCCCAAAGCAGCCCTTCAAGACCTACAAGCTGCTCTACGCCGCGGGTCGCGTGAACAACTGGCTGCAGAGATACGCGAGGTGTACCACTGCGCCATATGGAAAGGTCATGATATGATTGGTCAGTGAATATCAGTACACTATGGTATAAAAGGAAACCACCAGGAGGACGAGGCTGCCCGATTTGCCCACGAAGACAGAATTCAAGTCTGTATTCCTATATCAAGAGTTGCCGCAGCGTGTGAGCTACGAAGATTGGTGCTGGAGCTCACACTTTCTGCGTGGAACACTGGCCTGTTTTGTTTGTTTTTTTTTCAACCGTCACATTGCACCCTGGACTGCGCCTCCGTCTTCCCCATTATATACCGTGTCGTGAGGCAACATTGTTGTGCCATCTATAGCTATGTACAAAGCAGTAAACGCTCCGGACTAAGATGAACGACAGCCCTGCTTGTAAAAGACATGGCTGCGAGGAGACAATTGTACATCTCCTGTGTAAGTTCCCGGCTTTTGCGACCGAAAGATATGAGCTGCGTAGTGCTCTGGACCGTCTCGATCCTCGCCCTTTAACAGAGGATAAGATCCTGGGACCGTGACCACAACAATCATCTGCTCTCATGGCTTACAGGGCCTGTTTTGCTTCCTGAGAGCGATTGGCTTGAGTGACCAATTCTGACTGTGCCCCTCGCCCCTCCTCTCTTTCCCTCCTCAATATCCCCATCATCCGTCTTCCCCAGCGCAGGGTAACTATGAACACAGCCCAGAACACCCTTCTGGTTAACATCCCTTTCTTCTTTGTTCCTATTTATATATTCAAAATTCAAATTCTTTATTTCTGCCTTGTAAAGATACAGACAGCGGAGGCGCAGAAAAAGCTGAGAGACAGCTTGACTAAGCCGCAGCCCCCTTTCGCTTGGCAGCAGCTTGACAGCAAGGCTTTTAATACAAAAGGCAGTTGCAAAGCGTGATAACAAGTATACAATAATGAGCAGGTACAAGAGAAAACGAAAGAACATTATACAATATTAACACAATATTCACATAGGGTAGACACAGGTAATGGCAGCAAAGAAAAAAAAAGAGAAAAAAAAGCACAAGACAAAAAATCCTACATGCTAGCATACAAAGCACGCAAAGACCTGTTTAACGAACTGAAAAGGTCAAAATTATTATATATATACGCGTTTAGCAGGGACGGAAGAGTGAACTGCAGGCGTTCTCTACCCGAGTTTAACCGTGGGGTCGGGACTATCCATGTCTCCGCATACCTTGTTGTGTAGCTTGCATCTCGGGTATGTAGTTCAGCAAGTTTACGTATGTGGTTTACATTTCTACGTGTTTCGAGTTTAAACCGGACACTCAAGCGATATTTATACAAGTTGTGTATTTTTAGCACACCACTTTGTAGAAAGAGATCTTTGCTTGGCGAGTCCCAGGGGACATTGTAAACATGACGAAGAAACTTTTTCTGAAAAATGTAGATACGCTGAAGACAGCTAACCGTAGCTGTGCCCCACACTAGATGGCAGTAGTTTAAATAGGAGTAGAAAAGTGAATTGTAGAGGAGTAACTTTACTGTTTTTGGAATGACGTATCTGAGCCGACTTATGACTCCGGTTATTTGAGCCAGTTTCGTGACAATCTGGTCCGTGTGGTGTTCCCAAGACATGCTGGAAGAAAAAACTACTCCAAGGCATTTAAATTGTTCAACTATGTCTATACGTCGCGAGTTTAGTTTAATCTCGATGGGGGAAGGAAGTACTTTGTTTTTAGGACGAAATATGACAGCTTTTGTTTTCTTCTCATTTATACGCATGTATCTGGATTCGGACCACTTTTCTAATTCACTCAAGGTGTCATTGCATTCCCGAACAAGGAGATCAAGATCATTTCCAGTAAAAAAGATGCTAGTGTCGTCAGCGTAGATAATAAATTTAGCGGCGGAGTTAATGTTGGAGATATCATTTAGGTACATATTAAAAAGTAATGGTCCCAATATACTACCCTGGGGAACGCCAGAAGTAACAAGTTTTAGTTCAGATGTCACATTGTCTATGCTTACAGCCTGTTTTCTATGCGAAAGATATGATTTCAGGATCATTTGAGCCAGTCCACGAATACCACAACGCTCCAAGTTTTTCAGGAGTACACTGTGGTTTACTAAATCGAATACCTTCGAGAAGTCCACGAAGACACCAATAACAAAGGCCTTATTTTCAAACTGTGTTAGTATATATTCCTTTTGTTCGAGTAGGGCTAACTCGGCAGATTTATTTTTACAAAACCCAAATTGATTAGGTGACAAAAGGTCATGTTTATCAATAAAATCAGACAACCGTGTATACAGAACTTTTTCAAAGGCTTTCGAGAAGATTGGGAGTATTGATACTGGTCTATAATTTCCTAAATCATTGCGGTCTCCTTTCTTATACAAAACCGTTACTTTGGCTATTTGCATTTTTTTAGGAAATGTGCCCGTAGTAAAGCATAAGTTAAATATATCTGCAAGAACAGGGGCAATAACTTTTATAACATGCTTGACAGGCCTCACTTGAATGCCGTCAATGTCACAGCTATGGCTGTTATTTAGGCTTTGTACGACTGATATAACCTCCTCTGTCGTAACTGGGTTCAGAAATATTGTGTCCCTATTGTAAGAGCTAAAATAGGTGTTGAAATCACTTGACGGGGTGTTATGGGCAAGGGTGGTAAAAAAGTTGTTGAAGGCATCTGCCAACTCTCTGCCGGATACATCTTTATTATCAAGCTTTAAAGCCCGCGGGGCAGCCTGTGGTTGCTCACGCCTCAGTAAGAAATTCAACCTTGACCACAACAGATCGTGGCGACCATTTTTAATTTCAAGAAATGTCGCGAAGTATTCCGCACGAGCGAGACGTAGCTTTTTTGTTAATCTATTTCTGTATTTCTTAAAAATGCTTACGTCATCTGTTGAACTTGTGTTTAAAAAGATTTTGTACAGTTTGTCTTTCGTTTTAATTTCTTGGCGCAACTCAGAAGATATCCAAGGTTTGCGAGTTTTACGCTTTATTGCACGCACTTTTAGCGGGAAAGAGGAATGGTAGAGCTGTTTAAATACTCGGAGGAACTCATCGTAAGCCTCATTTGCGTCACTGGTAACGTCAATACTATCCCACTCAACTTGTTCCAGTGAGCTGTGAAATGAATTGAGAGTAGCATTGGTTATACTTTGGTACTTCGCTTTCTCCTGTCGGTACTTTACCAGTCTCGTCTTATTTATGCATGCAAACACTGGAAGGTGGTCACTGATCGCACATGATATTACGCCCGACTCAACTATCGGTTGGGAAGTGTTCGTAATCAGCAGATCAAGAAGTGACTCACTTTCTTGTGTTACCCTTGTTGGATCGTTAATAAGATTAATAAATCCGTTCGAGGCCAAGACTGCGTTAAAGTCTCTAGTAGAGGAATTATCCTTCAACATATCGATATTAAAATCACCTCCAGCTATTAGAGTGTATTTGTTATCTGTTATAAATGAAAGAAAACAGTCGTAAAATTCCAAAAACCTAACCATATTTCCCTTCGGTGGACGATAGCAAACAGAAAACACGAACCTTCCAGTACAGGCTGATAGCACTTCAAAATCTTCAGTAATAAGACTGTACGAGTCCAACTTGTCGCATTCAATGTCATCTGACACCAGTAAAGCCACTCCACCCCCCCGGAGGCCGGAGCGGTTAAAGTAATAAGTTTTGTAATTGGTCATCCTGAAAACGTCGGAATCATCTGTGCTCCAAGTCTCACTGAGCATGATCAAAGAAAAAGCAAATGAAAATTCGCCAAAGAACTCCTCTAAACACAATATCTTGTTTTTTACAGAGCGTGCGTTCAGGTGAATAGCGTTAAGCGTTGTCGGCGCAACACACGAAGCAGTGCGGTTCAAGTCACTCGGCAGATAATACATCTGCTGCATGTCGATTATGTTTCAAGAAGAAACTCGAAAGATACCATGCTGAGTGCTATAGCCGATCCAAATCGCTCTTTCCCTTCACATGAATGGCACTCATTCCCTCACTTCGCCTAACGAAAACCTTTCCATTGACATACCAAGTGAACTTATAGCCTTTTTCTTTGGCACAGACTTTAGTTGCCTGAAGCAGTTCTCTATTTCGGCGTGTTAAATTTTCTTGCATGAAAATGGGCGGGTCGCTATCTTTTAGGTTCTTCTTGTTCTTCAACCAGTTTTCTCTTGTAGCTTGCTTCGCAAAACGCACAAGGATGCCTGGCGTCTTATCACGTTTAGCGGGAAGTCGATGAACAGTTGCTATCTCCGATTCCATCAAGCGAGGCACTCGAAGTTTATCAGCCACGTTATTTAATATGACTGTTAGATCCTCATCCTGCACTTCTTGTATGCCATGCAGTTCCAAGTTCAGCTGCCTGCTTCGGAATTCAAGATCGTGTATCTCCTTTTCAAACTGAGCTTGTGCTGCCTGATTTAAGTCATCCTTTTTCTCAAGCTCCGATATCCTCTTCTTTAGGTCCATGATATCAGCCTCTTGATGGCAGACCTTTTGCTCAAATTCATCAAACTTCGAAGATATGAAGCTAAGAGACTCCTCCATGCTTTCAATTTTTTCTGCCAGGGGCATCAGCCGCTCTAACTTTTGGTTAATTGAGAAGAGCGCGAGTTTGATATCTGTTTCAGAGCCACTACTCTCTTTACTACATGTATTGCTACTTCCTGCACTTCTGCATGATGGGCACTGCCACGCTTTCTTTGTGGCCTCATACTTCGATTTGAAGGTTTTTTCAGTAAGACCAGCACATTTTCCAAAGTGATAGTTGCTCTCGCATTTGGAACATTGTGGTATCCTCAGAGATGATCACATCACACGTGCTACAGGAATCAGACATTGCTTGAAGTGTACAGAAGTACTCGCAAAACGAATCTCAGTAATGCAAAAAGCATAGCAAATGTCAACAAATGTCAGCAAATGGCAGCAGCAGCAGCAGCAGCAGAAATACTATTAAAATGGATATTATGGAAACATAGGGCTACTAACCTGCAAAAGAGCAGTTTTTCAAATGGTGTTCGCGGCTTGCTGCCGCTGCTGCCAAGTGACGGGCGGCCGAAGATGCTCCGCTTTTTGTTGGGTCGAGCTGGCTGGGCGCGCATGTGCAGATGACTTCTTGCCAGGAAATCCCTCGTCACTGGGGCGGATCCGTGAAATGTAGAGCCAGAAGTCGACGCAGCGCTTCGTATGCACGTTCGGTGGGGCCTCGAAGTAGACGGCACTGCAAAAGAGCAGTTTTTCAAATGGTGTTCGCGGCTTGCTGCCGCTGCTGCCAAGTGACGGGCGGCCGAAGATGCTCCGCTTTTTGTTGGGTCGAGCTGGCTGGGCGCGCATGTGCAGATGACTTCTTGCCAGGAAATCCCTCGTCACTGGGGCGGATCCGTGAAATGTAGAGCCAGAAGTCGACGCAGCGCTTCGTATGCACGTTCGGTGGGGCCTCGAAGTAGACGGCACTGCAAAAGAGCAGTTTTTCAAATGGTGTTCGCGGCTTGCTGCCGCTGCTGCCAAGTGACGGGCGGCCGAAGATGCTCCGCTTTTTGTTGGGTCGAGCTGGCTGGGCGCGCATGTGCAGATGACTTCTTGCCAGGAAATCCCTCGTCACTGGGGCGGATCCGTGAAATGTAGAGCCAGAAGTCGACGCAGCGCTTCGTATGCACGTTCGGTGGGGCCTCGAAGTAGACGGCACTGGAAAAGAGCAGTTTTTCAAATGGTGTTCACGGCTTGCTGCCGCTGCTGCCAAGTGCAGCTGCTGCCAATATCTTTCTCTAATATCAGTAATCCTAACCTAACTAAGCCCTAAGACATTTCATTTAATACCCACTAGTTCCTCGAACACGGACGTCTTGTACATAGCTTTTATATGAATATTATGATGCATTAGATATGTTGCATGATACTGACGGGATTCATAACAGTGCGAAAGCACTATTAAGATGGGTAAATCCCGAGCGAGATCTTGCGATGTTTGCGGGTTTGTGCCAAGGGAAAAAAATAAATTAAATAAATATCCGCGACTGTGATAGGAATCCCACGGCGGCACGAACAGATCAGCTTCGCTGGCCACTGTGCGAGATCACTAGGCGTGTTAGCCACAGCCGAACATGCCGCGTGTTAAAATGCAACACACTCTCGCGCTGTGCACTGCACATCGTCTTCTTAATCAACTAATACTACTACCAAACTAATATTCGTGCTTTAAGCTATGTGGCGGTAGTAACAGAAAGATGTGCGCTGCATGCGTTGGTATGGACAACGTTGCGGCAGAAACACGGCACTGGAGCATAGGCCGCTGGCACACATTGCGTAATTTGGCATTGACGATGCAAATGCTGAAGACGCGTACAACTGACACCCTGTGTCAGTGGGCGCCACAATCGCGTTTTCAGGTAGTACGTGGCGGTGGTGTCCACCTGCAAAGAACTGTGCTTTCGCACAATATTTCGTTCATAGCAAAGCTAATGCGCTAGTCATTTCAACGCGATAGCGTTAAAGGCCCCTCTCTCCGGAAAATCCGGTGTCGGCGTTGGCGTTGCGAGCGAAAAATCACGGGCATGGCTTTGGCAGGTAGTCGCGAGAGAGCAACCTAGAAAACAGGTGGGCCTCCTATGCCACGTGACCTTGCGGCGTCATCACAACCTGCCCACCGGATAGTGGGCTCCTCGATACGCCCCTAGTATAGCGACCCACGCGCTACGTTAGAGCTGGTTTTGTATACAGAGCAGTTCATACAGCGCTCGTAACAAACTGCAACAGGAACCTTACGCGACGGGCGTCCTGTGGCGTAGTGCACCCGACGCATGCGGCCCAGAGAAACAACAATGCAGACTAAGCAGGTGTCCGCCCCTCTACAGATGAGCGGACTGTAATTAGCGTCCTGTCAAACCGCTCCGGTCCTTTGCATTTTCCTTTTTTTAAACACCGCAAATTGTCACAATGCGTACATCATCTGATAACTTGACATATAACAGTACCCCACGGACGCATCCGAGGCAAAGCCTGCCAGACAGCTGTTAAGGCAGAGGTCACTGAGGCAGTACCTAGCGACCGGATATTGAACTACTGCTGTCCCATCCAGCTGCTGCGACACTGCAGGGAGCGCAGCTTTGGCGTCTCGAATTGTCTGCGCTCGATTTCACTGGCCTCGGGCTTTCACAAACATCTTCTGAAAAGAGCATTTTGCCCTGTCCCTCAGTTCCATTTTTTTATTTTTAGAAAAGGGAAGTTTCTCGCCATGGCTCTCGAAGATTGTCTTCCCAGACGGCTGCACGTGCCTAATAAGGCCATTGTTACAGTGAAAATTGACAACGGGGTCGTCGCAGCATACGCGCAAGGGGTGACAGTTCCGGACGTCGACTTTTCAACTTTTTTTAGGGACGTCTTTGGCACATACAAGGACGAAACTGCTGTGGTGAGTTTCTTGATTGATTTCCTAATCGTGTGTAGTCTCAAGCTCCTGTGCCGTCTCCCGAACGCTGCCATTTCGTGTTATAGTTCTCCATGCATTCGAGCCTTGCATATCGAGCTGCGTCAGCCGCTTGTTTTGGAAATTATTGAGGAATTAAAATGACCTTCCTTCTTTCGAAAATTGGTGACTTACATAATGTTGAACTGCTTTCAAGTGGCATGTTTGGTTTTGGTCGAATAAAACAAGACGAATGAAACAAAGCAAATTGAGAGTGGCGAACATTATCGGTCAGTACCAGAGTGTGATCTCAAAGCTGATTTGATTTATGGGGGTTTAACGTCCCACAGAGAGTCAGGTTATGAGGGATGCCGTAGTGAAGGGCTACGGAAATTTCGACCACCGGGGTTCTTTAACGTGCACTGACATCGCACCGTCAACGGGCCTTTGGAATTCTGCCTCCATCGAAATTCGATCGCCGCGGCCGGTACCGGACCTGCGTCTTTCCAGTCAGCAGCCGAGCACCATAACCACTGAGCCACCATGACGGCTGTGATCTCAAAACTGCAGGCAATTTCTGGCTTCTGACTCGAGTCGAACAGTGGCGCGTTGCTCCTGTGCTTCCCACAGCGCTGGAGCCAGCGTTAGCAGTGGAACACTTGAAAAACACGGCATTGTTCTTCAAAAGGGGTCTTCTCATTACTACTTCTTTTTGCCCTTGTTTAATACTTAGGCTTTTGTGTTTTATTTAATAGGGAAGAAAGACGCATCTCCGTCACTTGCGTACTAGCCGTCAGCGCACACCTGGCGGCCTGTACGTAAGCAAACAGAGGCAGGGAGTAGCCAGGGGGGGGGGGGGGGGGGTGTTATGGGGCTTCAGCCCCCCCCCCCCCCCCCCCCCCGAAACATTTTTCGAACTGTCACTCACCGTTGACCAAAACAACCACCGGCGCCAGAAGTCATTCTGGATTTTGTCACCTACAATGTCTTTTTCAGACTAAAAAAGGCATTTTGGCGCGAACATTGCTAACTCAGGTTGGATTTCGTCGCAACGCCCATGTACATGGAGTCACGTAAGCAAGCATCAGTTAGCATCATGATCAAAATTACCATGCGAATACGAACATTTTGAGGCCATCAATAGCCGACCTTGATTGACCTTGCTCATTGAAAGCCCTGCTCACGCGGCGTTTCCCAACATACACACTTGGATATTGGTTATTTCAACTTCATTCGTGGCATCATTCGTGACATCATTCGTGGCTTTCGTTTGTCCTTCTCTTTCCTCTTTAGCTAACTGCTTTTACTTTTTCTTTAAAGCAAAGGAATACCCTTCTGTAATTATGGGTACAGAATAATTGTCGCCATGCAGGCAGTTAAAAAATACGTACTTTCGTATTGATTTCTACATTGTTCCTCTGTTATTCTAACCATATGGCGCTGTCGCGACAGCAGCATGGCCCAAGTACATATAGCGACTTCAGCTATCATAGTTTTGTTCTTGCCTGGATCGTCTGTCTTTCCGTGCGTAATGTTTACTATCTGTGATTGCGCAAGATGTTTATTTGCCTTGTTTGACGCATTATAAAGAGTGACTTTTGCTTAGATATGTAGATTTAATGGAGACATACGTGTATTTAAATATCTTGTTGCGAGGTTTTGTGCATACATACAGTGACTTTGTTTTCATTGACACTTTCTTGTCATTTTATTTATTTATTTATTTATTTATTTATTTATTTATTTATTTATTTATTTATTTATTTATTTATTTATTTATTTATTTATTTATTTAATCATACTGTTAACCCTCTGCATGAGGGTCATTACAGGGAGGGAAACATATACAGACACAAGCGCAATTCTCTTCGCTAAAAAAAGAAACACTCAAATGCACAGGAACGCGTTCACACCTATCACAAATTGGTCTACATCTGTTTGGTCCACAACGTCACTTGGTAGTTGATTCCAAATTTCTACAGCATCGGGAAAAAAGGAGTAGCGATAGACATCAGTACGTGTAATAATAGGTTGTAATACCTTACTGTGATTTTTCCGAGGGCAACGCTTCAGGGGAGGTGCAACATAGTGATGTTTATTAACTTTGACTTTATCATTCATTATCAGAAAAAAAAGTTTCAATTTCTGCTTTAGTCTTCTTACTTCTAGTGATTCTAGCTGACACTCTTTTAGCATTGCTGTGACCGAATCAGTGCGGCGGTATTTAGAGCATATAAAACGTGCTGACATCCTTTGCAATCTTTCCAGTTTCCGTTTTAAACCCTTTTGATGAGGACTCCACACTGCACTTGCGTACTCTATTATTGGCCGCACGAACGTCTTGTACGCAATCAATTTAATTTCTCTAGTCGCATTCGGCAACTTCCTCCTCAGGAAACAGACCTTCTGGTAGGCTTTTAAATAGACATTTTCAATATGGGTGCACCAGTCAAGATTATTTGTTAATGTCACTCCCAAGTACTTGAGACACTTTACTTGAACTAAGGAATTTTCACCGATATTGTATCGAAACATCATAACATTCTGCTTCCTTGTTACTTGCATGTAATTAGATTTTTGGTAGTTTATTTCCATACCCCATTTCAGGCACCACTCAAGTTCTATCAAGTTCTATTTTCAAGTTCTATCTTCGCATTTCTAATACTCCATTTTATCTTCGCACCTCTAAGGCATATTGTGCAGAACTCCTCGTTTATACATGTGCACGTTGTTGCGTTGAGATTTTTTCCTGGCCGTTGCATACGTACAAAAATGTAAAGGTTCTTGAACGACAAAGATTTAGTAAAATATTTACTTCTATACTTGCTAATTTTATGGCCTGTACGTTTTTCATATCAGCGGCATGCACTGCTTTGCTGGTTTCGGATTGATTTTAGTTATTGATTGATTTTTAGTTACTTATTTTGCCCTAATTATTACTCACTTGTTTGAACGTGTTGAATTTTGCGGTTTAATGTGTTATACTGCACTTAACCAAATGTTACCCAAACTCTGCCTTCTGTATATTTACCATCATTTGTTATGAGTTGATTTCTTATGTGTGCTTTCTTTTAATCATTCCCCCCCCCCCCCTATGTAATGCCCTCTTCTGGGTCTTTAGGGTAAATAAATAAATAAATATAGTTCTAGGCTTCGTGTGATATTTTCTTTACTTAATAAATACGCAAAAGTATAGGAGAATTGGTATCAGTTATGTATGCCGTGGTTTTTAAGACCTACGAATGCATTCTTTATTTAAAAAATACATATTTCACTTGTCCAGACACTGCGTAGCGTTATCTAATACACAGTGGCATTGTCAATATGGCAATGCAGTTATTATTCTTGCGTTTGATCCCTCCACAAATTCTATGAGGAGGCCGCGCTGCAACAAGAGCCCCCCCCCCCCCCCCCCCCCCGAACAAAATTTCTGGCTACGCCACTGAACAGAAGCCAGGCCTTGGTATGTCTTGGGCAGATCGACTTCACGGCGTTTGGTCTTTAACTACATGGTCTCTAACTGTATTGAAATGCATTTCCACTTAAACTCCTCGCCGTGTGCGTGATTCTGGCTGCCTCCTAGTGCGCATTGTAGCGCTTTGTGGCAGTGTCTATGACTGTGCATGTAACTTTTCAAAAAAAAAATTTTGAAGCGTCTATCATAAAGTCAGTGCTCCCAGCTGCATTCGAAATCCTGGCTAGACAAAATAGGGCCATTTCATGCCTAGAGAAAACCATCACTTTTCAAAACGAAGAAATACAGAAGGACGCCGTGAAGTTCTACGGTGCGCCTAGAAAATTTTGTCTGATGCTGTAACTCTTTTCTCCTCTCATGCGGTGAAGTTTTTCACTAAAGGGCGCTATATACATATAGGTGATTTTTCGTTGTGGGAGCAGCTTCGGGTGATAAAAAATAATTGAGAACAAATCTGTGTTTTTAAAAAAATAGTGCTGCAATCCTCTGAGCGTGGAAATGTGCGTGTTGCTGGAATTCCCGAGTTTTTTAGCCATTTATATCTTTGTAAAATAAGGGACTCCATATATGCAGACGCAAATTTTCAGGTTTCTCGCGATTGTAGAACATAATGTCTGTCTGAAAGGGATCGCGCGCCTCCTGCACGGGGCTCCCTCGGACGATTTTTGCTTTCCAGCGCTATAGGCCTAAAAACACCGGCATAAAAATTTGCCGCATTCTTCCAGTGCCTCCCTTCCCGCATCGAAGCCAGTGGTGGCACAAGCGTTTCTCAATGCACCTAGAGAGAAAGCTGGCGCCACCGTCTGTACGAGTTTCAACTGCAGAGGTATTAGAATTCGACGAGCTTAAAGGCGTCGGATGTGTGCAACTTGCAGGTAAATCAAGCGATGTCCTTTTGGGCTATAGCATTTGAAATGGTGACATAATCGCCGAATAAATTCGCAATGGCTTTCAAGCTTCTCCGCAGAGCACAGTGCCAAGTGGGGTCGCATGATGACATCATCTACTGTGCGGGTACCTTTCCAACGCATAAACGCTTTCGTTGAAAGGAAACAAAACACCACCGAAGGAAAAGCCCGCCGAGCGTTGTTTGGCATCAACCAACGACGTTTGGCAGGGCGTGGTTCACGGCGACGGAAATTTTGAAATTTTACCGTCCTTGACGTCACTCCGAGCTTCTGCTCACTCTTCGAGTGCTGTGATTAAAAGCCTAAATTTAATCATCGATTGCCCCCTCTTTTCGAACGCTAGCTTAAAAAAGAACTTGGAACGCTTTACCTACAGTCTATATAGATTTGAATCCTATAATATCGCGGAAATCTCAGAAAGTGCTGCAGTTGTTCTTGTGGGGTTTTAATAGGGGAGATAAATACGCTTTCCCACAGTTAATCGCAGCTTACACAGTTCAATACCGCCGGACCCCACCCCGTGATCGCGAGCGTTACAGAGCGCACGCCGACCACGGCGGGCTTTGCTCTGAGCGAACAAAGGAACGACACTCTGACTGTCACAAACAGGCATTTATTGCTACAAAAACAATAAAGCCAGCTCGCAGCAAAATGCCCCAAGGAATCGAAGATGTCCGATTAACCAGCACGGTTACGAGCGAACGTTCGCCCACGCTAGGTCACGGGAGATATTCCATGGCAGGGCAGGATGAGATGCAGGAGAACGATCTCCCCTTCGACCTTGCTCCCCTGGCAGAGCGGAGCGTCGCGCCGAACAGTCCGTGCGCGCCGAATTCCTGAGCCGAAGAGGGAGCCCTGTCCCCCACGCGCGCAGCAATCACGCCGTCCGTGGCGCTCGCTGCTCCGGCGTCGCGTCGACGCCGGCGCCCCCCTTGTTGGTCAATGCAACTAACTAGGAAACAGGATACAGGCAACTCCGTCGCAGCAGGCGGCAGCGACACGATGTGCACAGGATAGCAAGCCTGGTTGGCTCCACTAGATCTGCAAGATTTCCGAAACACTCCGCATGCCTTTAACGTAGGTAATGGGAGGGGAAACGGCGTCCACAAATGCCTCGTGGCGTAGTGCTTAACTCGCTAGCAGAACGGGTCGGGCGGCTGTGAAACCGCAAAGTTCGAGTGAACAAAGCCCTTTCTTGAGTTGAACGAGACTGATCAATTCGTGCGAGGTTACAAAACGGGTGGGCAGCAAAGTGCGCCCCCTCTCAGCACCGCGGTCCGGTGGCCCATTCTCCTCTGACGTGGTGCAGGCAGCTCTTAAAGCCTTAGGCTTGTCTACCACTAAGAACGACCGCAAACAAAGCGAAGTCCCGAAAAGGGTTACGTGCGCACAGCCGCGAGGAGACGTCAACTCTGTGGGGTGGTCCTAACCCGCTCACTGCACGAAGCAGCTTCTGAGCGCGGTCGGCGCCCACCGTATCGGAGCGCCTGGTGCCGAGCTTCAATACCAGCAAGCTCGAAGCCACAGGCCACCCGGCTCCCGGAGTCGAAACAGAGACAGCAGAGAAAATATATACAGAAAACTCGGACCAGCCACGAGGCTTCCGTGCTCACTCTATTAGGGCTTGGCAACTCCATGGGCGCTAGACCTCGCGCTCCCTCGATGCCGGCCAAGTGGTTCTCGTGCTGCAGAAACTCCAGAGAAAACTTAACGAAAAATGCGCTGAGCATGTCGAAAAGTTCAAACATGCTGCAGCGCTATGCACGCACTCAAGAAAGTATGCCGCAGGCCCTAGCGATCAAAATTAACACTACTAGCACTTGACAAGTCCGGACAGAGAGTGTTCCTGTAACCGAACAGAGTTGTCCAATGCCCAAAATGTGGGCCCCACGTTCGGCTGCCAGATGTGGGGTTTTAATAGGGGAGATAAATACGTTTTCCCCCAGTTCAATATCGCCGGACTCCACCCCGTGATAGCGAACGCTACCGAGCGCACGCCGACCACGACAGGCCTTGCTTTGAGGGAACAAAGGAACGACATTATGGCTGACATAAACAAGGCATTTATTGCTACAACAACGCCAGCTAGCAACAAAATACGCTAAGAAATCGAGGTCGTTGACTCACCAGCAAAATTGCAAGCGAATGCTCGCCCACGCTAGAGCAGAGGGTACTCCGCGGCCGAACGAGACGAGATGCGGGAGAACGTTCCTCCCCACGAGGCCTCGCCCCATTCGCGGAGAGCGGAGCGTTGCACCTGAACGTCAGCGCGCGTCCAAGTTCCCAAGCCGAAGGGAGCCGTCTTCCACGCGCGCAGTTATCACACCATCCGTGGCGCTCATGTCGCTGTGACATCGGCGCTCTCCACTAACTAGGCTAGGGAGGGTGCATCGCGGGGAAGCCAACCACAAGGCACGAGTAGGGCGCGTCCCCACATTCTTAAAGAGCATTTCATCTACTGCGGCAATACCGGGAAGACAAGGTTTCTTATTTGGCTTGGCTATAGTATTGGGCCGAAAACGTGGATGCTCCCTCTGAAGCGGCAACTGCTCCTCGATGCTCTCCTGTGCTCGAAGAAATTATTTCGACAATGTGGTTCTGACTTCATGAATAAATTTAACACAAGTATTGGGCTAATACAGAAACTTTCACGGCCTTTCTTCCAGGTATCCCACAAGAAGAGTCGCATTGTTACGGCTGAATCTACTTTTCATGCCCAACAACATCCAAGTCAAATACGAAACCCCATCGTCCCGGCATTCCTGCGCCTTTCCATGGCGAAAGAAGAGCAGTGTCGCCTGCTTTCCCCCTGATATTGAAACTCTATGGCTGGTGGCACAGCAGCGGAATGCCTGACACAAAAGTCCGGTCTCGACGAAAATCTAGCAGATCTGGCGTGTTCGTTTCTGAAGGTGCAGAAACAGTGGGGTAGCCTTCTCAAAAAGTTGTCACGGACTTTGTCAGTGGGGTGACGCTGCATATGCCTGATATCAGTGGTCGGTTGCTCACGAGATTCGCTGTGTGTTGTACCGAGTAGAAAGCCAAAGAGGGTGGGCTTCAAATTTCTGATTGGAGACAGGCAGGAAACTTGGAAATAATGAATTCACAATCAGCAATGGGATAGTATTAGCCAAAGTTTCTTTTCGCTACAATCACTCTATTTCTACAGCCGGTCTCCCAACTTTTTAGCACTCAAATAAAAATTGCAGCTAACAACAGGGAATTAGGGGCCTAGTTTGAAAACTATTCTCGTACAGGAATAGTGCATGGTTATGTGATAGTCTTTTTGTCGTACACTGGGTTACTGCAACTAATAAAATGAAAAGTATTTACAACATTCGAGCTTGCTGCTAAAATTGAGAAATTACGCGAAAGTTGCAGTGAACGTTATTGGTTTTTTTTATCTTTTTCTTTTTTCGCCATTCCTTAAAGGGACACTAAAGTGGAATACTAAGTCAAGCTACACTGATGAGCAAGCATCACGTGAAAGAAAATATGTAATTGTTACCAAGAAGTAAGCACTGATAAGTCATAAAAGTGCTTAAAAGCACGTAAAAGAAAACGGCAAGTGGCGCCATCACCTGCAGTTTGCTGCAACCCTGCCTGGCCGCAATCGTTTCATCGCTTCTCGCACAGCGCTATTTCGATGGCAATGAGCAAGTACCGTCGGAGAACCGGCCTCGTGTTATTGGCAGTGGACTCGTAGAATTTTTTTTTTTTTAACGTGTGGTGAGACAGGTTAGTATGCAGATTAGCAAGCGTGTCCCAAGGTGCTCCGCTTCTCGGTGAACTTAGACGAGCGTTCCACACCCCACGGAAATTGTACTTCGTCCCAGTGAATTACGGCGCAGTAAACGGGTGCTATTTCTTTACAAAAGAAACCAATAGCCACAGAAAGCGGGCTCAAGGTTACGGGTCACGGTAAAAAATTGCCTTTGCTACACCGACTCAGAAAAAGCTGCATTTCACCACCAGTCCATCTTCATTGGCTGCACCAACTCATATCAATGATGAAAGTTTGTCTAGTGACGGACATTGGACATTTTCTAGTGATGGACAGCTCAAAAAACGCGATCATCATAGGCACAAAAAGGGAAACCAAAGATAAGCCCCCTTAAAATTGATCAGGACACGAAGGAACAAACACAAACGAATATACGTCAGCGGCACTGCAAGCAGCGGCTAACTTTATTCCCGTTTGCACGGGAATACCGCCTTTCTTGTTAGCATGTCTCCCGAAAGCATACTGCTCATAAGAATTGCTGACAGATAAGGTGTCGCATATTTTTTCTCTCGTGCCATCCAAGGAGGAGGAGGAGGACGAATAAGAGGAAAAGCAGGGAGGTTAACCGGAAGAATAATCGGTTTGCTACCCTACACGGGGGGAAGAGGGTGAGGGGATAAAAAGAAATGAAAGAGAAATGAGAGCAACAGGACATTAAAGTGACATGGAAAGTTTGCGTTCGTTAAGTCACAGCCTATCATGCCGGCCAGAAGTTCACAAGAAGCGGAACAGTGCCTTGGAGGCCCTCACCGCCGACGATCCCCGCGGCCAGTGGCCGAGCATCTTCATTTCGTTCAGTGGGCGTGGATCTAGACGCTGCAGCGCACGGCTCAGAGACTGCCTTTCGGCGCTGTCGGCAGGGCAGTCACAAAGAATGTGGAATATAGTCTCGTCATACCCGCACATGCAGGGCTATCAGCCATACCGATTAAGAAGGAGTAACGGTTGGTGAAAGCTACAACAAGCCACAGGCGACACAGTAAAGTTTCTTCACGTCGTAGTAGGCCGGATGGATGAAAGCCGGAGCTTCAAATCTGGGTCTAACTATTTTAAATGTGAATTGAAAAATTGGCCAGAATTCCACGCGGCAATCGTGATGTCCCGCGCAAGTGCTCGAAGCCTGCCCGCTGCGTCTGATCTCGAAAGAGGGATCGACACAAAATCACCGTTCTGGTGCGCAGTTCGTGCGACCTCATCTGCGAAGTGATTGCCTGCTATGCTGCTGAGCACCGGTAGCCATTGGTAGATAATGTCATATGTCCTGTATTGATGACAGAGTGATGCAGTTGTCGAATTTCCGCGACCAGTTGTTCATGGGCTCCACGGCGAAGAGCAGCTTGTAAGCCTTGGAGGGCAGCTTTGGAATCGGTAAATATAGATCACTGCTGAGGGCGCTGCTGATTGATGTGTTCAACGGCGACACAATGAGCGGTGCGTTCTGAACCCGTCGAAGAAGTCTGGTGAGCTACCCTAACTAATTTCTGTAGACCTTGCAGGGATGACCACGGAGCCCGAAGAACTATTAGGGTTCACTGAGCCGTCTGTGTAGACGAGCACCCGGTTTGCATAGTGCTCATGGAAATATTCCAGAGTGACTTGTTTTAGTACTATCGGCGATAAATCGGTCTTCTTCCTGATGCCAGGTATTGAAAGAAGTACACGGGGATTGTGAAGGCTCCAGAGTGGCGAGGACGGTCTAGAGGCGGGTCTAAACTGGGATGGCAGAATGGCGCGATGTGCATGAATGGTGTCTGTAAACGATGTGCGCGGCCTGGTAATAGGAATACTGGCAAGGTGGTGAGAGGGAACCCGGGATATGTGTCGGAAATATGCCCTCAGTGCGTCAGCTGTTAGGTAGGTAGGGATTGGATGCTCCTGGGCGATGAGTCCAGATGCGGCCGTAGAGGCACATTTCGTCAATCCTAGGCAAGTCCGGAAAGCTTGAGCTTGGGCGCTTTGCAGACTTCGTATGTTTGTTTTTCGAATGTTTCCAAGTGCAGGGAGGCTGTAGCCAAGAAATCCCATGAATAAGGCGTTGTAGAGCTGCATCATCGACCGCACTGACCCCCCCCACGACTTTCCCCCAAGCACGGTGTAAGAATAATTTAGGTGTTGACACTGGCCGCCCGCCGCGGTGGAGAGCGCGCACAGATCTTGTTCGCCCTCTAGTACATGCGCCTACCGCAGCGGCGCGAGGGCGCTGCGGGGCAGGGTCTGTTTGGAAAGGAATAATGGTGCCGGGACTTACTTTCGGCAATGCGGTTCTGTGCTTAAGGGCAGAAGTTCAATCGAGATTAGACGTAAATCAGAGAGCTGTTGGAAGATTAGCACTAGGTGCCCACGGCAAAACCACAAACGAGGCAGTACAAGGGGATATGGGCTGGGCATCGTTCGAAGCATGGGAAGCTAAGAGTAAAATACTATATGAGGAACGCCTGAGGAAATTGGACGATAACAGGTGGGCAGCTAAGGTATTTAAATATTTATACAGAAAGAGCGTTGACTCACAGTGGCGGAAAAGAACTAGAAAACTAACCAGTAAGTATGCCGGTCATGAGGACGGAGAAAGAAAGAGCATTAAACGACAGGTTAAAAACGCGGAAGTTAAATATTGGATGAATTCAATGGAAAAGAAACATAGTGTAGAACTATATCGATGCTGGAAAAGGCAGATCAGGAAAGAATTTTTCTATGATAACTCAAAAGGCAGTGCCCTACTTTTTGAAGGTAGGTCAGGGTATCTTAGAACGCGCAGCTACAAAGAGAAATTTAAAGAAGAAGATGACTCGTGTGCAGTGTGTAGTAGATCTGTGGAAACAATTGAACACCTCATAATCAAATGTGATGGTATCCATCCGGATGTCGATGCAGGCGCAGTCACTCTTCCTGAGGCCCTAGGGTTTAAAGATAACAATGGTCATGTAAATAAATCTGCAGTGGAAGTTAGCAAAAAGCGATTGGAGGATTGATGGCTGAAAATCAGAGATGTGGCATAAGGTTAAAATTGTAGGAAACCGTAGGTAAAGATGATGGCGATTCTTAATGAGAATTGCCAACACAGTAAACAAAAAAAATAATAAAGAAAGAAAAGCTGAGCATGGTGGCAAATGCCACCACCCCGTTGCAAAGGGGGCGCTCCTACACATCCATCCATCCATCCGTTGGGTCCGTTCGCTTGCGGGGCGGCAGACGCGGCTGAGCGGGGTGCCCGGCTTTCGGTACCGTTTTAGGCTGTGTTTTTCAGTGTTTTCAGTTCCAGATCGGATGGAGGGCAAGGGGCGTATTGCATTCTTTACTATGTCAGCGGTTTTTTGTGCAAAAAAAATGCAAAGTGACCAGTTGCTCTACTTGCTTATCGGCCTTCAGCGTAAAAAATCTTTTTTGCTGAAGCAGCTCTCACAAATGTGAATATCAGAGGCGGTCTTACTCATCCTAACTTGAACATATTTTATCTTCTAAAGCAAACAGAAGATCAGCAGATTGTGGCGCCGGTGGGAACTTGCCACTCAGGTGTCGACGACGCTTTTCAACGTATAGTTGTTCGCAACGTCCGTGTTGTGAACAACTTCGGGAACTCAATCTGAGTGCCGCATGTGGCATGACAATACGCTAACCTACAAATTCTGGCCTAACCAAAGCGTTGCATTTTGGTGCGTGGGCCCTATGGTGACTTTCCCAGTTGACATGATCAAAGATCCCCTGACTCGGGTGACGCTGCCGATCGCCAACGTTCCTGCGCACAGCAACGAGAGGCGTGTTCCCTCTCGCAGGTGGACGCCAGGACGGGCGCGCAGTACACTTTCGGCGAGCTGTACGATGCCTCCCGGCGTGTGGCAGCCGGCCTGCGGCGGCTTGGTTTACGACCAGGAGACCTGGTCGGTTTCCAGGGTGCCAACGGCGCCGAGCTCATGGTGGCCATGTGTGGAACCTTCTTCGCTGGCGGAACGGCCGTGCTGTCCACGACTAACCTGACTAAAGGTTTGTGTGCTTCCTTAAAGCCGCGCATGCAAGTTTATCGCATTTTTCGTTTATAGAAGTGCGAAGCATTAAACGAAAAAAAAGGCAAGAAAAGAACACGTACGGGTAGTCTCAGTCCTCTATTTATACACACTTAATTTTCTGATCAAATCAACATAACTAAACATAAATATGTCCATCAGTAGTACAACAGTAGATAACACTACTTAACACCAAAAATATTTCATCAACGGAGTGTTTCAGGCGTATCCGGCGTTAGTTCTTCTGAATGCCTACGATTTCGATACTCAGAAATTTTCGCCTTGCTGCGAGCAGCTATGTAATTAAACAACCAGCCATTCTTAACAAACAAAATGTGTAATCAGAGCATGAGAAGTACTCTTAATTTATATGTGTTCTGTGTTTTCTAGACACGCGGTAACTCCAATCAGTAAAATTTGGCTGCAATTTCGCCGCATACAACATGTTGCAGTGCTCTCATAAGATTCGATTGAGCATGAATCGCGTTGCAAGTCATAGGTATGCACTGCTTCTTCATGACCTTCAAGGAGTCATGAAACAGGCAGGCTGAATTAGCTTTTTTTTTTGTCACCAAACCCTGCTGATTTTATCCGTCTAGCCCTAATTCCTGGAACACAAGCACCAGGTCATTATTTCAATATCGGCTTCGCTGCTGTTAACGGAGATATCGATAGTATATTTGGAGATAAAACCTGAATGTCAATGCCTCGCACCTAGTGGTTGTCTAGGAGCCGCGACAGAAGGCGCCACATGCACAGTACGGGGAGCTCCGAAGACGAACGTGCCAAATTTTGATTGTGAAAGCAGCTAAGGGGTCGTAAATGCGTCTGTGAGCTAAAAGCACAGCCAGAGACGAGGTGCAAGTTCAACGCGGCTTCTCGGACAGAGCAAGTCGAGCCAAGGCAAACTGCAGGTCAAGGTTTAACCGAAAGGCGCTGTTGCCAGAGGAGAGGTGCGTGCTCATCATACCGCGGAAGACTGCGCTTAAGATAGCTGGAGGAATCCTGCTTCTGAGAGCAAACTGCTCGCTCGTGACTCGGAATAACGCGCCGATGTTAAGAAAGAACGCTGCGTGCGCAGCAATGTATTTCTCGAATCTACAGTGGGCTGCGTTGTCCGAGAGTTTTTATTTTCGTCGAAGGAGCTTTTGCTCTATGCTGTTTATCACATCTCAGGTAGCACCGAACATTAAAATAATGTTATAAAAATATTGCCCAAGTTGCAGTAACGTTGTGTTACAATGGAACGTTACATTGCTGTCAAAATTAACGTTGTATGTTATAGCTAAAGCATTAGCTTAACCTTGCAGGTAAACATTATTTTGATGCTGACTTTTAAACGCATTGTAATGTTAAAAATTAACCAGTAATGTTATATATTGTATCATAGACATTTGGTTAACGTTCCGAGTAAACGTCGTTTTAATGCTGTCTTCTGAATGTTATTACAATGTTTTGGATCATAACTATAAAACAATATCACAAACATATTTCAAGCGCTGTGTCAAAGAATTTCCACTGTTCTTACAGTGAACACGTTTTTCAACTATAGTCGGATACAACTAAGTTTGCAGTGAAGCTCCGTCCACATTCAGGACGACGCACAGAATTGCTCCGTCAGAAAAAGTAAGCCGTTGTTAAAGCTTTTTTTGTTACCTAAACAAGAAACAAGAGGCTAATCACGAGACGAAATTATAAGCTATATACTTTTGATGCCTCTAGCTTGTTTGATAGTCAAGCATCAAAAAGCTGATTTTGTTCGCAGTTGTAACTGGTCACCGGTGTAATACCGCCCGCCGCGGACCATGGCCAGTGTTACGAACTGCTGTTTTGTTAAGCTGTATCCTACAATAGCAGCAGTTCTCAGCTAAATCTCTTAGACTGTCCCCGCCATAGATTGCATGCACAGCCCCATTATTTTGTTAGAAAACATGCTTATTATTCGTTCTGGTGATTTGGGGCCAGTCTTCCGCCCCGCACTGCCACTCCGCTGCTGCAGCCTCTTCGCTCGTTAACAGCGTTTTGGTTCGTGCTCGATCGGAACAAAGGGAGGGACGAAAAAGCGCTAACATTCATATGTTATTTATTGCACTTACAAACAATACACAGAGTGAGCCAGCAAGCCTAAAACAATCAACGAGGCATTCCTCGAAGTAGAAGTCTACGTAAAGAGCCCTTCCGACTTATCGGCTGCGATAAGGGCGCGACTTCGGCGGCGAACGACTGCATGCGCCGAGAATGGCGGCCGGGTCATCCTGTGCGCTACGCATTCTGGGGTAAAGCCATCCCCGGGAACTTGCTGGGAGAGGCGAAGAGAGCGCACGCTTGTTGCGCTCGCTTCGGTGCCCAGAACCAGAGGTCCGGCGCCGCGGTGGGTCGTCACCGCAGGAGGCCATGAGAGCGTATGGCCGCGTATGACCGCTCGCGACGATGGCAGGATTCCGAAGTCGAAGACACCCTCACGGGCTGCGCTGAGTTCCGCGTCACCTTCGAAGTGGCGCTTCAGTCGCTGCTTCCGCTTTCCCCTCGAATGAGCTTATCCATCGCTCAGCCCGGGCTGTCCCGACGCATGATGGTGAAGATGGTCGACAGTCTTGAGACGGAGGGAGGAACAGGTTTTCCACATCCCTCCCTCCTCAAATGTTGGCCTACAGTGGAACTCCTCCACGGATGCCATCAATGAAGTGTCCACGAGCGCTGCGGTGACGACTGCAGGGCAGCTCGTACAGGCGGGCGCTCTCGTGACACCTGATGTGCGGCAAGGACACGGGGCGCCCGTCATTGCCCAGCCGCAGGCCTCCGAAGTCAGCTGGCAGGGAGGGTGTTTGCGCTGAAGCGCCCTTATTGGAAGGCAGTAAAGGGGGATGGCCTCCCCTTTCATGGCTGCTGCGAACTGCCGGAACTGCTGCACCTAGGACTCCGCCGCTTACTATAACTCACGGCCGCAGGGCAGCAGGTAGGAACGCAAAGAACAGAAGATTAGGGCAGCTTCTCTCGAACTCTGCATATCGTTCCCACAATCTCCAAAAGCTTGATTTAAGGCAATGGAGACCGCGAAAAATGACCGCTCGGTAAAATACGGGCCAATGCGAGTGCGAAACAGTTTTATCCAGCATCATCCAAACGCTCAGTACATTTGAACGGAGCTGGTTCGCTTCGGCCGAACGAGCATTCGCGGTTCGCTTTCCGGCATGGTGATGCTATGCTCAGTTGAACTGCATTAGTGTCTCGGGTTCTACGAAATTTCAATTCGATTCGCAGCTGAAAAATACCAAGTTCGTCTGAACAAAGTCAGCTTTCTGTAGTCGAGCGAGGTTCCTCGGCTCTAGGAAGGTTAATATGAAACAAGCAACCGCGTCTCCGTATGCTGTGTGCCACGGTACGGCCGTGTCCTCCGAAGTGCGACAGGCTGCTCCTAAAGAACCTTACGCCTACTCGCTCTGACATTTGCCGGTGCCAACAAAGGAGCAAGGACAATAGCTAGAACACAACGCCGCGAGGAGATGCGTATCTACCAAGGTGGCCCTACTCACTCGCTGCCATACCAGCAACTTCTGAGCGAACGGCGCCCAACGCTTCCTGCAGTGTCGGAGTGCCCTGATGCTGCGCAGCAAAGGTCAGCGCATTCAGGCACCCGGTTCCCAGAGCCAAAGAGACAACGAAGAATATGTGCATCTATATACAAGAAAAATCGGGCAACCCTTCCGGCTTCCACACTCAGTCTCCTCCAGCTTGCTGTTCTCCGTGTACGGTTCGGGCTCGCGCTCCATGTGCGGGCCTCGTGGCTGCAGCTTCCAAGGGTGCCTCGAAGAAATGCTCAACTAAGCGTAGCATGCATGGCAATTCCTTCTTACTGCTATGCCCCTTGTCTCGCTATCAAGAAAGCGTATTACTCGTGCTAGCAACTCCGAATTCGGGTAAGGCCTAACGCTGTTCAAGTCCGGGTGGGCATTCCACGAACCGAACTGACTGTCGTCCCATGTTCCAAGAGCATGCCCCATGTTGGGCGCCATTGTGGCGACATGGGGAGCAGTATTCTACCCCGTACTTCCCCTCCGCGGTTAGCGGCCACTTTTCGTCGCTGCTTCCGCTTGCCCCACGAGGGAGCTAACCCCTCGCCCGGCGCATGTTGGTTATGATGGTCGGCCGCATCGATACAGAGGAGGAAACAGACCTTCCACATCGTTATACGCTTGTCTCTAGTGCATCCTTTCGGAGGTGAGTGTGTGCTGTACCGTGGAGCTGAAGTGTCGCCGTCGCTTCTGGTCCTTGCGAAGCATTCAGTAAATTGTGTACCGTCACGTGGAAGGCCTTGCATGCTCGTGCAGGGCTTCTTCATCATTTCCGAGAATGTTGGCATTTATCTTGTTTAAATATTAAATTAATGTTCAAAAAAGGTTAATTGAACGCTTATTTGCAACATTACAAAAACGTTAGAAAAAAAAGGACATTAGACGTTTTTAGCATATCGGAGACGGATTGGCGGAGATGTCGGAGACGTATACCGGTTTACTGGACACCTCCTGCGCACGCGCAGCGGCTCCGCCTGGCCCCATCCATGTCCATGTCACTGCGCGTGCGCAGGAGGCCTCCGGAAGACCGCTATACGTCTCCGCTAATACGTCTCAGGCATGCTAAAACCGTCTATTAAGAGCAGTATATTAACATTTGCGATCAAAACAAAACTATGACATTGTTGTAATGTTTCAGTGCTACCTGAGATGTAACACTAACTTTAAGGAATCTCCACGACTCTAGAAGTGTTTTAAAGTGTAGTGTGGGGTGAGAATCAAATTAACTCCTTTCTACATATGGTGTTCGCTCCACAGAACACTAACGTCTGCCTGTCGTTGCGCTTGTCTTTATGTTCTTTTTTTTTCAGGACATATTCCTTACCAGTTCGCAGACGCCCAGCCAAAATTTGTCGTGTGCGACCTAGACGACGCGCGAAACATGCTGAAGGCCTGCGAAAAAATCACGTCGGTAGAGGTAAGACACTGTGCCAGTAAGCTGGTGTTGTCGTGCAGCTTCTATTAACACATCGATATAAACCAGACAGTGTTTGAACTTGTTTCTCTGCTATTATTGCATGAAGTAATGGGCAGGAAGCTCCTGCATTTACCTGCAAACGACTGACCTCACAACTTCTGCGTTTATACTACATCAAAAAGGCGGAAACACTGGTGATCGATATCTAGTGTTTGAAAAACCAAAGCAATTCAGTCGTCTTCTCAGCCTAATTGCTGCTGCCTTGAGGAGGTATCGTGTACCGTACATAATATGATTTATTATACGAAGGGGGAAACAGTTCAGCCTACTGGGTGTCAACATAAGTCAGAGTCAGGCATTGTCTTTTGTTTTTCTCTGACCCTGCAAAAATAAATGACACCGGTATACTGCACTGCAGTAACCCGCTGAAATAATGTCCATGTTGTGTTGGCTTACCTAGAGTATTAGTGTAAGAGCAAATAAAGTGGTAGGTCAGTTGGCGAGAGCATGAAACATGCCTCGAAACTACTTCGTTTTTGAGAAAAAAAAATGTAAAATAGACTAGCCCAATACGAAGAATGAACAAACAGATACCACTCAGTCCTGTAATGATGATGAGTGTTGCTGAAGCTTCTTTCGCACATAAGGCGGACTCCGAAATTAAGTTACCAGCTAAGATCTGCTAGGGGATGCTAGAAGGAACGCATGCTACGTATGCATGAGATCTTTTCCCTCAAATCACGACATTCTGAGACAGGGCAGTGATATTAACCCCGTTGATGATTGGAACCTGATTCGCAAGCCTATTTTTAGGTGCTTTCACGTACGATGGAAAGCTCTTTCACGATTCTGGTGACGTCATTGGTGCATGTTATTTAACGTTTCCAGGCTGTTATTGTCACCACCGGCTGCTATGAAGGGGCGCTGAGCGTTTCGGAGTTGATGGAGACTCCTGTGGAAGACAGTGACGCCCCTGTGAAGCTCAGCCCTGACACAGTGCTGGCTATAATTTATTCCAGCGGCTCTACGGGACCGCCAAAGGGTGTACAGATTACCCACCGCAATGTCATTAGCCAAGTGGTGTCTTATGGGTAAGTGGAGTACATGCGGGTGTTTCACCTAAGACTTTCTGCAATTTTTAAAGATGGGCTTTTTGAGTTTGAAGACCGCTTTTTCCGGCATAGCATTGTCAGCGGTGTAGTACTTCGGAATACAGGTAAGATGTGCTAACTTGTAGGCTGGTTAACTAATATTAAGTAGCTAACTTTGAATCATCACTGTTGGGCTCCTTAATTATTGAGAGGCATGAACCCCACCGTAGGTATACTATCCATATCAATTTTTAGAATTTCGAAAACTCAGTTACTGTGCTCCAACAAATTTCCGCTATTCCGACGAGTTGCCTGCACTAGAGAGGTTGCTTTGCCGGCAAGCTTCTTGAAATCGCATGCCTTTTGGCGCGATGTAGCCAGAATTTGGTGGGCCACAGTGGCTATGCGATCACGCACCTTGGAGACACTTCGTAGCCGGGTTGTTGACGTGGCGTAGAACCGGCGCTTCTCGCTGATTGTTCCTGCTTTCTCCGATATGGCGAATACTTAATTTGAAACCACTTTATGTAGTAGTATGTTAGGTGACCGTTGGCGTTAATTGAATGGCCTCATTTGCTTCCACAAGGGACGGCGACGACTGCTGCTGGCTGCCTAATCCATTACCCAGCAGTCGGTTCCCATCTGCGCTTCCCGTTCATTGCATGCGCGTCCTGTAATGTAAGCAATAGTCGATTTCAGATCGCTGTTGTCAAAACTGCACTTGTTAGCCATTTACATTCTCTAAAACTAGTGAAATCACTCTCACAATTCGCGATTCTCGTTGTCGGTACACCATACCTCGCAGTATTGGGTTTTCGACCGATATGGAGAACCCACATCAGCGGACAGCCACTGCTTATGGCAAGTGACAACTAAGCGAGCGCCATGGCAGCTTCACTCGTGGACTTGGTCACCCTGTGCTACGTGCTTATATTCAAATACAGCTTAAGTTTTCAGTGAAGCTCCGCCCACATTAAGGACAACCGGACAAGAATTACTCCACGACAAAAAAGTAGTCCATTGTTAAAGCTTTTTTGTTTACTAAACAAGAAGCTAATCAAACGAAAAAAATCATAAGTTCTAGAATTCTAATGCCACTCTTGTTTATTATAGTCAAATACTAAAAAGCTGATTTCATTTGCTCCTTTGGTTGGCCAGCAAGACGCGGGGACCATGGCCCAGTGTTACCAGTTGCTGTTTTCTTAAGTCATATCCTACTATAGTGTTCCGCCAGCAAAGAATAGTTAACTTGCTGCGACTAAACCTGTAGTGATAACGTAAAACCTAGCAATCTATGTCGGTTTTTACTATTTCTAGAAAGTGAAGAAATCGGCAGATATCATTCCTAGCTTTGCTGTCTTTTATTTGGTTGCTGCACGACGGAGCATAACTCCTAGGAATATTAACGTCAATATCTGCCACGTTTAACATCACTGTAGCCATTTATAGACGACCCACGATAGTTAAAACGGTCAGTTGCCTAGAACCAGGTGCACTCATGTGTGGGCAGAATTCAGCGTTGACGTGTTGGGAATGGGTTCCTTCAACTGTACACGTCATTCGCCCGGAAACGAACTCAGCCGTAAATTTCTGACCTCCTCTCTCGGTCTTATTTATACAGGTGTCTGGACGAATCGGTGTTCAAGAAGGGCGACATGTATCTTTCCGTCGTATCGCTAATGTTTGTTGGCACCTTCTGCATCACTTGGTGTTACCTCGGCCATGGTTGTACGGTCGTCCATGTTCATACCTCGGACTTGGGTGTAGTTCTGCCAGCGATCGAAAAGTACAAGGCAAGTAATGTTCAGAATTTCGCAGAACCCTTCGAGGCAGAGTAATTAGGCAGAAATTAGTGCCAATAATAACACCATTACAACTATTTCGCTATGCAGCCCATAGAAAATGTACACACAGTCTATGGATTGTGTATCGAAATTTTTGTGTGGGCACAGCACTGTTATTTTTTCAGTTGAGGTTTCTTTTTTGCAATCCACTGCAACGTCTGGATAATAGTGATGATCGTAAATGAAGCATACTAACTAAGAGCCCATCAGCATGATTAAATACGAAGTGAAGCCCTGGCTCAGGGAGACGCGAAACGAAAGAATGCGAATAATTTAATTAAAACTCTAATCTGGGAGAGTTGGTTCATAGCTTGAAAGGGGTACGTACTTGAGCAAAAGACGGGAAGAAAACGAGGAAAAACAAACGACATGTACAATGCGCAACACAACACTAAAAACAGCCGGTCAAAAGGGTAAAAACGCATTGCAACGAAGAATTCAAACCAGTATCAAAGTCTAGGCCACCCAACAACAGTACGACCCAAAATAAAATGCAAACCTGAGACGCAGCAAAATTTACACGTGTCCGTCTAGAAAAGTCACCTCTTTGTTAAAAAGTAAGATATATGCAGTGCTAATGCAATTATCTCCGGAGTTAGTAATGTGAAATGCCTCAGTAATTTCCCTCTGAAGTTTGGTCTTCGCATGTGCCAATATTGTGGTGCCTCTGAGCAATGCCTTGCATTTGTTACTGATAACGTGCTCGGGAAGGCGTCGTTTTTCGTTGTTTTAAGCATGAAATGCTTTTTTACAGTCCTCTTGTGTTCACGCAGTCTCTCGTTCACGCACTTTCCTGTTTGTCTTATGTATTCGCTACCACAAGACAAAGGAATGCTGTATACAACATTGGTAGCGCATTCAACGTATTGTTTTACATGTTTCTTATTACATGATTCACGCTTTCTAGGCAGGACGGTGCAAATGTCATACAGCTTTCTGGGGGCATAAAAAAGGATCTTCACATTATATCTTTGGCCTATCTTCTGAATCTTCTGAACTCAATAAATAAACGCAGACATCTATGTGTAGAACCTTTTCGACAGATGGCACTTGGCATCAAAATATGGGTATCGCCGCCACAGGACAATCTCGCAAGTACAGGGTCGTCCACTCTTAGTTAGAACCCGCTAGCGCATGGCCGCACACTTCTGAGGGCCACCGCGTGCGACACAGTCGCTCATCGCAGCAAAGTGGCGCAGGAGAAGATGTACCTGGACGTGGTGCCTCGCGTCATCTGCCACTTCGTTTCGAAGCGCAGCCGTTTCGGACGCAGTGACCGTCTAAAGAGCACGGTCACGCACTAGCGCATTCTAACTAAGAGTGGACGACCCTGTACAAGCGCAATGACGAAATAGCCACAAAACAATACTCGAATCTCTGAGGCTGACAAAGGTGCATGAAGGTTGCGCGTTTGGATATTGAAGTAAGTTTTGTCTTGAAACCACTAGTGCACTTTTATCACCCAAGGAAGGCGTAAAAAACAAACTGAATGTTGGAATCAAAAGACAACCTATTCTTGGTGGCGCCACGGGTCTCCAGTTGAGTTTCGGTTATGTTTTGGCCATGGTTTTGGTGCTTCGCGGCCATGCCAGTCACGCACTTTGCGTGGCCAAGTGATTTCGTTTTTCAGGTGCCTCGATTTACGATTTCGGAGCAGCAGACGAACTCGAAGTGCCCATTGAAGTGCTGCTCGGACAAACTTCATGCCTTGGCACGCATCGACGGCGCTTTTTTTGTTGTTGTTGCCTTTTACCTCAGTTTACCCTACGCAAGAGCAATGCACGCTACTTCGTGGCTCCCCGAGCGCCGCTCACAGCCAAGGTACGCGTACGTACTGCGCCGACGGTCTCATTTTGATCAGCAGTACAGCGCCGTGCAAGCAACGCAGATGAAGGCTGCTGCACTGAAAAAGGTCGGGCGATGTGATGTTGTTGGTTGCCCTAACAGCCGTGCCGATTCACAGCAGCGCAGTAGCATTTGCCGGTTGGGTGGTGTACCAGTGTTGCCTGCTGCATCGCTGTCGCTTGGCTTGCTGCCGAAACTGACTCCTCGGTGCTCGGACATTCTCTATATTCAGCCAGTCCAGCCGCCTCAGCCGTCAAAAGCATCGCGCGTTCTGTCGGTCTGAGGTCGCTGAAGTGCAGGCCGGAGATAACTTCGTTGTATAGGGATCGGGGACGGGATCCATCGTAATGTTGGTGCAAATGTAAACGAAGCGACGGTAGCAGCGGCTGATTGATGCCTTCAACGTCCTACCAGCGGTAGCTTTAACTTCAGCTGGTACTGCGCCACACCGCTTGGAACCAGCAATCATGGAGTCCACGTTTACATCACTTTTCGCGTATTGCATCATCAGAGAGTCCCGAGTTCACATCAGATCGGTGGGAAAAACATATTCAAGTTCGAATCCAAATCTCTAGCATACCTTTTGTTGCCGGACAAGGAACAACAAAGCCAAGAAAGGCTGAATTATCAGACTTTCAATGTTCCTGAGTGTTCCTTTAAGTATTCCAAATGTCAGGCCTTACATTCTCTCGAGTGATAATGAGTGCAAATACTGATTCAAAATGTACATCACTGGAGCCAGTTACTTTTCTCCTGCTAATTTTTACGCACAAAATTAAAATTCAGGATGTATACAAAAGCAAAGTACAAGTGGTCGTAGGGCCTTTAGGAACACAGGGGCCACGGAAAACTTATTGCAGCCGCACCGTGTGAATAGCTCGTCGCTCAGCCATGGCAGTAATGTTGCAAGTAATATTTATGCCCCGAAAAAACTAGGATTGAAACAAACAAACAAGCACGCAAGGACGAGGTCAAAAATCGAAATCTGCAGCGAAATATACACTAGCACAGTATGTAAGCCACTTGAACGCATCGTCTTAAAGCCCATAACAACAACACTTTTTAAACATGGCTTTCTTAAAGGACATTTTACCTATGCTCAACTAATTGCACTAACGGATGATATACGAATCGCTATTGATCACCAGACACGAGTGGAGCTCATTTCCTTAGATTTTTCAAAAGCCTTCGACCGCGTATCACACACAAAACTCATTACGAAGCTTGAACTAACTTTACGAACTGGCCCCATTTTAGATTGGATTAGTGATTACTTGCGTGCAAAACATTCGTCAGCCGCCGCGGTGGCTCAGTGGTTATGGTGCTCGGCTGCTGACCCGAAAGACGCGGGTTCGACCCCGGCCTCGGCGGTTGAATTTCTTTGGAGGAGAAATTCTAGAGGCCCGTGTACTGTGCGATGTTAGTGCACGTTAAAGAACCCCAGGTGGTCTAAATTTCCGGAGCCCTTCACTACGGCGTCTCTCATAGCCTTAGTCGCTTTGGGACGTTAAACCCCATAAACCAACCAAACCAACCAAAACATTCGTCAGACCACTCCTATAGAGTACGCTGATGCCGTTTGGTTTCCTTTCACAGCAAACTGATTAAAACAGCTTAAAGGATCACGGAGAAAGGCGCTCAGATGTATTTTAACAAACACAGGTTAACCAACTCACTGACACAATTACTCAAACACGCCGGGCAGCTGACCCATCAAAACCGAGCCAAACTAGCGCACCCTTGAATACATATGTATCCTTGAATACATATGCATCCTTGAATACATATGTGCAGACTAATCGTGATTGTGCGAATTGCATTGTGCACCAACAAACATGGACCATTATGCTTTAGATTTAAAGAAATTAAATATTCTTGACAAAGTCGCCTTCCATTTACTTTTGACGGCGACTGTACCAACTCATACATAATCAGTTAAAGCTCGATACTTTAAGAGTTGTGCAATTTGCGGTATTACAATTCGTCCAGCCAAACTCTTTTTAGATGCTCATCATTCTAGTTCTTAACTTTTATATTGCTGATGTATAACTTTATTCAATGTAATAACGCGCACTTTGAATCATTGATAATTGTTATAATAGTATGCCATTGTCCTTTCTAAATGAGCTCTCTGTTATGCTCCCTGTTGGATTGACGGTATCAAGTAAATGAATAAGAAGCCGAAGCAGCAGAAAAGTTTTTAAAAACGCACTACTCATAGCGGTTAACAAAAAATCGCGCGTTTTCAGTTTTTTTCTTTCTATTTTTCACACAGGCAACATCAATCCTGCTGTTCCCAATGTTCGTCCGCAAGTTGAATGCGCACCCTCTTCTTGGCAAAACAGATACGAGCACCCTTACGAAACTAATGGTTGGGGGCAATACTTCACCAAGCCCTGTACTGCAAAGTGTAGCCAGGAAGCTCCGGCTGAAGGGTGTCATACAAGGTACGCGTTCAGATTTCTTGGTTTAACTTCGGCATGCAGAAAAAAACTAGCGGAAAACCAAGCGCAAGGAAAACGGTTTGGCCATCTGGAAAATATGAGTTTTAGGTAAGAAAAGAACCGATAGACCAAGAATGGCGCGAAGACAAGCGGTACGTGCTATTAATGCATGAAGCTCAGAGCGCGGAAACTCGCTGTTTGCTTCATAAATCACCGAAAAACCGATGAAAAAAGGGCATGGTGAGACAGATTTGTAATAATTGCAGGTGATCCTGAAACGAGCACGGATCATTGCAGGCACTGTTGCAAAATCGACGATAATGCGCATTGAGTTTCTCGTAGAGCCGGTCACGGCTTTTTCTATCCACAGAAAAATAAATAAATAAAAAACTGACAGAATCACTCAAGGCAGCAGGGAGACGGGGTGGTAGGAAGCGGCGCAACTAAGCTGTTTACTACTGTTTACCGTGACCCCACAACGTAAAATAAAAAATTCATGGCACTAAAGATGCTTACTTTTATATGACACGCATGCTCCTGCTTCTTATTTCAGTTTCTCCTGCCGTTGAGAAAATCATATGAGAGCTACGCTAAATTAACCAAAAAAGAAAAAAAAACTAGTTGTGAAAGTGACACATTCGCGCATGGCTTTCCCGGACGAGGCGGCGGAACCGGAGTTATCCAGTTTCGAACGGGCCCTTTGTCTTATCACTGCTTATCGTTTTGTCGGCAATTTGAGGACTGTCGGCTAAAACTAACGGACAGACAACAGTGAGGAAAAGCTAAAATTTGTGCACGTAGTAGTGAAGTACACTGTTTCGGCCTTGCTTACGTACTACTAAAGAAACGGAATAATCTACATGGTGGATTTCGGCCATGGTTTGTCGGCATCGCCTTCCGTGCTGCGCTGCTGCCCAGAACGATTTACGCACGTTTAATGCTGCAACTAAACATGCATTTCACTGCTTCCGCCATGTCATTAAGTTTCAAGCTCCATTTTCTTAGTTACCGGCCCACGATTCACATTCATAAATCTGAATATTCCTCGCAGCATGACCATGATAACGCCCTATATTTGATTGTTTAGACCTCCATTAATGCAGGTGTGAGGATTAATACAAATAAAAGTTGATATCACGCTTAATTTCGACATTGCTCACTTCACCGAAAAAGAGAAAGAAATGGTAGTCCTCGTCAATTTAAAATATCGTTTAATTGTTCAGCTTTGAAATCAAAACGTACATGCGAGCATGTGAATAGTAAGAGCTGAAGACTGAACACCGGCTAGGAATACCTGTTGATATGTTTAACAGGCATATAGTTTGACTCTTCGCCAATATTTATTCTTTCAGACTAATATATGCAAGCTATTGCTTCCTCTCGAAGCTCTCCATCTCTTTCCTCACTCCCTGCCTGTTACAAGTGCGAAGCGGGCGCGAATTCTAATAATGTGTCCGTTTAATGTTGAGCTCCTAAAAGATCCGTTTTTTCTCGTTCTCAGCTAGCAGTAACCGAACCACATAACCTTAAACGTCCTCTTGGAAGAAGACAAGCGGAGAGAAAACCGGGCCTTCGAAAAACGGTTCATCAGATTTTGACAAAGGATGGGGGTCAGCCGAATCTAGGTTATACCCCGTTCCTCCTGTTATGCCTCTGCCAGCCAGAGCAAGCTTTTTGAGATCAAGCCATGCTTGTGATTATCTCGGCTTGTACATGCTGCTGACTGATCTTTCTTCTGCAGCTTACGGCATGACAGAGTTGACTGGAATCGTTACATATTCCGCTCCTGGGCACGGTGATTTCAAGAGCGTCGGGCAGCCTGTGGCGTTCACAGAAATGAAGGTGAGTGCGCCTTTTCTGCGAATTAAGAGTTTGCCTTTCATTTTTTTTTTAACTACATCGCTGCAAAAACTGCGCAATGCTGCTCTCGCAGACATTTTGAGAGCCCTTCACTAAGGGATCTCCCAGGCGGGTTCGCTACAGACCCCTGGAGCACCCCATGCTACACCGTGCGAAATGATATCAGTCGTGGAACACATTCGAATGAACGGGTAGCTGCGGAGGGCTTTTGTAGTTTTGCCTCGTCACTCGGCAGTCTACAGTCTGGAAACTGGCCACATCAGGAGAGCATACGCGTCAGCATGAGGCGAGAGACAAGGCGCCCTTGTGGCCATGATTCAGACAAAAACTCGAAAAAGTGTGCCTACCGCCAGCCAAGCGGCCGTGACGGGGAAGCCCCCAGAACCATCCGACCATTTAGTGGCGATACTCCACACAGTTAGGCAGACTTGGCTCCGGCCTCCACCTCTACAGGTTTCTGCTGCCGCTTCCGCTCCAAGATCATGTGTTCTTTTGCGTCACATTTACGACTCTCCGTTGCTGATCAAGCGGCAACAATGGTACGGAAGCTATCACTTGGGAAAAGGGTAGAGGCGTTCTGGTTGCAACTTTCCAGAAGCACTCTGGGCGTACCGCCATTTCGCACTTTGTTCGTAACGGTCGTCAGTGGCATATAGCGTCAAGGAGAAAAAAAATTGACGCTGTTTACATTATCCTGCGTAAATCGCTAGCTAAGTGACCACCAAATAAGTGTCGCCATTGGCCTCTAAAGAGTGCACAGTGCCCCCTATACTCGGGACGTTCCCACGATTACGTCCTCATATCTATTTCCGTGAATGTAGCAGTGCTTCAATTATGGAGCTTCAAGCGATACACAATTCAATTGCTTCCCTTCCACTCGTTCCCACTTTCGACATTGCTCACATTTTGCACCGACAGGTTAAGCAGGTTAAGGCTGTCCGGTGCACATTCCAAGTTACACAATCCATTCACCAACTCTGGACAAACTACCCCTGTCCTGTGCGTATACAATGGATTCGCGGCCATGCCCAGGATCCGCATAATATTCATGTGGATGCAATGACATACCTTGACACATCAGACATCCCGCCACCTTCCCCTCTTCCCCCAGATCCGTTCCTGTCCTATGTTTCCGAGAAACAGGCTTTGCGTCAGCGAACACGCGCTCTAATTCCTCCGTGTTCGTACCCTCTCCCCCGGAGTCTCAGTCGGGAGGCGGAGGTATATGTGCGCCGGATTCGGGCAGGAGCTGCTCTGACTCCTTCTGTGGGTCGTCGGTGGCGTGACAAACGTTTCGAAGTGACTGACAAGTGTCCCCATTGTGGTGCTGCGCGAGACCAGTGTGACGAAAAACACTTGCTGTGGACTTGCCTGGCTACAGCTTCCGTGAGACGACGCTTCCTAAAGAAGGTAGGCCTGCGATGGGACGTTGCAGGCGACTATCGCAAGTGGAGTCATGATAATCGCTACATATGTTACATATGTACACATGCTACATATGTTTGGGTTACTTGCCTGAATCGATCAAAAAAAAATTACCGACGATTACGTTACTTCCTAATGCGAAATTTGAGCGCAGCAAATAAGCTGTTTCACCTTTTCGATAGTGAGTCAACCCCAGCTGCGGAGTTGGTTTCAGGGACAACGCCGCCGATGCCGACACAAACAATATGATACCCTCGCTTCCGCAGCGCTAAGAACCAGGTCTAGCCGTGGGAAGGTGGTCACGTATTCGTCGACGTGCCGGGGCCTACGTGAAATAACCGGCGCGTCGGCAACTGAAGAGCACCCTATCCGCCACACAAGAACAGGGGGGGGACCTTTCCTCCTCTTTCTGCATGGCGGCGACGGTGTTCTATGCAATCACGTTATCTTGACTCTCTAGCGGCGTCAGCGGCATCCAGCGGTATCAGTCGGTCGCTGCTAGCGCTGGGGGGATGAAAGGGGGGCGGAGCTGGTTACGAGGCCGACGACAACGCCGACGACGACGCGAAACCCAGGAACGGACGCCAAAGAGCTGCGCTCTAAAATGGCAGTGGCTTAGCTCAGCTACGCAAGGATATACATAGCTAGAGGTACGGTATATCCCTGGTTACGTCTAGTTGTTCTGCTTATCGTCATGGCTACGTGTTAGACATTAAAGACGAGACATGTGGTGAAGGCTGCACGTGTTATTCAACTTTATTGACTGTCAGAAAGACGGTCTGGGGATCCATAAAGTAACATGGGGCCATTCGGTCGGAGGTGAGCGGCGTCGGTGCGCGGCGCCGGCAGCTGTGACGTCACTCGGCGGTCCCTCTCGGCCAGAGGCGTGCGGAATGCGCGCGGCGCACCAGCTGCGCGGCTGTGACGTCGCTCGGCTCCTCGCACATGCGCACAAGTGGCGCCGAAGGCCCACAGCGAAACGGCGAGACTGCGGGTAATGTAGCTCTCGCTACAAAAGTCGCATATTCGGAACGTCTGCGGCGATGACGAAGGAAATCAAGCCGTTCTGTCAGCGATCGCACCGGTGGCGCCATCTCGTTTGCCGACCGTGAAGATTCGACAGAGGGGGGTGTTTTGAGGGATGTTTTAAGACTCTCCTTCACCAAAGACTTGAAATTTAGTTCAGTTTTGGCCAAACTACGTTTATTGTGATAATCGATAAAGCAGTTGAAAAAGCGCCTTCAAACCTTTCGCAAAACAACCCGACCACACGTCCCTTGCCGAATCTCTACGGCCGCCAAATGAGGTGGCGCCATCGGTGCGATCGCTGACAGAGCGGCTTAATTCCCTTCGTCGTCGCCGCAGACGATGTGGATATCCGACTTCTGCTCGAATCAGGCAAGTACCCCAAACAAACGTGGTATAAAACAATTCTACCGATCAAATGCCATTTCTGTGCGAAATTTGAGCTCGAACAATGCGCCCGTTTAGCTGGGTGAAACATTCTAGGGCGCGCGTTTATTTGCGCAGGAACACTACGGTCAACTAGTGTGGGATAACCCCCCCCCCCCCCGTCCGGCAAAGCGGGGGGACATTTAAGGTCCGCCTTTGAGGCTGATCCATGTACGCGAAAACTCACGCGAATGCGAAGGAGCTGTCGCGCGAAACATTTTTGCCGTGTCGCTTGCTTCGTCGCTCGGACCTGCACCAACAGATAACTTCCCTCGTTATCCGGAAGTCCCCCCGTGATTAGCCAATCAGGCCTCTACAGGCTGTTTCCAGTTTGTCGCAGCTTCTCCTCCGAGATCTGTCTTCACCTCAACAAGCGCGTCGTTTTGGCCATCGCGGCCATAGCAAAAATATTTGCTTTACTGTACCTGTAAAGCAGACCCGCAACATTTAAATAATGAGAACAATCTGCTTGTCAGTCACGGGGGACTAACAACATTTGCAGCTGGCTATTCGAGCGGGCGTACTGCAGAGAGATAGATAGATAGATATGATAGATATGTTTATTTGAGTGTGCCTCAACAGCCAAGTGGCCTAAATGAGCGCACACTAAGAGATGCGTGCCGAGCCGCGGGTACCGGCGCTAGATCCACCGTGCCGCTGCGCTCCAATTATATATACGCGCAGACACACTCCCAGCCCGTATTCTCACTTGCATATTATAGTTTGCTCACTTACAAGCAGATTGCGGTGACAGTTTACGGGGGTGTTTTTACTAAGCCGAAGTGCGCAGGCCACACCTTCCTCGTGAATCCGTGACGTGACTTCCGTCTCCGCAAGCATGCCGGCTTGGTCATCACCGCTGCCGCTACACCGCCGCCTTAGAGAAACTGTTTCTTTTGCCATAGCTTCATGCTCGCTAGATATAGGCATATATATTTTCAATGACGTGTTGCACATTAAACCTGCCCATGCCCTTCGCACCTTTAGGCCAGTATCGTGGGCACACACTGAAGAGCAAGCACAAGCATAGTTGTTTATCGGTTGCGCACCACATGTGATAAAAGTGAAGTCAGTCTCCTAGAATACCTTTTATATGTTTTGGTTTCTTCTGCTTTTTAAGGTGGTGGATCTAGACACTCGGAAAACCCTCGGACCGCTCGAAAAGGGAGAAATCTGCGTGAGAGGTGCGAGTACATTCAAGGGTTATCTCGGCCGACCGGAAGACACTGCTCGCGCTTGGGAAGACGGATTTATTCGCACAGGTGGGACGTTTATTTTATTGCTGCTATAAGCGTGTCGTAGCACGTAGCTCAATAATTCTGAAAGGATTTGCCATCCCTGAGTATTGTAACCAATCTTATTGATGCAGCCTTGAAGACAGGTTCACGAATGAGTTATATTTAGAGAAAAAGCCTACGGTGGTGTTTTGATGTCTTCTAGTAGTTGAACTTCCCGTGTTTTGAGCTTTTGGAAAGGGAGCCTGAGAAACAGTGAAGATGTGCATACCATTCATGAACCAAACATCCTTTGTTAAAACGGGTATGAGACACCGCATGGGAGAAGTATAAAAAGGCTGGTCTTAATTGATACTGCTTTTAATTATAAATTGAGTGGTCCTCGAAGGGTTACTATATCAGCAATACTTAACCACCTGTGAGAAGCTGTGATCCGCCCTAAAACAAGAGGCCAGCTTCAACGATGGCCCGCTCGTCACAGAAATTATGTGGCTTATGTTTTCTGATAGCATACAAGTCCACCTTTCTTGGACATCACTTTTAATTCTGAGGCAGCTGTAGAATGTCTTAAGATACTATTATAAACATACTGGTGGGAATGGTCTATTATTCCCATGCGTAGCAGAATCTTACTTTTAAAGTTCTCGCAGTTTTAAAGCTCGCCTCGAGCTAACTAGTTAAGGCTGTCGTAGAAAACCAATAGGTACATTTTTGATCATTAATAGCAGAAAACAACAAGCGTCTCGAGAGGAGATCGGCGGATACATTGAATGCTATGGTGAGCGCTTACGATATTCGAGAAAAACTGCGTAACTGCACGTTGAAAAAATTAGCTTCTCCAGAATTTCGGAGTATGAAGATAAGCAATGCTGTTTTCGCCTCTTCTTTTTGCGGTTTTTGATATTATTGCTTGAAGTGTCAATCATCAGACACCAAAGGCCATATTCAATCCAGGCCATATTCTGTTTTTTTTTTTTTACACCAGCAAAGGTATACAAGAAGCCTTTTGTGGCGTCCAACAGCGTCCGAAGACACGAAGTCACGAATTTTGACGTCCCTCGTGCCCTCGCTCTCAACTGTGCGTTTGCACCCTCGTCTTCGCGCTGCCACAGGTGCCGGTAGATTGCCGTCTCGGTAGCTCGCATGTTAGCAACGAGCATTTGGAGTGAGCCCCCTGAAGAGAGTCAGTAGAAACAAAAAAAAAAACTTCTTGAACGTAAGCGACGAAGGGACACGGCACTCAAAGGCAGGGGCAAGAAATAGCTTTTAGGCTTAAGCATCGTGCCATCGTCTTGCAAGACGCTGTCATGCTGGGCTCACCGATCAGAACGCATTGATCGCAGGCGACGTGGGGTTTTACGTGCCGGACGGCCGCTTCTTCGTCTGCGGCCGTATTAAGGAGCTCTTCAAGTGCATGGGCCAGCAGGTGGCGCCCTCTGAACTCGAGGAACTGCTGGCCACAGACCCCGGCGTGCGACACGTGGTAGTGGCCGGGGTGCCACACCCGGAGTTCGGTGAGGCCGCTCGCGCTTTTGTCGTGCTCGACCATCGCGCAGGAGCCGCCGAGGAAGTTGAGGTGGCCGCCAGGCTGAAAGCGCTCGTAGCGGGTAGGTGTCTCCATAATTTTTTAGTCCGTGCCGCAGGGAATGTTTGGGGTGTAATCGGTAGCTGCAGTATATGAAGTCCCTAACTATACACAATGGGCTAGCTCCGTGCACCCAAGAGACATCATAAGGCGAAGTTCGATGTGCGTTCTCGAGATCTATGGCACGGGCTCTCTCGAAGTGTGTTGTTACTGCATGTTATAGATGTCAAGCAAAAATGTGAAAACGAGGCAAGCTCCGGACGCTTGATAGTTTAACTAAGAAGAGACGGCCTCTGTGTCTGTGCACGAAAGACGCCCTACCGCTAATTATGCTTTATTATGTCTTCATCCACAGTCATCTCAGTTACTGTATTAGTTCCTGGGGCCTTACGTAACAGACTCATCTCCTCTAGAACACTTACATAATCAAGCTGTTCGATTCATCACAATAGTCATTATAATGCTCACGTCACTCCACTTTTAAATTCTATATTCGTCTTCTGATTCTTCTGATTAATTTTCTAATCAAATTTAACATGGGAATCACTGCAGTTCAGTTCATCTTTAATAGTAATTTGCTTTATATTATCGGTAAAACTCCCCCAAATAATCTCATATCACGCGATTTTCTCTACACAACAACTTTCTACTGCCAAAAGCACGAACTAACTACGGTAAACAGACAGTTATATTTGCAGCAATTAACCACTGGAACAGACTACCTATCCCCGCTAAATGCTCATCGTCTCTTATTACTTCATTCAAACGGTCGTTACGTTCTTTCATTTGTAACCAGATCTCTTTTTTTTTCTCTAACAAAGAACATCATTATGTGTTATTTTCTTGCTTGGTTATTATTGCTGTGGTTTTAAACGTTTTTGCTGTTGTTGTATTGATGTTTAGTTATTGTTATTGCGGTTATCGTTTGTTCTTTAGCTGTAACTGATGTTTAATCATTGCATAACTAATGTTTACATGCACATCGACTTCCTTACAAGAGGTCCCACTACAGCTTGCCGCTTCGGGACCTCTTTCTGTAATACATACTCTGGTGCATTGTATTCACTGACAATGAACTTGAACTCGAACAAACGGAGGTTTCTCTAACGATGAAACAATTCTTACTCGGCGCTGTATTTAAAGTGCTTAAACGCGCAAAATTTGGACGCTCATTCATGTTAAGGAGGGACAATATTTCAGGAAGAATTGAAAATCACCCCTGAGGCAAGACTGAAGTGAGAAGCGAGAGCCTACCTATCCACTCACGAATTCCACTGAAGCGTAGCTGTTATCCTGACGTGAAATAAATCTCTCTTTTTTTTTCAGCAGCAGCATACAGAGTAAGTGTGGACTAAATTAAATTTTCATCGCTGGCGCAGAGGCTCCTGAGCTTTTTCACAGACTGCTCTGTCAACCTTTGTTGACACGTTCGAATCCACCATCGAACAAAAAATTATGAAATATGCAAACAAAGAGGCATGAGGTTATTGCACTAAACAGTTCGCATCTTTACGATCACGGCGTCTAACTCAGAAAATTGAATGCGTAGTTTCTACTGAGAGGAAGTACAAGAATGATTTTCGGTAGCTTTGATGCGAAGTCACGATTGGGGCGAAATCTTGTGCAGGACTAAGTAAGAAGAAAGTAAAGTTGCTGGGTGTACTCCTCTCGAGTTACATTCGACATTAAGGCTCGCTTTTTACGGTCGCACAATCATATTTTATTAATGCTCTAAGCATTAGAAGCGCCGCCATGAAGGAAATTGTGCGGCTTCCGGCGGCGGCCACTTGCCACCTGCAGCGGTTGGCAGGAGACTAAGTGGAGACAGAAACACCCTCTCCAGTTGTACAGGAGAGGAGCGGAGGCCAGAAGGTGGCTGCCACGGGAAGAACTACGAATGCCTCAGCGAAGAGCACAGCAAAGTTTCTCAGCGGTGTACAGCGAAGTTGAGCAAGGAGCCTGTCACGAGCAAAGAAATGTGCATTGCAAAGTGTGTAAGAAAATATGATGAGAAATAAAAGAGAAGCAATGCAAAACAAGGAGAAGCCCTATAGCTAACGTAAAGTCATCGCGTAATGGTAATTGAGCGCCCCCGTAAATTTTTCATCGTCTTGATTCCCGACACAAAAACGCGCTCCAGTGCAATGGCCTTCGTGGTTGCGACACCGTACTGACATGGCTGGGTACAAAAAACGTGATCGCTGTTTGCTTCAACAGGTGCTCTTCGTCTTCCGTTCCAGGCCAGCTGTCATTGCACCAGCATCTGCATGGGGGGGTAGAGTTCCTGGAAAGCATTCCACAGACGGATAACGGCAAAGACCTTCGCAAGGCTCTGCAGGAGTCCTACTTCCAGAAGAACAAACAAGCGTCCAAGCATGCCCAAGCAGATTGAAATATGAAAAGCCTAATAGCAATCTTGACGGTGTACCTCACGAAGGTATAGCCCTGGTCTCTTTTTCTGGCATTGTACTTTGCGCATCGATTTCCGCACCAAAGAATCGCTTCTGGTAATGTTTCCGGTAAGTGCAGAAACCTTGCTATGAAGTTAAGGAAACATGGCCTTTTGCACCGGCTTATTATTTTATGTGCTCGCTTTTGCTCATGCTTTCTTGTCCTGTGCGTGATCCCCTTGGTTCTCAGAAATTAAACCGCAACAGATTCACAACTCACCGTGGGATTTCCATGGATGTCATTGTGATTGCAACAATGTATTCTCAAGAAGTAATTAACTTCAACTCCAAAATGCATTAAAAAATACACACAATGCGCTTATACACTGCTTACATTACAGTAATAATCAACGCAATTATTACACTCAATTGCATGATGTAGTATCATAATAATGCATACTGTTCCGCAATTAAACGCGCACCAAAGAATGCTTCTTTCAGCTAAAATGTTGAATTGTTCGAGCTCAAATTTCGCACAAAAAGGCATTTGATCGGCAGAATCGTTTTATGCTAGACTTGTTTAGGGTACTTACCTGAATCGATCAAAAAAAGCCGAATATTCGCATCGTCTACGGTGACAACGAAACAAAACAAACCGTTATCTGAGCGATTGCGCCAGTGGCGCCATCTCGTTTGTCAGCCGTGGACATTTAGCAAAGGAGGGGGGTGTTTTGCGAGAGGTTTGAAGACGCTTGTGCACGAAAGACTTGAAATTTAGGGGAGTTTTGGTAAAAGTAAGTTCTTTGCGATCATTGATAAAGCACTTGAAAAAGCGTCTTCAAACCTCCCGCAAAACACCCCACCACCCTTCTTTGCCGAATTTCTACAGCCGACAAACGAGATGAAGCCACCGGTGCAATCGCTCAGTGTTTTGTTTCCCCGTCGCCGCAGATGATGCAAATATCCTACTTTTTTATCAATTCAGGAGAGTACCCGGAACAAATGTAGCATAAAACATTTCTACCAAACAAACGCCATTTCTGTGCTAAATTTCAGCTCGAACATTTCGCCAGTTTAGCTGAGAGAAGCATTCTACGGCATGCGTTTAATTCCAGAACACGCTATATAAATGACTGTATTGATATGGCTTTACTTAATTTTTACTTTAAAAATATTATGACCAATGCCGTTTTTATATGCAAAATTCCTTAGGGTGGTCTGTCACTAGCTCGATCCCGCCCTCCTTAGATCCCCCCAAGCTAAGCATGTCGGTCATAGGGCGTGATTGTAGGTTTTCATATCTTTATCAACACCTGCATACACCTGCTTCCTGGTCGACCATGTCGAACATTCTGGGATAAAAAATACAAAATTGGAAAATTGTAAGACTATTATGGAAATATTGAAGGTAACGGTCCAATCTTCTCACATGTAGCAAAATCTTTTTGTTTTAATTGTTTCCATCGATCGCATCGACCAGTTAAGACTGCCATGGAAAACCAATGGGGAACGCTCTTGATGATAGCAAGGGCGTTAATAGAAAAAAAAAAATGCAAGACTGCCGTCGGGTGATCTGCGGATATATTGACTGTTATAGTGAAATCTTGCATTTTATGAAAAAGTTGCTTACATAAACTGTTTCCTGCTCAAATAATTTCGTCCAGAATTGTTAGGAATGTATTGCAGAAAGGTGAATTTGGAGACTTAAAGCTTATGCTTATTACACAGTATGCTATTGCTGGTCGTTAAGATATTGGGTATCATATCATTTCGTCTCCGTTTATTGCTTCATTCTTGCTGGCTTGTGACCATCTGCACTTTGTTTCTTTGTATCAAGGCTTCGTGATAACGTTTATTAGTTATTAACGTTTATTAACGAAATAATTATGCACACTACTGCTTTACTCGTGTCCTTGTGCATTTTCTCAATAAAGAGTTTTCTCATCCTGAATGCTAGCAACAATTTCCATAGGTTGAGCGAGTGAGCCAAGGTAATATTGCCGCGAATCTTTGTAGCGTCTCTTTGTTCATTCTTCAAAGCTGCCGGCACGCTGCTTTATCGCTTTTTTTTTTTTGTGATGAGAGACGCGACCAGATTTATCTCGATTGATCGCATCCAGGCGGAGCCGATTCTACGTTGTTCCAGAACGTTCTAGTAACTTTGCACGCTTTATCTCGAATGTTCGCTATCAGCTTTAAAATGAGCACGGCCGAGAGCGGCAGGCATTCGGTTCGACGACCGCCGGGCACGCTTGTTGCTACGCCGCCGCCGACTCATTCACCTCTTTGCAGGCGCAAGTCAGCCTAGATCAGAGTTTTGTTTATAAGCCATTTTCGCTGTCTGCCTGCTCTCCTGACAGCAGTCACCACCACGTGACAATATAATAACTGACACCTTCCTGGCTATTTCGACTGCCCGTCGGTGCTGGAGCATGTGTTCCTTCAGTCAGCCATGGCCTTTCACTGCTCTTGGATAACTTTGCAACTGGAACGATCTGTTCTGGAGCTGTACGTGCGCCAGGAACTGCGCCACAATGCCAACTACAGGTCACTTGGGTCAGAAGTCAACAGAAGAAAGTTCCACTGTCCAGTTCAACTGGCGTTTGGGGTATTGAAAGTGCGCTGGCGTTTTTTAGCTCAGGAATGTGGCATTGAAGAGGTCATTCATAGGCGCAGCATGCCAGCTGAACTTCACAGCATCAGGACAATTGGATAGATGCCAAGCCCACGTTCCGTTTCACTTTGGCGCCACTTGTGCATGGCCCGGGTGAGGCCATACAGCCTCGCCATAACTGTCGTGGCATGCTGACAGACGTGGCAGTTGGTGAAAATGGTCATCTAGCGGGATATGACTAATGCGTAGTGAGTATTATTGATTACGCAACTGTTCATACGGAGAGACGTGTCGTTAATCGAACGATAACATGTACTGAGTTACAAAAAAAACAGCAGCAAGTCGTAATAAAAATGAGTATCCTCTACTTTCAAACTGCCCTGAAGAGTCCGCATTAACGTTTAAATGGTAACACGCTAACTTTGAGACAGGTCTAAACGAACTAGAAAAATGCGCACAAATTAGACGCAACAACAGAGTGTAGACTTCAATTACCATTTATTTTCGTCAGTGCGCATTCTTACGAATACAAAAGATGGAGGAAAAAAAGCTAGAAAAATCGACGAAACAAGCAAAATAATAATAGTACTTTTATTGCCACTAACGAAAACAGTACATATATTCAGGCGTGCCAAAACCACTTAGTGGCTTGAGTGGCAGCGCCTGGCAGGTAGCAGAATAAAACACGGTACACGCGGACGGAAGAAATTAGTGAACCCGAGTATAGAACTTAAGAAACAGTATTAAAATTTTTACAATGGCTATGCAGAGCATTATGCATTCAGCATAACTAAAAGTTGTCCGCAGAAACAGCAATGTGTTTCGACAAAATGGCCGAAAGAACAATAGACAAAAGCACACGCTAGTCATGCTTCCTTGGTAGAATGGTTATTGCACATCCGTGAACATGAGCTTTATAGACAATCAAAACGTAATGCTAAAGATAAGCCTTTGCAAACAGAGACGCCTCAGTAGTCTCTTTAACTTGTGTTTGTTTTTCGTACAGAAGGTGCTCGGGGGTAGACCGCTGAAGTTGGTTCCAACGTAATCTGCTTATGTTCTAGTACCATGCCTTGTAGAACACCGTGGCTTCCATGCACGATCTTTGGCCCTTAAGCACCGTGAGGGAAAATAAATGTTTTAAAGGAACCGTATGCCTCAAAAATTATTGGAACTCAGCATCGAAAATGTTATAAAACGGTCTGCGTCAGCAAACAAGCTTAAATCATCAGATATGTTTTTTTCAGAGGGAATGCAATATACCTTTTATTTAATTGTGCCAGCGAACTGCACAGCGCCCGTACTTGATTATTTTTTTTTTCATATCACAGAATACTGCAGCCTAAGGCGTGAGTTACCGTTTTACTTTCCGGTACGGTAGCGTAGTATCCTTTAATGTACAACAGACACAATACGGCGTGAAGTTTCTTACTAATGTAAGCAAGGTGGCTGTTGCAAGAAAGGTCGCTGTTAAGGTACGTTTCGAGGTACTTTATTACTGATAAATACTGCAGAGTCTTAGAAAAGCAAGATGTAAAATCTGACCGATGTGAAACGAGAGCATAGTTAAAGGTGACCTTCTTCAAATGAATATGGGAAGAGATTAATTGTGTCTTAGATACACTGTGGTAGCAGACTGTAAAGAAGAGACCATGCCATATAAATTATTATCCTAAATTAACAGTAGCGTATCTTCAGCCTATGAAAAGCCACCGCGGTGTGGTTATGGTGGTCGGCTGCTGACCCGGAAAAAGTAGGTTCGGTCCCAGCTGCGGCGGTCACATTTCGATGGAGGCGAAATTATAGATGCCTATGTACTGTGCGATGTCAGTGCATGTTAAAGAACCCCGGGTGGTCGAAATTTCTGGAGCCCTCCACTACGGCGTGGGGCCTCTAATAAGCCTCATTTCTGTCTTTCTGATATTTTATAAAGCACCGGTTCTAAATGACTATCCACTGGCGCCAAAAACCGATGCGAACGTACCTAGATTAACATTCAATTTATATACGGCAGAAGTAGCTCTCTTTTTGGTGCAGTAGTTTTCCCGAAATACTGAACGCAAGCAGGCAATTAGAACAAAAGTATTGTTTCATGTACCACGTTTTTTCCTCCCTCTACTCGTACAAAACAGTTATTGCTACCGATGAAACAATGCATACCGATGAAACGTAAATACATTTATCTTTCTAATGAGCTAAAACTTGTTTTTCTGTCGCGCAGGGGAGGGCTATAGCGATATCGCGCAAACATTATGAAAAGTGGCCAGTGGCAATACTTCTGCGTTTTCGTGCTCGCATTTACTCAGTTATCTGTTCACGTTTCTTTTTACGTTGGTGGTGTATACATTGTTTGTCCGTAAGTGTGACCGTTTAAAGTCTGACAACGTTTCGTTTGCAGACGCTCCGCTCAGATCGTTTCACTGTGGAGGTGGGGTGGTCACATTCATTACTTCTAAGAATTCATTTCTTTTTTGTTGTTGTTGTGACGCGTCTAAGTGTGGAATTGTCAGTTATTAAAACAGTGCTTTCGATGCAGCACGACTGTTGGTATCACTCATTTGTGAATTTAGTGAAATCACTCCAGCAACGTGATTCACTTTCATAGGGCTGTAGCATTTTAAGTTCCCCATTTATGAAGAAGGTGCCTTCATAAACAAGCCATAGCATGCGTTTACATGGCGCGCGATAAAAGACAAGGCCAACGATGACGGAGACAGAACGATGCTTGAACAATTCGGCTAAGAATTAACCCAGTTCAACCCAGTTCAACAGGGAGTCAGTATCTTCCGACTTGTCCGAGCGCCGTTCTGTCTTCGTCGTCGTTGGCCTTGTCTTTTGTCAACCTAGAAAAAAAACATATTCAAGTCAGTCAGTCAGTCAGTCAATCAACTTTATTTAGCCAAAGGGTGGTAGCTTGCTCCCCCGTGGGCCTCAGCCTAAGCTGAGGGCCCGGGTGGTGGGCTACCGGGCCGGGGTTGGTGCCGTTGGTCGGTCACAGCCTCGGCCGCCAGGCTGATGAGTTTTTTCTGCGTAGCGGGATCCTCGCTGCGCAGCAAATCGTCCCAGGCTGTTTCATGATTGAACTCCGCAGCCCCTGGGGAGCTGGCACATTCTATAGTTATGCGTGCCAAAGTACATATTCAAAAGCCGCGCCACAATTACGACATTATGACGTCACGATATTTTAACTTCTTACTCAAAAAAAAACATCTCTCTCGGTGTGGCGCCACGAAACTCATGCCTCACTCTGCCGTCACGTTCGTTCATCTACCTTGATCTACCTTGGCACAGCAATCGCATTTTCTGCGGGGTTGGTAGCGACAAAGAACAATCGAGAGCGCGTCATTTCTAACAGATAGCAATCATAAGTTCCTGCTCTTGGCTGAGATAAAGAACGAGCGGTAACAAAGTGGCGACGAAAGATAAGATTTTCTGAGCGCTTGCCTATACATGAGGAGGCTTTTTTTTTTTTTTTTTGGGGGGGGGGGGGGGGGGGACGTTAGCTTTAAAACCCCCATAAGCGTGCGAAATGTCTGACGTTGGCGGCAGCGTGCGAAACCTGGAGGAGAGAAGGGAAAGTGCGGAGGTGGAAAGGAAAAGAAGGAGAGAAGGCGAGTGGGCGGTAGGCGACGGGTGGCGAGAGAGAAACCGCATTCGGCAGAGTCCAGGGGTAGAGAGAGTGGTGATTGGGTACGGTGTGTCACACTGTGGTTGATGAACTGGATCACGCCACCCGAAACCGTCAGAGGGAAACACGATTGTTAACGCACTCTGCCGCATGAATCGCATTGATGGTCTGCGACACTTTTTGTGTCTTTCTTTTCGCGCTTGTGCAGTTGCTAGGAACGTACAGAATGTGGCTTTGGCAAAGAATGAGAACAGAGGTGGCCCGTCGTGGGCGCTCATTGATTGCGGCGTTTGGCTGCTGAGCTCCAGAACGCAGGATCGGACTCCGGCCGCGCCGACTTCATTTCTAAGGAGGCGAAATGCAAAAACGCCCGTGTTGTGTGCGATGCCAGTGCTCGCTAAGTCACTGAGGAGAACGTCTAATTTTTGTTCTTAGTAAAATTCCATCCTATGGCTCTTTCTGGGCACGTTGATGTTTGTCTGACACCAAAATACGCATTTATTGTGGAGCAAATTGCATCTAAACATTTTCCCGCCCCTCAATTCTGACTTGCGTCGCCTACAGCAAAAAGGAGTGCGTGGACACTATTGTGAAAAGAATGGCGGCGCAGCCTATCCTCTGGTCTCCGCTCGCACAAGGCTGTGTCGACGCACGCATACAGTCTACATGTAAAGTCGACCGGCGATGGAGACACTGGTACATCAGTTTTTTCCCGTTTCTAGCTCATAAGCGCTCCGTGCCTGAACAATAAAGTTGATTTGATTTTGTGATCAACTACCTTAGTAAATACCATGAAATACTTCCTTGTCACAGAGGTAGAAAAAATGCACAAAGACTAAAAACGTAACCATCACATGAACGCTAGGAAATGAACGCACAGTACAATGCACAACGGTGGCCCCTTGTAGTAGAGAATCGGCCTCGCATTCAGGAGGTGCTGGATTCGATCCCCAGTGCCTCCGGGTACCCACCGGTTTTCTAATGGCTACAGGATTCCCCCCTGCCTGGTGCACGATTCTTCTGGGGGAAAATGCTTGGAAAAGGGCCTTTGGTCGCCTCACCCTCCGTTGATGGAAAATCTATCACCGAGGTACCATAATCCACCTTGTGCGGTAAATACAGTTATGGCCCCTTTTCGGTGAACCTGCTCAAGCGCACAGCGACGGATTTGAAGGCGCAGTCTCCTTTCCCAAACCATGCAACCCTGGGAATCCGAGAACCGGGTTGGGCCATGGCTTGCACCCATTTGAGACGACCGCCGGGTAACCGGCCGGCAGCAGGAGTCGAACTCATCACCTCCCGAAGCCGAGGCGGGTGCTCTACCACGAGGCCGAGGTAAAATTAACAGAGAATGTGGATGCCGAACCCTAAGCAGTTGAGTTATCACTTTCAGGCAGAAAGAGAAAACAAAATATGTGTTGTGTTGTGTTGGGTTTAATGGCGCATAAGCGGCTAAGGCTGTCATGCGCCAAGCTCAGAAAGAAAGCAAAATAATATGTCGTGAATTCTTGAATGCATTGTTGAGAACAGCAGTTTGGGGGGGAATGGGTCATCAACACTCGTCGTGATAAAGTCAATAAACACACGTGGGGATGCTCCTGCCGCTTTAGCACAGTCCGTTTATTTTATTTTATTTTTTTTTGTACTAGCCGCGCTATCCACGGTAGCACCTTCTGTTTTCCCCTCTCTCTTAAAAGAGCTTACCTCATCTCCTTCCGGGTGTACGCCTCGCAAGCTGCGGGTGCCTCTGCAAATCGCATGCGTGTCACCTTCCACGCCTCAGAGGCTTCTTCTGGCTCTCCCACTGAAACCAGAGCCGGCGCGCCCAATCTCGCCCTCTTTACGTCCCCCCCCCCCCCCCCCCATGTCTCTGTGTCTTCTTGATCCGGCTGCTGAACGAAAGAGTATCGTGGACAGTGTCGTTAACGCGGATTCCTCGAAATGTTAGGAGTCGTTTGCTGCGCAACCCTAGAACACCATCTTCACAAGAGATATGACCGCTGCTTTCTGGGTTTCTGCATTTGCCAGACGCATGAGCTTCGCGCGCATCGCATTATCCTCTGCTCCCGGCTGCATTACAAGGATGTTAGGAATCGGCTAAACGACGAAGATCTCGGGCTCCCCTTTTCCTTCTTTCACCGAAAACTAGCGAAGTTTGAACAACAAACACGAATCGTTTTTGCTAAAAATCTATAAACTTAGGCGTGGGACTTCAGCACGCATGCAGTTATTGTCGTGACAGCCGCATAGCTGGGCTGGTTTCCGCCAGTCCAGCTTCGTACGACCTTGATCCTGAGTTGTTATTATAAAAAAAAACTTTCTTGACCACGAGAACTTATTTGTGGAATATGCATTACTCGGACAGGTGTGAGAAAAAAAAAGATAATCACAGGTGGCGCCACCAGAGCAGCGAAGTCACACCGAGCGGCTGGCGCGGCGCCGCGGTTTTCGAACACGCCTGGCGCTCGTTCTCGGCGTGTTCGTAACCGCAGCGCCGAGCGTTGCCATCTGCTGCCCCGGTGACACGTCACAGTGCTAATCTTTTTTTTACTCACGGCTCAACCACAGCACCATTCGACACTGCCACAAGAGCACTCCCTCCTTGCAAGTGTCGTGTCCATTCACCGCGAAGGCGTATATCCAGGAGTCCATCAACAATGCGGCGTAACTTCTATGCTAGCCGGCCAGAAAGGGTTTGTTAGAGCAAGACCTGTGTACATAGCACAAGATTAATCGCTCTTTTGCCAGCTGCTGTAAGGTCCCGATGGCTAAATGAAGCAGCGCCCCTATAGCCCGACTAGATTTCACGGCGGCATGCGAGGGTAGCGATGAGTGCATGTTGTCTGAACAGAAATGAGCGCTTGAAGTCAGGGCTGCTTGCGTCTGTGCCCCGACCACGTCGTCCTTGTTTTCGTGCGCTTTGGCTACCATGGACGCCTTGAGCGAATCTATGCGACAGCGGTAGATAGCCCAAGTTACGCGCTATTTTCTCTGAGGCATTCGGCGAACAATCAGGAATTAACAAACAATAGTACAGCTGTAGGCGAACGCTGCCACGTCAGGCGAGCGATATAACCTTAATTTGTCACTAATGTTTTGCAGCCCTGTTGAAGCTATTGTCTCCACAGCTTGGCAAGGGTTATAATTATAAAGTTCGCAATTGGTCATTTCTAGACGCATTCACTTCGGCCCTCGGGTAGGTGACGGCAACTCTGTAGCTTTCACAGCGCTTCGGGTTTCTTTTTTTTTTTCCTTTTAGGCAGACAAAATGAGCAATAGCTGCTATCGCACCGCAGTGCTGTGGCAGCCGTAGCGCGACTCCACGGATGAGAGATAAAGCAATCAGGGCATATGACAGTCAGGCGGCACTGTTTGTTCAGTGTCAGCTGCTTGGGTTTTTAACCTTCAAAATATACTGCCGGCAACCTCGCATTCGCGATGCGAAAGAACGTCAAGCTTTCTGGTACTTCAATTAACCACTGCCCAATGAATGACCGCTCTGCTACGTCCTGAGAAAATTAACAAAGATATTTCTGATCATGACGAAGTATGATAAAAATACCCATCGGTAACTGCACTCTGCCCTCAACGGCTAAATTTTATACGCGCACATGACTCCCCCTTATCACGGTCCCTGCATTCCTGCACGACATACCTTTCACTTTGTTGAGTGATCGGGCTGACGACCGGAGATAATCAAAAGGCTGTGCTCACAGAAGCGACGAATATAGCACTTTGTTAACTGAGTCGCAGTGACGCATGCCACGCCTGATTCGCTAGCGAAATTGTTCACTCTCGTAGCATCGTCATACAGGGCAACAATTGTACCATCGCTTATAGTTTACAGGGGTTTAACGTCCCAGAGTGGCTCAGGCTATGAGGGACGCCACAGTGGAGGACTCCGGAAATTTCTACCACCTGGGTTCTTTGACGTGAACTGACATCGCGCAGTACACGGGCCTCTAGAATTTCGCCTCCATCGAAATTCGACCACCGCGGCCGGGATCGATCGAACCCGCGTATTTCGGGTCAGCAGCCAAGCGCCATAACCACTAAGCCACCGCAGCAGCTATATTGTGCCATCTTTCTCGAGAATGTCTTTGCTTTCAACGAAAGGCGCCTTCACGATCTGCGGAGCTCTCAGATAACTTTGAACACGTTTCGGTTATTTCGACGAGTTACGTTCGCTGGAAAGAAGCTTCTCGAAAGCGCATGTATTTTCACGCGATGTAGCCAGTATTCGTTGGGCCATAACGCACTCGCGTTTTCGAAATTCTAAAACTGATATGGATATTACTTACGGTGGGCTACACGCCTCTCTATAATTAAGAAGCCTTACAGTAATAGGTAAACGTTAACTATTCAATATTAGTTTACCAGCCTGCTAGTTAGCATGTCTTTAATGTATTCTGATGCACTACACCACTGACATTGCTTTTCCGAAAAAAGCGCTCTTCAAACTCAGGAAGCCTATTTTTAAAAATTGTGTAAAGTCTTAGGTGAAACACCCTGTATACAGGCAGATTGCGGAAGACAGCATCGGGAAAAATGAGAAAACAACGCAAGGAAAAGTCCAAACAAAGTCATAAAGCGTGAGCAAGAGGCTCAGCGTGCATTGCATTGACTGCTCGTATTTCCAAAAAGATTTATTTCTGAAATGAAAAACAAATACGGCATGCTGACGCACTGCTTTATTTCAGATTGAATGGCTTCCTCGCCTGACTTCGCGCGTCCCTTGGTCACTATTGCGGTTAACCATGGCGACGTTGTGGAAGCAGAGGACGCACCCACAGTCTTTACAGAGCGGTGAACGATTGCTAATGCCTTCGTTGTTGACCAGCGCGTGATGTTCCACTAGCTCCTGGACTATTCCGATGCGAGACAACTCTCCAAAGTATGCCCGTGGTGTCTTTCACAGAAGCTGACTCTTTTCGCGTCGGAATGGTTCATACCATACCATGCCTTACCATAGAATGCCTCATAGCAGAGCATGTCCTGCGGCCCTGGTCCGTTTCTGAGCTGTGCACGTTAGCTATACTGGTGACGCCCTGTAACTTTGCTCTTCCACCGTTTGAACGGCTCGGGAAAGTTCATCTGGCGGCCCTAAACAGTCTGACGCCTAGCTAACTTTTTTACCTCTCAGGTTGCCGTATATTGTTACACGGACATGAGTAATAAAAAAAAATGCTGACTGAAGGGTTTTTGTTTTCATCTTCCATCTTGTGATATCGCTGTCACGTATTTTCAGCGCTACGTGGAACACTCGCAAACTATCTGCACTGTCAACCTCGGATGTCATTGTTCTTCTTTATCACTAGTGGTACCGCTTGATTGCTGGCAAAAATTCAGCGAAAACATGTTCGCTAACCTGCGCAGTCTGCGGCCGGAACACACTGCTGCCCATGCGCCATTCTTAGAAGCTTTTTTTTTTTTTTCGCTAACCATATTCGCCTGTTGCTAACTGCTGTCTCGTCTTTATTTCAGTTGTCAGTTTTCGCATTTAGTTCCATGTTAGGGGCCAACGCAGAGCACTATTGTGTCCACGTCCACGCGTGTCTTCATAAAAAGGACAAAAATAGAGCGTGAAAAGCGGGGAAAAAAAGAATGGGAGGTATCACATGACCCCACTCCCATTGAAAGGAACGTTCTGGTCCGAACGATCAGATAATCCTTTATCGATTCTGCAGAAAATTGCGCAAATAATGGAGCTCGCTGTGGTATGTGGAGAAAGACACTCCTTCTATTTGCAGGCGCGCGCGAAGAGCTAGATAGTGAAATCCATTCCGCATAACATGCAGCTGAGGGACCAGGCGCTCTCTTGCGACTTCGATCTGGCAGGGTCGATGCGTTGGGTTGTGTCTGTCTGCGCAAGGCGACATATTTACTTTGGCGACACAGGCAAGTGGTGCGCGCTCCCATCCTGTCGGAGCCCACGGCCAATGAAAGAAGCACTTATTTGTTTGTTTATTTATTTGTTTGCGCTCAAGGCACAAGGGGTGTTACAAGGGAGTGAGAGTGTAAAAATGTTCTGCTTTTAATTCAAAACAATCATTGGCATGGGAAATAAAAAGGATTTTTGAAAATCTAAAAGGAAGCAAAAACACAGATATACAATTAAAACGTTGTGCAGGTCTTTAAAAAGACAGGTTCGTGATAAAGAAACTAAAAAAAATTATGTCAGCTTAAATAAAGACGTTGCCCCGCGGCCTTGCCAGCTGTTGTATTCGCAATTCAGGCAATGGAGGGGCAGCTGGAAACGTAAAATGCGCATTCAACTCTTCATTCTTCGCCACATCTATATTTACATGTTTGAAGATGGTCAGAAAGTCGACGCAGTTCTTCCTCGATTCTACTTATATATCCCAGGCTGAAAGGAAGTTTATTTGCATTCTGCTATGGACCTTTCCATCGCGTGCACGCAGACATTGAAACACCTCCCCTTAAACTGTTGCCAACCGGCTCAGAGAGCCGCTTCCACCGTGACATATCCCCGATAGCGCAGACGAACACAACAGTCCAACAAGCAATATGACGACGTCCACGGCGCGCTTGTTGGAAAGGTAGTTTAGGAGCAAACGGCCACCAAAGTCCATAATCGTTTATTTTTGTTTGTTTGTTCTGTTCAAGAAAAAAAAGCATTTTCGTTTCACGAATTCCAAGTTTAAATGGCAGTGCAGTAAATTACGTACTGCTAAAGTGAGAACTTTTAAGCATACGTTGATGCCCCTGACTTTATTTTTACTGACGGAGAAGTGGCCTGTCAGGCCGTACTGAATTCCGTGAATCGCCTCAACATGTAACGGGTATCGTCCGCAGAGAAGTATAAAAAAAAAGGACATGAAGTGCAGGATTTATTGCTTCAAGCACTGGCGCAGCAGGTTTGGGCAGTGGTGGATGCTGTCCATTCTCCTGCACGCATTTGAACGGGCGGTACTTGAATACGTTAACGTGTGGATGCGGTGATCAAGCAAGCGATCTGCTGTTTGAAGACACTGGCACGTTCAGTCTGTGTCGATGCCTTGATGTGCACGGGCGTGCAAGTGCTTGAGACTAGCATTTATTTAGCACATGATAGCCGTACCTGCTAATGCGCCATAAAACCCAACACAATACTTGCAGTATTTCGTGCTCCCACCTCAGTGTTATTTTGCTAATTGTTGTGTCCCCTTATTGCTTTTGTGTGTGTGCGCCCCCGCATCCTCCTCCTAACGACCACTCGCATCCTCCTCCTAACGACCACTTGCCCTTCGTCGCACGCTGTCGCCAGATGCCCCCCCATGGTGCGCCCCCGCATCCTCCTCCTGTTTTGGGAAGCCACTCCCTCCCGTGGACGCTTCTCCGCTCCCTCCTTTCTTCGGGCGGCCAGTTCGGCTCCTGCCTCGGTCGACGCTGGTCGCACCCTCATCGGCTTTAAATAAACGAAGTCTTAAAGTACCGTGTGCGTCTTTCGCTGCATTCAACACAGCGACCGGACACGACAGTGGCGACGAGAAAGTGGATTCGACCCGCGCTACGCAACGCTATTGACAAGCCATGGCTACGCGAGGGTTTCCCAATCAGATACCAGAGTTCAACGGCTCATCGTGGTCATCGTGGGTTGGACGCCTTCAGTTCTACTTTGAAGCTAACAACATCACAGACCCAGCCTTGAAGAGGGCCAACCTGCTGACGCTGTGCGGGGAGCAGACCTACGATACTGTCTGCGCCCTTATTCAGCCAAGCACACCAGCGGCAGTGTCTTACGACGACATCGTAAAAGCGCTGCAAAAGCACTACGACCCAAGGCCATCCGAGGTCTACAGCCGGGCTCGCTTCCAACGACGAGATCAACTGGGAGGAGAAACTGTGAGCGCCTACGTAGCCGCGCTCAAGAAGCTCGCTGCCGACTGCAATTTTGGAACGCTGTCGACAACAGCTACCGGGCAGGAGGGAGACGCAGCTTCTTCTGCTAACACCACCATGCTTCCCTTGGACGTGATGTTACGCGACAGATTTGTGTGCGGACTGAGTGACGAGTCACTGCAGCAGCGCCTGTTCGCTGAGAAGGACCTCACATTCAGCAAAGCTTACGACATCGCCGTTCGAGCGGAGAGCGCGCCGGTCACCAGCAGAGAGGGATTCGCCGGAACACCGAGCCGGTACACCAGACAAACAACCAGGTGCGCAAGCCTTCTGTTGTTGTAAAATCGGTCAAAAAGGCACAACGCTGCTGGCGGTGTGACGACCAACACAACCCCCAGGGATGTCGATTCCAGTCAGCCACGTGTAATTTTTGCCACAAGCGAGGGCATATCGAAAGAGCATGCATTACGAAACGGAGACTTGCCAAGATAAAGTCACCTTCCCAGCCTAATCACAGCGTCAACGCCTCAGAGAATACGCCGCTATCTGATCTCCATGGAACAACATCAGCAACACCATCTGTGTTGTACGACCTGAACACCATGAATCTCGGCACGCGACCGAAGATTTTTACAGAAGTAAGCGTACATCACCAGCTGATTAAGTTCGAGGTGGACTCCGGCGCAGCCTGTACTCTGATCAGTGAGGACACGTTCCGAACTTCATGGCCATCTGACGCACCCGCCCTGCAACAAGACGACACGCACCTGCGAACGTGGTCAGGACAGAATCTGCCACTATTGGGCTCTGCCAACGTGCAGGTTAACTACAACGGCCAGACCCATACGCTACCTCTGCTTGTTGTGAAGGGCACAGGATCAAGCCTTCTAGGGAGAAACTGGTTTTCTCCACTAGGCGTGATGATATGCGGCATACACCAGACGCCGAGCCAGAACATGGTTGAGCAACTGCAAGAGAAATACGAAAGAGTATTCTCGGAAGAGATTCCAGGAAACGAAGGGCCCCCGGTCACACTGGAGTTGTTGGACAACGCGCAACCCAAATTTCTGAAGGCCAGGCCGGTGCCGTTTGCTCTCCGAGATTCAGTTGAAAAAGAGTTGGACAAACTGGAGCAGCAAGGTGTCATCGAGCCGACGCAGCATTCAGAATGGGCCACACCACTTGTCGTAGTTCGCAAGAAGAACGGAACCATACGCCTCTGCGGAGACTACCGGAGCACCGTCAATCTTGCGACTAAAGCGTCCTCTTACCCGCTACCGACACCTGAAGAAGTATTCAGTGTACTGCGTGGCGCAAGAGTCTTCAGCACATTGGACCTCACCCAGGCGTATCAGCAGCTGAAGGTGAGCGAGTCAACTGCTGAATTATTGGCAATTAACACACTGAAAGGCTTGTACAAAGTCAAGCGACTGCCTTTTGGCGTAGCTGCAGCCCCGGCCATATTTCAAAAATTCATGGAGACAGTGCTTCAGGGCATCCCAGGAGTTTGTGTCTACCTTGACGATGTCATCATCAGTGGCACTTCCACTGAAGAGCATGCAGTGCGCCTAGAGCTCGTTCTCGAAAGGCTAGCAAACGCTAATTTGTGCATAAGCAAATCGAAGTGCTGTTTTGCGGTGCCAGAGGTGCAATTTCTGGGACACCGAATTGATGCGGAAGGCATTCACCCTACCGAGGACAAAGTGCGAGCGATCACAGAAGCACGAGCTCCAACAAACAAGCAGGAGCTACAGGCTTTTCTCGGACTCTTGACGTTCTACGACCGGTTCTTGGAACAAAGAGCTACCGTGGCCAACGACTTATACCAACTCCTTCGGAAAGATGTGACATGGACATGGTCGCCACGCCATCAGCAGTCATTCGATGCCCTGAAAGACCTGATTCGAAGATGTACAGTCCTCCGCCACTACGACGAAAGGAAGCCTCTGCTTTTGGCTTGCGACGCATCACCGTACGGAGTCGGCGCGGTTCTATCGCAAACTGACGAGCAAGGAAGGGAAGCTCCCATCGCCTTCGCCTCACGTACGTTGTCGCAAGCAGAACGCAACTACGCGCAACTTGACAAAGAAGGGCTAGCCATCGTCTACGCGGCGACACATTTTCACCAGTACATTGCCGGCCGGAAGGTGACCTTTATAACCGATCACCGACCGCTATTGGGCATTCTGGGACCACAAAGGCCTATGCCACCAACTTTGTCTCCGCGAATGACACGTTGGTGCATCAAACTCTCAGCGTACGACTACGCTCTGGTCTACCGCAATGGGAGTAAACATCAAAACGCCGATGCGCTAAGCCGTCTGCCACTAGACGCAACTGTTGACGAACCATTTCCACCAGGAGACGTTCTGATGTTCGAAGCACTGCCAGAACCTCCGCTTACAGCAGGCACAGTTGCAGCATCTACGCAGAAGTGCGCAGCTCTCCGGCTAGTTTACACAGCTGTTCAACAAGGCAACGTGCATAAACTCAAAGGGGACAACTTCGACGCTTACCGCAGGCGAGCTACAGAGTTGAGCACCCATCGCGGCTGCATCATATTTGGGTCCCGAGTTGTGATGCCGAGAGAACTACGCGCACAAGCTATGTCTCTCATCCACGCCGGACATCGGGGCATCGTTGCAATGAAAAAGTGTGCCAGAAGCTACATGTGGTGGCCTGGCATTGACAACGACATCGAAACAGTGGTGCGAGAATGCAAGCCTTGCCAGAGCAGCCGGAGCGCCCCGCCGAAAGCTCCTGTCCCAGAATGGGAAAAGCCAGACACACCATGGCACACATTGCACATTGATTTTGCAGGACCAATTGAGGGCTGCACTTTCCTTGTGGTCGTAGACGCCTACACAAAGTGGCTTGAGATAAGGCAAATGGGACAGACGACTTCGGCAGCAGTCATTGACAACCTCCGATCACTATTTGCAACGTTCGGCCTGCCGCGCAAGGTAGTGTCGGACAACGGAACACCGTTTGTGTCTGCGGAGATCCTCAAGTTTTATCGCGACAACGGGATCTCATCAGTTACATCGGCCCCCTACCACCCAGCGACAAACGGACAAGCCGAGCGCTACGTAGCCGAGCTAAAACGCGCCCTTGAAAGAGATCAGACAGGCTCGCTGCAGCGCCGCCTTGCGCGCTTTCTCTTCAAGCAGCACACGACGGTTCAGAGCACAACAGGCGAGACCCCCTCGAAAATGATGTTCGAGCGTGAAATGCGAACCCAGCTCACAGCCATCCTCCCCGAGCCAAAGGCAGAGACGTTCCGGGAAGAAAAAGCAATTCCGCGCTGCGGCACGCTTAATGAGGGGCAGCGCGTCCTCGCCCGACAGTTTCTGAAAAAGCCACGCTGGGAGGAAGCTACAATTGTCAGACGCATAGGCCTGCGCTCTTGGCTCGTCAACATACATGGCACAGTAGCACGCCGACATCTCAACCAGCTGCGTAGATTTACGACGCCGTCTGAGAGCTGTCCGACACGACACTAATACGCCAAATAAGTGCTGTGTGGCCGACCTGTCCAAGTGAGTGCAATGCACAGAAGGTGCTACCAGCGAAAACGGACGCGGGACAAGAAATAGGAGGCTCACACACAACACCACTGGAACAAGAGTGCAATAACGGAAAAGACCTGTAGGGAACTGTGTGGAAGGATTATGAACCGACAAAGAACGTCGAGATACGACATTACATGTGTTCAGCATCGCTATGTAAACACGTCGTATAGAGATACTTAGATGTTAGAGGAATGTTTACACATACATTTAGTAAGCGTACATGTTCTGATGTGTTGAAACCTGGCAACGCTTCTAGCTGCACGTCAGTTTTAGCGCAGTGCACATGCAGCAAATAACAACGTTCGCATGCAGTTCTCAACCATACATCCTTGCTTCCATTTTACATCATTACTTTTCTGTTATTTTGAGTAGATGCGTTTTGTTTTTGCTCAACTTGAAGCCAAATATATGCCTGCTACAAGAGTAATGCGTCAAATTTGACTCGTAGCATTTTGAAGTAACTAATATACATGCTTTCGAGTGGCAGGCTTCGGGGCGAGTTCGTCCACTCCTCCTGTCGCGTTTTTCATTCCTCAGTTAAACTATTCGTTTTTTTTTTTTATTTCTGATGAAATTAACATTTTACTTAGCGGTTTCAAGAACAATCACTGATTTTCTCGGCAATCAGTGTTTGAAATTAACTTCCACTCTTGGAACTGCATTTAAAACAAGTTAGCTGACCTGTCACTATTTCTCCGCGGATTTCTAGCATTCTATGCACTCGTGCACTCCTACAGGGCCTTCTGGTGGCGTCATAAAAGCGCGCATGCGAAAGAGCGGCGTAATTGTCGCTGCTTAATAATAACATACCGAACATCATACTATCACGGGTTCTGTTTACACACCAATGGAACTCTCACATGAATTTATCGGCACTGTTACGTCAAAAAACGCGGACGAAAACCCACAAACGTAACACACGAGTCATAGCCTCAAATAACAGAGATACTGCGACACTCTGAGGAAATGAAACGACCGGGGATGCTGCTAGAACAAATAATCACGGTGGTCGGGTGTCGTAGCTGACGTTACGACACGAAACGTGCAGACCTGAGGTATTCTATAGGCGGTGTTGCACAGGGGCCCGAGCTCGCACGCCACTTCTAACATCCAACCCATACCTAACCCGACCAAAGTCTCCTAGGAAAGCGTCTTCTAGGAAAGCGACCGGTCAACGCCAGCGCCACGGACCAGCAAGATCTGGTCCAGCGAGCGGAAACAGCAACAACTGCCTATGATGCCCTGGATTAAGAGCACCACCTGGCAAGACGTCGTAAACTCTTTTACTTTGACAAACGTTTTTACCATCATCGTCATAAAGCTCGATAAGTGAACTTGAAACGAGGTCACGAGACACCGGATGCGCTGTCTTATATCTGCTGTCTGTCAGTTTTCTGTAACAGCAGTTTTGCGTAGCCATAGTTGATGACGGACAGACGCCCGCCTCAGCACCTCGCAGTAGCCACGTGTTCACGCTGACAAAAGCAAAATTAGTAAATGATGCTGACAGGAACGGGCTCACTCAGCGTCGGCTTTCAAAGCGCTTGAGGCGCATTTTCGTCGCTGGAACGAATAAGTGCGTCTCTGGACGGGAGGAAACAGCACGTGATAAACAAAGAAAGAGAAGAAGATGGCGTGGAACAGGAGAGAGCCCGCGTGCTACCGTGACTGCGCACGTGGCTACGGCGGTTCACCGGACGTCGTCATCACGCAGGCCGTCGCGAGGGTGGGGGATGCAAACGCCAGTGGCCAGCGCCGCAGAATACGGCCGCCTCGGAGGTTGGGGGGCCCGACTCCTTGTTTTCGCCGCCTTTTCAATATCTCCTCGAGTGGCGTGATAGAGCGCGGCACCCCGCGAGGCCGCAACTGCGCCGACGAAGAGGAGCAGAGGGTCCCCGCTCGCGAAACCGGACGGCAAGAGTGGCTCCCCCCCAGCCTCCCGATAAATATCGCGATACGCTTATCGAAATTCTGCAAGCGGACACCGCCGACGAGGGGTTTGGTTCTTCATCGTCGCCTGCTCCAGCCAGACCGCGCCTGGACAACATGGAGGCAAGGCTGTCGGCCATCGTCGTGCTCCTGGCCCTCGCCGGGGCCGCCTCGGCCCTGCTCAGGTGAGTTGAGACCATTCGAACCGCTTCGGATCCCCGCTCGCCTCCGTGCACTCGACAAGATGGCTAGGTGGCGCGCGACCGAACGGAGGCTAGGTCGGCGTGCTCGTGCAGAAGGTGAAGAAAATGAAGTTGGGTTGATGAATGAAGGAGTCGACGACTCTTGATGCGCCCTGTTTTTTTTTTTTCCTCCTTTGTGGCGCATCGCACCTCCCTAATTGTTCCTCGTGCAGCTCACGAAGTATAATTTTGGTAATATTTCATATCATTGTACTTCTGTTGCTTGCAGAAGTAGGTTTCAAAATTCAGTGTTGTTGTTTTTTCTGCAATGCGTTTTCTGCTGTGTAAAACCTCCATGGCACGTTTATATAGTACTGATGTAGATAATCTGAGGACCGTGCAAGGCTGCTGGGCGGTGTGGTTTTATCTGGCACCGCAAGTGCATGAAAAGACCAAGATGTTCAAGACCCGTACTGATTTTTTTTTTTAATTTTGCGTTATAGGGATAGGACAAAGGGACGAGGAACGACGTTCACGGGTGCCGTGAAAGTCTTCCCGTCCCCTTTATGCTCTTCCTGTAACGCGGAAATTTTTTTTTAAGTACGCAGCCCAACTCGCCCAGGAACACTGACTGAAAAGAAAAATTCGGTGGAAACCTCTATGCATAATTTCACGCCTTGAAGGCATGAAATACTATTGGTTGAAATCTTGGTTGAACTCCTATTCATAATCCTGCAGTAGGAAACTTTGATGACGTTTTGCCGGAGAGCAGTGTACCGTTCAGACTATAAATGAACAGTCAAACTACGCGGTTTTTCTCTTCATAAGCTCGATTTCTGGTATCTTTCTGTGCTACGACATTATTCAACTTAACTCCGCCGTTCCCGCAGAGAAACGTGAGCTGCTCGAGTTATAACGGAAGGCATCGCAGCTCCGAATACTTTCATGGAAAGTGCACTGGATATCCCGGTGCGTCGACTGATTAGACAGCGGTAACTAAGCTGCTGCATGGCAGAACGAAAGCCCGACGTCATCGAGTTCCTCATGGGTGACGAGACAAGATGCAAATCACAATCCAGTCCAAATCCACATTACTGAATATAGTGCTCGCGAAGCTGCGAGCTCATATGTTGACCCGGGCATCATTGACACGAAAAGGCCTGTATAGTCTGAGTAAGCTAGCTCACATAAAGAAGGAGCGGAAAGTAGCGCTTCGTCAGCAACTGCAGCCAGATTCCACTGCTGGTTTTCAAAAGCGCTTCTCCCACGGGATTAGCATCCGATGCGATAGATCCCCGGACAGGTTGCTCTGCCATTCTAGCCTGGTCAGCACGGCCTGTGATATCACATGAGCTTCAAGTGCACACACGACTGCTTGCCGGCGTTTGCGCGCAACTCAGACAGCACCAAATAGTGATCTAGCCCTACATCCGGACAATATACAGCGGAAACGAGGCGTCCCTTGTGTCCCACAGTGGACTTAGCATGTGCGCACGATTTCACATTTTCGTGCTTTTTGTGTGCAGAACTGTCGAGTTTTCTCCGAAGGTAAGCACAGTAGCAGTAATGATCGACAACGTGAAGTGTTTCGAATCTCTCGATGCTTGAAAGAACGGCGCAGTATAATGCCGACTGTCCTTATTGGAAGTAACTATTGTAAGGAAAATTCAAAAAGGCCAGAGGCGAAACAAAAAAGCCCAGTACAAGGATAGCTGAGGCCCTTATCAGTGGTACTTGGAACCGAAGGCGTAAAATGGACATGGCGATAAAGAAGGAAGTTTCTTTTTTCTTTGTTTGAAAAGAGAAAGAAGACGAGATAACAAGAGGAGACTGGGAAGGACATTGAGATATACAGCAGTACGAAAGACAGAAATGCACGACAGATGGAAATTCCATTGTACAAAATTATCGTAACTTCCTCGTACCCAGTGTTTCTTCTCCAACTTTCTGCCTTTCCTTCTTGTTTTTTCTTTCTTTGTGTTTTTTTTTTTCACGAAGAGTGTTTTGCGAAAGAATGCGCGTATTCGGGTTCCATGCAGAGATGTTGGATATACGAGTGAGCTGCGGGCCACACCGAGTAACAGATGGAGACGTGAATATAATCAAAACAGTCAAGAAAATATCGTGTGCGGTGTCATTTCCTGCAGTGCCTTGTTTTTATGAGACGTCAACAGCAAAGATTCCCGATATTTTATCTTGTTTATTTAAACATCTCATTAGTAAATAAGGAATGAAAAATTAATGCGGCGAATTTCAGCGCCAGGTGTTCGTTTAACCCCGCCTCCCTGTGATGTGACTGCTGAGTTGAGGCAGTTAAGCGTGCATCTATACCACTAAAATTCGCACCATCTTTGACAGTCTATCGATGACCAAGCACGCAAAGCCGAAAGGGTTTCGCGTTGAACTGACGCTAAAACGCCCGAGAGACCCCATCGTGGATCGCCTGTTTCTTGTGTCCGGTGGCTCCGCGGGCCCGCAGTTCTTGATCCATGGCGCCGTTGTCTCATCATCTCGGCACTGATGCTTTCACTACTTTCCCCCCGCTCCACGGGCGCGCTACTCTGAATCTTCAGGCAGTCTTCTCTTGCGCTCCCGTTCGCGGCGATGTTCGCGAATTTCCTCTCGAGTATACTCCGTTTGGGCAACCAACCTCTGCCACGGTAGCGAGTGACTGAGTGATGCTGACGTCTTAGAAACACATCGCTTCGGATGACGCGAAACCGCCACGCGTTCCGCTGACAGCCAGGGCTGTAAAATTCTACGCCGCTGGTCGATTTTTTCCCGCGTTTATTCTGCTATATTATCACTATATTAGACTGCTTCACATATAATTCACTAGGTTGTTACACTGTAGCACTCACGTTGGACGCAGGCTATTGCGCAGGCCGCGCAGTGCGGTACGGCCCGTGGATTGAGCGGGTCTTCTCGTCGCCATTTCCCGTCCATGGGCTGAGTCAGCTGGCGCATAAATAGTCCTCCCCAGATAGTCAGTTTCTCGGAAGCGCACAGTGGCCGGCGTATTCTGGGGCGCGCAGCCACGGCACGAATTACGCAGTCTCGAGTTTCACTTGCGATGTTTCGCGAGCTTCTTTGCCTGTTGTTAGCGACAAAACCAGTGCGAGGCTTTGTCAGCTTTTCACTTTGTCGGTACGTGTGCACAGTGACCTATGCACGTAGCCGCGCGCTATCTACCGGTGGCTTGCGACCGCAGCGCCCGTGCCACTGGTGGGCAGCTGGAAACGTGACGCGGTTCTTCGCTTCTTTTGCGGCCGGGGAACCCAAACCCGGCACGCCTTTGCCGACACTTGCATGCCATGGGACTTCTGCCTGCGATATTTGGTCACGAACGAAATTATTCCCATTACAACACTTCTGGGCAACACTCAGCGCTTGATAAGTTTCCTCTTTCCGTGACTTATACATTGGTGTTTTTAATGCCTTATTTCAAGATTGCCAGTTCATTAAGAAAAAAAAGCGCCTTCACCAGTACCACATTGCGCATTCATAACCATGAAATAGGCTAGTCTATAGCCCACGAGCGCAGTGCCACCAGCCACTGAAATCAGCACAGACTATCTTGTCATGTAGAAGTGACATGCACAGCCTTGCCTATCTTACTTTTTTTTTCTGGAAGTGACAATTCTTCTCAGCCTAACCTTCTCTACAACGACTGCACTTTCCATAATGACTCAGCCGCTTTTCTTACTTGATGTTTCTTTGCCTTTCTTTAGTAATCAAAGCGTAATGCGTCACTACGTGAATTTACGAAAACATGTTTGAAGTACTCCAGCTGTCCTCCTAGTGGTGGAGTACTAAGACCTATAGGTTTTAGTCTGACCTCAAATAGCGTCCTCTCTCTCTCTATCTCTCTCTCTCTCGTGTTTCATGAGTCTTTCCACAAGAAGTGCACACAAGACATGTTCCTATACAGTTCGAATGCACTCTTCACACAGAGAGAATCACAAACAATGACGCCATCAGCGCGTTCAGATCACGGACACACACAAAACTAAATAAAAGCCTCCGCGGTGGCTCAGTGCATGGTTATGGCGCTTGGCTGCTGTCTCGAAAGACGCGGGTTCATCCCGGCCGCGGCGGTCGAAATTTCGATGGAGGTGAAATGCTGGAGACTCGTGTACTATGCGATGTCAGTGCTCGTTAAAGAACCCTGGGGCGGTCGAAATTATCCGCAGCCCTTCACTGCCGTGTTCCTCATAGCCCGAGTCGCTTTGGGGCGTTAAATCCCGTAAACAAAACCAGTAAATAAAGACCAGCACATGCCACCGATAATGAACCTAACACTATCAGTAAATGTTGGACCTTTATAAAATCGTTTACATGCTAATTCATGCTCTGCGTAATGCCCTCGACGGTAATGGTCCAATTAGATTTCATCCAGTGCCCAACGATCTCTGGTCGGAAGAGCGTATGTTTCCACTTCAATTTTGTTATTGCCTATAACACAACTGGAACACTGACTGGAACAAAGATCTTGAGCGGGAAATTGCTGCACTATTGATACTGCCCATTCCGTGCAGAAAATAATTGTGCGAAGCCAGATGCTGCGTCCACAGACCCTCTGGCCACTAGTGGAATGTCAGTGGCATCCTTTTCGAACATGTTCGAAACGAAATCGAGTTCCGGGCGCTACAGGCAGAGCAACAAATGTAACTCGAGATCCGGTTTGATATTTTGTGTGCAATGTGGCCCACCTCGCTTCGGGTGAGCGGGGAGTGCAGATCTCATCTTTTTCAATAGCAACATGCATCACTATGCCGGTAATTACATTTTTGCTCGCTTCACATAATTAATACTTTATTATTTTCAGAATTAAAATATTTCAGTAGTCACATATGAAATTCATGAATCTTAATGTATGCTTTTGTACTTCGCGTTGTGAGATAGTATTGCTCTCGCTTGGGGTGAACGCCGATGCTCGCTTATCGCTAAAGTTAACCCATCTGATAATGGACTCTGGTCATGGACGTGGAAAATGGGAGTCGGGATATATCTTGGAGCTCTCCTGCTGTCGACAAGGCCACGTACATGACATTTTTGCAAGCAGAGAGGTTTTCGGTTTGCGTAACGTCTCACGCATTTCATATCGTTCGTGTTGTGTCTTTCACAAGCGCTCAGTGAATCAAACATGAAGCTCAGGCGCGAACTAGTCCATTGTCCTCGTTCTTCTTTTGCGTTACCGCGATGCCATGGCTGTGGCTTGCTTTTCACGCTCGACTTCTGTCATTCCCGCAGGGTGCCTTTGATGAAGATGAAAAGCGCTCGGGACCATTTCCGGGAGGTCGGTACACCCATCAACGTGACTCGAGGCTGGTCCTTAGGCTCTGCTATCGGAGGACCCGTGCCGGAGCCATTGAAGAACTACCTCGATGTACGTCCGTACGCAGCTCTTCTCATGACCGGTGGCGCGTGGGTCGCACGTACTCGTATACATGTGATGATGTCACTGAACGTGCGCACCTAACTTTGTCAAAGCTGCCGCGTTCGACGCCTTCTCGAGTTAGAATCTGTTTAACATCAGTTTTTATGTGTCCACGTTTGCAAAGTACAGAAAACTTTATGCGCACCTTATATGTGTCTGCAAGATTCTTTTGAATGTTTATGTTGAATGGGATATGACCCGCATATTCATGGAAAACATATATCCGTACTCATTGGAACCAAGTGGAATCAGTTTGATTTAATGTGTCTGCCTTTCACCCTTGTCGTATTATTCAGACGTCAGAGATACTGTTGCACTATGCGGCCCGCGCGATCTCCTAAGAAAGCACTTCTTCGCTCTGGTCTACTCCTCTACACAAGCTTTCCATTCAAACCGGGTAACATTGGCGGGCCTTTCATGCACGGGGACGAAGTCAGGCTGATTCATGGAGCACCAGTGCTGGCGTTTCTTTGACCTATCTGCTGAAATTCTGTGTTGCGTGAAGGATGGCGACATTTTAATGACGCAGGAAAAGAAATAAAGGTATCAGCGGCGCACGAAATCGTGCTCAGTTTACGCACAGATGTTAATTATGTTAGTTTTTGTCCATTTTGACACAAGAACACGGCCGTTGCACTTCCCCAGTCCATACAATGAGAGAGAGGTTTGATGGAAGTTGCACTGAGAGCCCTCTTGGTCGAATCGGCAAGGACAAATATCTGGGTGAGGTAAGGGTGTCTTTCGGGCCGGGGAAACTCTCCTAGGAAAAAAAAAATTTTAGCGAGTTAGCATTACTACTACCATCTTCGCAAAATCTGTCCGTCTGGTGTTGTGTGGTCCTGCTGTGTAGAATGTGAAGAGGAGGAGAGTGGCGACCAGACTAGGAGGGAGGAGCCGCGTGGACTGAAGGGAGGGAGAATGGAGAGGAGGAAAGCACGTGCCAGCAGCGAAAACCTCCACCTTCACAGCACCCTCCGGGCCCGGAAGCTACAGGGCGGGGGGGGGGCATATCAGGGTACACAACGGTAAAAATGCATCACCCACCTATGAGCGTCCACCCACCAACCTTTTTCCTACTTTTTTACCTTTCCTTTTTGCCACTGTTAACTATGAATACCTTGTTGGTACTTGAACTGAGCATGTTGAAGCTCCCGTCCCCATTCTAGAGATTGTTCTGGCAGAAATGTTATCTTTTCTTCTCTTGCTCTCCTAGAAACCAGAGTTTCTTTACGTTTTTTGAAAGTTTACGCAGCTGATGAGTGTACTCGTTGAAACAGGGTGGCCTGTGCGGCATCCGTTGAACTTGAACTTTGTGAACAACCTGGCGACGGATTTTCACTACACGTTAGCAATCTCAGAAGAAGGGCGTCTGACATTGCTTAGCCAAAGCCTTGAGGCTTGTTGAGCGCGAAGGCATGTTATACAATAAAGAAGGCTCACATCAAGTTGAGTACCGGCACAACGCGCCAGAAAGAGTTATGAGCTAAACAGCGTGAGGAGAATTCTCATAAATAACAGGCTTTACATAATGATACAAAGTGAATAGTAGTTAATTATGACGCACGAGCCCTTTGTGGCTATTACAAATTGCGTCGATGATGTAGAATCTCGAGCAACTGTAAGCGAACTTTTTATAGGTCTGAGAGTTTATTTACTATTCGTGTGATTAATGATTAATTGGCAGTCGATACCAAGCATTCTAGCCTCCATACAAGCACAGTCTTCAAAGTTTGGACTAATAAATTAGTAGCGCTGGTTCTTTAAGATACATTATCTTGCTTTTTACTTCATGTTTTAGTTAACCGTAGTAACATTGGGCGTGTTCACTTTCAGCTTAGCTTCTCGTTTTCTCTCACGTGCTGTCATAAGGTACGCCGTGCATGCATGCAGTGAGGTCCGCGCGTCCGCAGTGACAACAGCAATACAACTTTTCGATCCACGATTCCATATAATTTTTGACTAATAAAAAAAAATCTTACGTGACCAACCCTTTTTTTTTGTTTTGAAAATAGGAAATTTATTTATTTATTTATCTATCTATAATTTATTTATTTAGAATAGGAAATGTATTTAAACTATTAAGACGCGTACGCGAAACTACAAAGGCTGCATGTGGTCAATGTTGCAACAGCTCTGCCACTGTTATCTTTATGTTGGTTTCTTCCCTGATTATTTCGATGCCCCAAACTGGTGGCTATCACCGGTGAAAAAATTTGGGGCACACTCAAGCTCCGCCTTAAGTGTATGACGCGACAGCGTGTTAGTGGGTCCCGTCAGCAGTTCCTCTTTCTAACGCAGACACGGGCACTGTTTCCTTTTACAGAGTCGTAATCATTGTGTGAAAGACCACACGGCGTACATATAAAGCCCCGCTTTAACCAAGCCACACGATTGTCTCGCTATCGCTCCCCTCTGTACTTCTCCTTTCTATCCCTTACCTGTTCCTTTATTTCCGCCTGCCGCAGTTCCTGTGCATAAGAGCGCGTGGCAGAATCTTTTCCTTCCTTTTTGTATTTTTGTAATAATAAACCACTACTTTTACTACTAGTGGTAGCTTGTGTAACTCGCAATCCAAGGGTCAGAGGTGCGATTCCCGACTAATTGCCCCAATTTTCTTTTCAGCACAGGTAATTTACTTTCTATACTTACATGTCATAATGACATTTGAGTCACGATGCAATCTTCTAATCCCCAGTTTTGTATGTCTGAAGAACTTTTCAAATACGCCGCTCCACGTATGACGTAGCCACTTTTTAGGCCAATCCGAAGTTCTCGCTCACGCCGACGACAAAGCCGGATTTTCTGTAGAACGGGAGCCTTACGCCGTCGCGTAATAGCAGACAAGGTTGGCTGGAGTGTAAGCGCTAGCTTCGATATACGCATACGCTGCAAAGCCTCAAGTGAAGTTGCAATACATTCCAACCGTTGCACACTGCTGTCTGATACAAACATATTTGACGTCCGCCCCCAGTAATTTCGATGCCCAAGTGGAACCGGCACATGGCTCGGGTTGACGAAGAAACGTGGGAAGGATCAACTCAGCAGGCTTCAGATATGTCTCACGTATCACATGGAGATAGCCGCGGCGTGTGGCTGACAAGCTGACAGCCACAGCTCGCCGGGCCACTATCCAGACACTGGACGACAGCCGATAGGGTCTTTCCGCCTTTGCCATTTGAACACTTCAGCTGTCTTAAATGGCCGCCATCTGCAACTGTGTAAACGCACCCCAGGATCTTGTCTGTGACCCTGCAAGCAAAGTGGACGCGCCGTCCTTTGAGCAGCCGTGGCGCGCTTCACTGCTGAAGCTGAGCTTGCTTTGAGGCTACTGCTGCATAGCTTTTAAAGACTTTCCCTCTTGCGCTGCTGCAGCGTCAGGGCAAAGAACCAAGTCGTCGCCCCGTGTCTGGCGAAGGCCACATTCTCCCGCGCAGATCTCTGTGCGCTCGCTGCCTAGCAGTAGGCTCGCATATCCGCCTGCTAGGGCTCACTGGGAGTCATTGTGACGTGTGTGCGCTCAAAGAGGAAAGTGCCAAAAGTCAGGCAATTGTGCTTTCCGCTAACTAGCGCCTGTTCTCGGATGCTGCGTGGGCCGCGGTGGAGGGAACACACGGATGTCCTTCCCGCGGCGAACGCTTCCTCAACGCAAGACGCTCAAGTTCGCCAAGGGTTCTGTAAGAGCCTCTCCGCTGTTCTTGAGCTGGCGATGTTCAGCGACGGTGAAAAGAACGCTGCAGTAGAATGTTGAACCGAGAACGTCAGGGTTTTTGTTGTTGTTGTTGTTGTTGTTGTTGTTTTTGTTGTTGCCTGTTACGAGCTTGAAGTTACAGTTCGTCAGCTCGAGAGCAAACCTCCCACCTCCTTTGTTGTAAGATGATGGTAGAAAATATTTCGCGTTTGTGCAAAATATGTTCCTCATAGACGCCTGTATCGGTCTCTAGCAGCGTTGCTGCAGTACATAATTTTTCTTTGAGTGCAAACTCATAATACTGCATTTATGCGGCGTGTGCAGGCGCAGTACTATGGTGATATCACCCTTGGTACGCCACCGCAAGTTTTCAGAGTAGTCTTCGACACTGGATCCTCCAACCTGTGGGTGCCTTCAAGCAAATGCCCCTTCACCAACATTGCCTGTAGTGAGTAAATTATCCTCTGTCGCCCTCGTTAATGCAAAGCCTGACACGTGAAGAAGTGGAACCCTAAGTTTACGAATTCGTTGTTGATACTTCAAGTAGTCCAGGGGTTCTTGAATACCCGCACACTTCTTGCTGCGAGTACCATCTGTCCTGACTCCCTGTCAAAGGAGGCAGCTAGCTCCTAGCTTGTATCGTTCAGTTTTATTTTGCATGCTGCCTATTCCGACTAATTAGTGACAGAAGTGTATAGTTCTTGCTACGGATGTTATACAGCAGAGCAGCGTTTGTTCTAAAAAAAAAGAGACAAGGCCAGCTACGTAGATTGGGAGCTTGAAACATCAACACAGGATAACGTAGCGGATGCGCGTTTATTTTCGACCGCAAGGGCAATTATCGTTACCAGACTACAAATGTCTACAGCGTGCGCTAGAAGATCAAATCTTAAGCTTTCGGCCTCTACCCTTTCAGCACCCCGCACTGTTAGCAGCCATCTCTTGTCCTCCTAGAAACTCCATGTCCCACCGTGTCGTACAGCCAAAGCCGAGAGCGCAACTGTCCAAAGTTAGGCCTGCACAAGACACCGAGAGCCAGCGCCCTTGTGCAGTGACGTTGCCAGAAGTACTTTTCAGGGGTTTTTATACGCCACCGGAAAAAAATAAAAAGAGATCCTGTGCCAAAACAATAGATCTTAGTCATTTTTCTGCTGTAATAAAGCCCAGAGGTTAGTTGTTTCGTTCACTGTAATGTCTGCATAAAAGCACGAATGCACACAGGACTCCGACGAGTTGATTCGTAAAGAACATTTATTTTCTCACAAAAAAAGGACTCGTACGAAAAATTACGGATATTTACAATATTTTCACATAATATGCAACCACATAAAAGGTGCTGCTCTACAACGAAGTCAGCAACTGCGAACGAATGGCATTTGTCAAAACTTCTACCCCATGCATGTGAACCTGCGCCCGGCCGCAGAGGCGCTTTTCATTTCCCCGACAGTGTATGTTAACGAAAATTTCAGCTTAGTGGTCCCATCCGGTTTTTAGAGTAGGAACCATTTTTGTCAACAAACCGACCACACATCTGATTTTCGTTTTTACATTTTAATATATCGATGTGGTGTGCAAATAGCATGTGCGAGAAAAAAGGTCGCGAGGAGTTGGGGAGGGGGAATGCAGCGCTCAGCAAATTTCTAGGGGGGTCTGACATCGAAACACCCCCCTTGGCTGCGCCCCTGCCCTCGTGTGAGGGATGGCGTGACTCATTGCTCGCATGTTCCTGCCTGCACAGTGCTGCACCACAAGTACTACAGCAAGAAGTCCAGCACGTACGTGAAGAACGGCACCCAATTCGAGATCCGATACGGCAGTGGCAGCGTCAAGGGCGAGCTGAGCACCGACGTGTTCGGCCTGGGTGACGTACGGGTGCAGAGCCAGACTTTCGCGGAGATCCTGCGCGAGTCCGGGCTGGCCTTTATTGCGGCCAAGTTCGACGGCATCCTTGGCCTGGGTTACCCGCAGATCTCGGTGCTCGGCGTGCCGCCAGTGTTCGACAACATGGTTGCGCAGGGCGTGGCCGCGAAACCCGTCTTCTCCGTCTACCTGGACCGCAACGCCTCGGACCCCAACGGCGGTGAAGTGCTGTTCGGAGGCATAGACGAGGCCCATTACACCGGAAACATCACCTACGTGCCCGTTACCCGCAAGGGCTACTGGCAGTTCCACATGGACGGGTGCGTATCTCATGGCGCGCGTTGCTCTTCCCCAAAGTGGCGGCCGGCGTTCTCAGAATGTCTGCGCATTCTCATTCTGTTTCGTTACTTAAAGCTTGCGTTAAAGGTTAAATGTGCTAAAAATGCGCACTTATTAAAAGATGTTGTTTCAATTACATTAAAACCTGTAGCTGCGCTTGCGAAATATGTTAATATATCACAAGGGCTGCTATGCAGCGCTCGTGACATATTAGCCCGCTTGCAGATTTCCCTGAATCTTTTTTGTCCTCAGTCGGCTTTGCGCCGGTTATTGTTCTATACTACTGAGCTACCGCACCATGTGTTCACTAAGTTTATATGCTCTTTGCTTAAATCAGGTGAAGCGAAGATATTTTATGCAATATGAGGAAAAAATAATTTCTCATAGCTCAAAAGCCCAACCCTACAATGCGTCACTGGCGGTTTTTGCTCTAGCTTAATGAAGGCGGAATAAGCGTCAATCATTTGGACACCAAGCGGAACGACGTAACGCAACCTGAAACGGATCCTCAAACAGAGCTGAAAGACAAACATGCGCACGCGCACTCTGGATAGGATTGTCTTCAGCACTTCGTTGCAAAATTACCCTGCCATAAGCCAAACAACTTCTCAGGCATAATATTAACGTTTGCTGCAACTTTCAGAACACGCGAGAGTCTATTTAATTACGCAGGCTGAAAGTAGGCGACAACGCCACCTTCTGCAACGGTGGCTGCGAAGCCATCGCTGACACTGGCACCTCCTTGATCGCTGGACCGACGGCTGAAATCGAGAAGCTGAACCTGGCCATCGGAGCCGCTCCCTTCACAGCTGGAGAGGTGATGTTTCCTTTCCTCCTTCCTCCTTGCCGAAGTCAGTTCCAGTCTGAGTATGGATGGCCTCTTTTATGTCACGGGGGTACGGCAAGGAAGACCCTTCGTCACACGTGCATTTGTTGGACATCAGGAAATCGTGTGGCCATGCGCCGTGTAAGCAACGTTCGCATCGGCTTGCGACACTAAATGTGCTAGCCTCCTTTCCTACTTCAGCTTCCACTATATATACAGCCTTTCTATCTCTCCTTCCTCCTATGAGAAGGCAGTCTGACACGAAAGTAAGGCTTACTTTCAGCAGCAGCAATCGAAATATTCTTTGAAAATACCCTATAGAAATTTTCAATGCCTCGTGTGTGCGATATACCTGAGTAAGCATAGCGAGAAATTAGTCGGTTGTTAAGTTTTCAGTAAACGCCAAGCGCCAAGTGATGGAGGCGAAGCGTTAATTTTCTCCTTGAACCATTTAACTCTGCATAGTTTTTGTAAGCACACCTAAAGAAAAACGCGTTCTTATACGCCGCTGGCATGATCCGCCCCACTGAGCTCGGAAACAGCTCTCAGCTGTGCACGTGGTGGAAGCATGCGAAAAACACGTCTGCTAATGTCGATGTCCTGACGACCACGATACGAAGTCTTGCACTTCAGGACTCTTGTTTCGCCTTCAGGAAGTGACTTTCGTAATTTTTCGGAAGTGACGTGTCATGTAAAAGCTCCTACTAGCACTGTTGATAGGATGCTGGAATTCCGCCAGCTTCAAAAGAAGAACGAATACCTTCGCAAATGAGAGGGGTATAAGGACACGGAACATCGAGAGTACTTTCTCTCCTCTTAGTTCTTTTTTTTTTAGTATGCTTCTTATTTATCCTTTTACTTTTTTCGCCCTGTAGTCTGCCTAACAGTCAGTCCTAACGCAGACTTTTTTTTTCTACTGTAAATATTATTCGATTTGTTTGTGCTTCTAGATTTCTGAACTCCCTCCACTTTCCCTTCAACATGTTCAAGGAGAATCGCTAATCTGCAGTAGAATTCAAGTAAATGGAGGTTGAAGGTGGATGTATAAATGGCAATAATTTCTTTTTGGTATCGTTTACCTCATTGTGAAAAAGAAAAAAAAAGATGCGATGCCGGTATAATAATGGCGGTTGCAGTACTACTAGCGGTCGGAAGTAATTCTCAAACACAGTTGTTTGCTGGCTGCATCATTTCCGTGCGTGAAACAGACTTTTTGCTGCATACATTAATGTGTAACACACTGTAACCTCAATCTGTACAAGGAGCCTCTTCCAGGAACTTCCCTACTTTTGCGATTCATGCTTAGCACACTGGCGCCGTAACTAAAGGGGACCGAGGGGGCTGCCATAACTCTCTGACCCATTTTCCTTTTCCGCACACCTATGTGGGAAAGCATCGCTCAATTTGTATTTGTTCTCTCACTGCAGTACCTCGTCAGCTGCAAATCCATACCGACTTTGCCAAAGATCACATTCAACCTCAACGGCCATGAGTTCGTGCTGGAAGGAAAGGACTACGTTCTGCAGGCAAGTACATCATCCAAACCAACGCGCGATGTTCCGTTACCGTTAGTCATTGAATACTTCACCAGTTTTTCACTACACCGTGGACCGTTGAGAACCCGTAATTGGGGCATCGCTTTCTGCTACCAATTAACTCGTTTTCTGCCCCGCTTTTCGAGCGTGTATTTCGCGCTCGCCTCTCTCCCTGACTGACCTGTGCCTATGAACACAACAGATCTCTCTGTGTCGGGCAGCTTTTAGCGGCAGCTTTCAGACCGACAGCACAGGCAACGATATGTGATTTAAATGCGGCGGCATTCTCTCAACGGCACAGTTCTCTTTATTGTCGAACCGACCGCTAAAACGCAGACCTCTCTGCTTTGCATTGCGACTTTGCTTTGTTAGCGTGTCCTGATTCCTTGAGGCTGACGCCACAGAGACGCTGTTCTTCGCAATTACGCAACTTGCCTCCTCCTTCCCGCAGGTGAGCCAGGCGGGCATCCCCCTGTGCCTGAGCGGCTTCATCGGCCTGGACGTGCCGGCTCCTCTTGGGCCCCTGTGGATCCTGGGAGATGTGTTCATCGGCCGCTACTACACCATTTTCGACAGGGGCAATGACCGCGTTGGATTCGCCGAGTCTCGTTAGGGCTTGTTTGCAGTGCGGACGGCCCTGCTCGAACTCTTTCAAAACATTCGTTTTGTGTGACTGTTTGTAGACTCTACAGTATACTGCAGGGTGTGCGCATGCAAAACGCCCTTGCTGCGCCAACTGCGGCACTGTATCTGCGAGCAAACGAGCAAGGCCTCAAATCAAGTCGCCAATTGCTAGAGGTGAAATAAAGCAGCAGCCGTTTTGGACACTGCATGGGCTGCGCGCCTGACGGCAGATATTGGTTTCATTTTTATGAGCGCATACGAAGAAAAAATGAGGCGAAATACAAATAGTCGGCTGCACGACACTTTCATGCGCCTGTATCGCGCCCACCTGTAGTTGGAAGATATAGAGCTATAGAATACTGAAGGTTGTCATCCTTGAGATGAAGTGACGGGAGAACTCACCCGAATATACAAATATGGTTTGGTTTGGTTTATGGAGTTTAACGTCTCAAAGCGACTCAGGCTATGAGAGACGCCGTAGTGGAGGGCTCCGGAAATTTCGGCCACCTGGGGTTCTTTAACGTGCACTGACATCGCACAGTACACGGGCCTCTAGAATTTCTCCTCCAAAGAAATTCAACCGCCGCGGCCGGGATCGAACCCGCGTCTTTCGGGTCAGCAGCCGAGCACCATAACCACTGAGCCACCGCGGCGGCATCGAATATACAAATATGTAATATGGTGGGACAAAAGAAACAATACAGGGTGTTTCGCCTCAGATTTTACACAATTTTTTTTAGAATAGGAATTTTGAGCAAGAACGCTTTTTCCGGCATAGCATTGCCAGTGGTGCAGTACGTCAGAATACAGCTAGGACGTGCTAACTAGCAATCAGGTTAACTAATATTGAATAGGTAACTTTTTAACTATTACTGTTAGGCTCCATAATTATCGAGAAGCGTGTAGCGCCCCGTAAGTATAATATCCATATCCGTTTTTAGCAATCCTAAAGCGCGGTTACCCTCGGTGCTGTGGTACAACATAATTTGGCTGCATAGCGCCAAAATACATGATCTTTATAGAAGCTTGCAGGCAAAGCAATCTCTACAATGCATCTAACTCGTCGAAACAGCCAAAAGTTTTCGCCGAGGGTAACCGCGTTTTCGGAATTCTAAAAACTGATATGGGTATTACTCACGGTGGGCTCCGCGCTTCTGAATAATTAAGGAGCCTAATAGCAATAGTTTAAATATTAACTATACAATATTAGTTAATCAGCCTGCTAGTCAGCACGCCTTAGCTTTATTCTGATATACTACGTTGCTGACAATGCTGTGCCAAAAAAAGCGCTCTTCTAACTTGAAAATACTATTTTTAAAAACTGTATAAAGTCTTGGCTGAAACACGGTCTACAAGGCTCGTACCAATAAGCATAACGAACTACCCGAACATAGAGGCAACTCAACCGCAAAAACGATGCGATCAATAGTCGATATTTTTCGCACAGTTCACCAACGATTGCATGCACAGTGACTTGACCAGAAAGAGAGCGCTGACGACCAAACATAGCGTCATCTCATTAACTCTGACTGCCTATTTTCGAACCTCCAATTCGTTGAGTCTCAAAAGTTAAAATTTTGGCTGTGTTTTTAAAAGGCTACATGTTTGGGCCGAGTTCGAAGATAATTTTTCAGGGTATTTCGAACTCCCTGTTCATATTCCGATAAAGGTAGGGGCGAATGAAGTTAATATTACGCATCATAAACCATTTTCAATATTCAACAATTGTTTCAATATTTTTAAATTACACCAACAATAAATTGTGGAAAAGAGGAGGGAGGGGCATCAGAGAGAGAAGGACAAAATAGCGTTTTCCAGCTCGCATAAACGTTGGACGTCTACAGCTCACGCATTCCGTCTTACAGTGTCACACGCACATGATCGGAGAAGCTCTAGGTGCTTTCTAAATGTCGTTATTGCAGACTGACGAAGTGTCACCGAAACACACCAGTTGTCACTAGCAATAGGCAATACCGCCATATAGCAGGACTTGGTCGTAGCGACAGCGTGAGTTAGAGTGTGCAATACTTCCGTTCAAGGCCATCCAAAGCTTGCCATTTCCCCAAGCTGTTGTACATCCCTGGTTAGACTAAGAAGAGCTTTCAAATTATTTCAGGAATGAGCAGGCAGTATCTGTGCAGCGGTACTTCCACAAGCGTAACAAGGGTCCCAAACTCAGAAAAATATCTGGAGATTTTTTAGATGAAACTAAAGCACATTATGCATATTATTGCAAGGTGGATTTGTGCATGCTGAAAATGTGCGCTCTTTTCGAACGCAATATCGCCATGAGTTAACGCTTGAACATTTTTGCCCCCACTGGCTGCTCAAGATCGAGCAGCACGGCGGATGATGGGTGGTAATTTCTACCACCCAATGATGCGCGCTTATTTTGACGTTTGAATCCAGGCTACGGAGGAATACGCGGGAAAAATTACTAAACCACCGAATACTGGCCTTTAAAAAAGTAAGTGAGTAGTATGCTGAATGCTTGATTTATAACGCACCTGATTTGAGAAATGATCAGAAAAGGGTAGGGATGAGAGACCAAGGAAAGCATAGGAGTCTTTTTTTTTTTAATTTGTGGATTGATCAATGGCAAATTAGTAGTGCAGCCATTTTATGACTGCAGATAATTCACTCTAAAGTGCGTGTGTGTGTGAAGCAGGCTATGCCTGGATTTTAGTGCCAAAGCACTACTTCACGAGGTCAAACCAGTCACCGGTTTGTGTGAAGCTTGACCTTGAGGATGACCTTGGGCAATCCATAAATAAAATAAATAGTGCCACGACCACGATTCGAACCCGCGGCGGCGCGAATAGATCAGCTTTGCTGGCCGCAGCACGAGAACCTATATATATAGCCGCAGCCTATCACACCTCGTGTAAAACTGCAACACACTCTCGCACTGTGCAGTGTACATTATCGTCTTCTTTATCAACTGATACTACTATCAAACTAATATTCGCGCTTTTAGCTACGTGGCGGTAGTGACAGAGGGATGTGTGCTGCATGAGTGTGCATGGATAACGTTGTGGCAGAAACACGGCACAAGAGCAATACGTGTTGGCGTTGACAACATGGCTGCAGAAACGCGGCACTGGAGCATAGGCCGCCGGCGTACATTAGGTCAATTGGCAATGACGATGAAAAAGTTGAAGACGCGCATAACCGGCTCCCTGGGTCAGTGGGTTCCTCAATCGCTCTTTCAGGTAGATGGCGGTGGCGTCCACCTGCAAAAAACTATGCTTTCGCACAGTATTTCATGCTGAACAATGCTAAACCGCCAGCGAATTTTTTTTTAATGTTTTCCACTGTATACCTACGCATGATATGTATGTGTTCTGTTTCTTCAATAAGTACAGCTGTGTTTCCGTTCCGTCTTTGATGAGCTACTGAAGCACAGTGCAAATTCTCGATATTCAGCGTACGTTAGAACTCGGCTAACTGGCTCCGCAACAGGTTGTTAATCGGTGAGTTCGATTAGTTTACACTCTCAGCAGTGCGTACCCTTTTACCCTTTTTGCAATACAAGACGCTTCACAACCGACAGCTTGCTGCCTGTTAAGATATTTGCAGGATAGTAGATTAAGTCAATGTCTGCAGGCGCATCCCGCCTGTACTATACAAAGGTTTGGTTTGGTTTGGTTTGGTTTATGGGATTTAACGTCCCAAAGCGGTAGCGGAGGTCCGCGGAAGATTTCGATCACCTGGGCTCCTTGAACGTGCGCTGACATCGCGTAGTACACGGGCATCTAGCATTTCGTCTTCATCAAAATCAAATGCGACCACCGCGGCCGAGATCGAACCCACGTCTTTCTGGTCAGAAGCCGAGCACCATAACCACTGAGCCACCGCGACTGTGTCAATCCAAAGGCCAACACGTTCATGTATTTGTGACGATACGACGCGCCATCTCGGCTGTGTGTGCTGCGGCAGGCGTCACCATATTAGGCACTCAAACCGCCTCTTCATGGTGACGTTCGCTAACGTGCGACGATACGGTAAGAAGCACATGTCTGTCACTGACATGCGCCTTACGCGACAGCGCTGGTTTGTTTCTTCCTTTCTTTCCCTTTGTCATAGACAGCAAAGATGTTCAATACCAGAAAGCAGAACTCGGCGCGAAGACGCAAAGCGCCATTCTTAAAGTATATGTAACAATAGCGCTGACTTTTAAATGGGTTGAGGAAGATCCGCAGTAACGTCGAGACTTGGGTTTGTTGGTTCATATTTCCAAGCTGTAGCGAATCAAAAGGTGAGGGAAGACAAAACGAAAGCGCTGTGTGTGTTCATCTCGTTCTTCGTCCCATGTCTTTTGATGAGCTACAGCTTGGGCCACAGGTGGGGCTCGAAACCTAAATGAAGTTTTCTTCTTTGGATTTTATGAAATCGGTAGCTGGCACTACGGGCTATGCTTCGCTGGTCCCTCTGCGTAATCATTACATTTTATTCTCCTGCGTGGCCATGAAGTTGGGCTGCAGTGAACGAGGTCGCGTGATAGAATCCCTGCCGCAGCGACCGCATGTCGACGGGAACGGTATGCAAAAAACGCCCGCGGGCAGTGGGTTGGTTGGTTGGTTTTTGAGGAAAGGAAATGGCGCAGTATCTGTCTCACGTATCTCGGCGGACACCTGAACCGCGCCGTAAGGGAAGGGAGGACGGTAGGAGTGAAAGAAGAAAGTGACAAAGAGGCGCCGTAGTGGAGATCTCCGGAATAATTTCGACCACCTGGGGATCTTTAACGTGCACTGACATCGCACAGCACACAGGGCGCCTCTTGCGTTTCGCCTCCATCGAAACGCGGCCGCCGCGGTCGGGTTCGAACCCGGGTACTCCGACTCGGTAGACGGCCGCCTTACCACTGAGCCACCGCGGCGGGCCGTGGGCATGTGCACACAACGAGCTCCAAGGATTGAAAGAGGTGCTTGACCGCAATCAACTGAACTCGCTTCATTTTTTGTTTGAGCCTCCTCTGTTGTTTCTGACGGAAATAAACTGAATTTGAATTTAAAATTAGTCACAAGCCTTCACTATTCCAACTACGCTGTATTTCTCTCTCTCTCATTGCACACCCTTTATATATTTTCCCTCACAGCGCAATTTAGGGTGCCTCCGACTCAGTAGCTGAGTCGGAGTAGTCGAGTCCTCCGACTTCGCTAAATACGCTTGACGAACTTGTCTACCAGCGTCGCCAAGCTCTCTGCATAAAGTGTCATAGAATCCCTGACAGTTTATTATTTCTGTATATTCCTATTTTGATATGCCCCCCTCACCCAATGCTCTGTTGGGCCTATGAGGTACAAATAAATAAATAAATACCTCTTGCAAAGTATATTGAAGACAGCCCTGTCCCAGGTAGCACAAAATGAGAAAGACGTCTTTAAAGCGAGTATCAGATTCGAAACAAGCGGCTAGGAAACATTTGGAGAAAATTCGTCTTCAGCTCTCAGGCGTCTTAAGTTGTTCATATTTAGCTCGTGTGATGACCGGGTCAAAAGACGATACAGAATCCGTCTTCTAGGCGTCGTCAAAAGATCAAGAGACTTCAAAACATTGGCTATAGGAGGACCTTTTTCAAAACGCCTAGAAATTAGCGAAAGCAGCAACTTTCCTCTACGAATGCAGATAGTTTAGAAGGCGCCCGCAAAGCGATTTTTAGCTAGCACTCATTTTGTACGCACAAATTTTGTTCCTTTTTTATTTTTTCAGCGAAAGAGGAGCACTGTGTTCGCACATCAAGCTTGCCCTGTGCAGTGCACAATAGCCCTACTTCACAATGCAGGCTTAATGTTGGCGTCAACTGCTGCTGTTCCGCGCAAATTAAAAGAAACAATAGCAAAACGCTCTTCTTTATTACGTGCAATAAAAAGTTACATCAAAGACAAACGGCACAAACAGCATCTGAGCTGCATGGATGCACTGATTGGGGCATCACAGAAAAAAAAAAGAGCATGCCTAAAAAATTCAGGGGGCACTTTGACTGTCTAAAGTGCGTAGAGGCGAAAGCGTTTTCCGCACCACTTTCAGTGCTTCTGTGGCACTGGTGGCGTCACATGTAATTGAGTACTAATTACTAAGTTATGACAAGTCACTAATTAATGGTTAATTACTGATTAATGCCTGAATACTAATTAACTGCTAATTAAGCTTAAGCTTAAGCTTCGCCTTTAGGAGTGGAACGCGACAGCGTGTTGTAGCGCTGCCAGGGAGTCCACGGAACGCCACCACCCGTTCGGCGCGATGCCTTGCCGTTTCAACGCAACGGTTTTTGAGGAAAGGAAATGGCGCAGTAAATCTCTGTCATCTCGGTGGACACCTGAACCGCACCGTAGAGGAACGGAGGAAGTGGGAGTGAAAGAAGAAAGACGAATATGGCCCGTAATGAAGAAAATGAAAATTGTATTTGAGGAAAGGAAATTACGCAGTAACTGTCTCACATATCTCGGTGGACACCCGTCAAAATTCAGGGGGGCACTTTTTTGACCTAAAGTGTGGTCACTGATGTGTGGTTAAGATGTTAAGCTTCGCCCCTAAGAGTGGAACGCGACAGCGTCTTGCAACGCTGCCAAGGAGTCCATAGAACGCCATCGCCCATTCGGTTCTACGCCTCGCTCGTCGGTAAATTTGTTTTTGAGGAAAGGAAATGTATCTGTCTCTCATTTGTCGGTGAACACCTAAACCTCGCCGGAAGGGAAGGGAGGAGGATGGCAGTGAGCGAAGACACCGTATTCACTAGACGTGCCTTTGTTCATTCCAAACCATCGAGCGGGCATGGCGGAGTGGATAGCATGCTCGTCTCGCACTCCGAAGACCGGGGTTCGATTCCCGAGCTCGACCAATTTCTTACTAGGTTTTATTTATTTATATGGCCTGACTATAGAAGTTAATTAGGCTAATTTGGTAATTAAGCAATTAACTAAGCTCAGTCCCACTTACTTGGAGCATCACTATATGGTCCCTTCAATTGGTTTGCATGGTTACTAGCCAAAGTACAATTGGCCCGTTTGAAATTGGCGCACTGTGACGTCACGACCGTTTCGACCAACTGAAAAGCGTGACATTCTCTGTCGACAACTGCTGCTTACAACGATGAGACATTAAAGGCTTTCGCCTTAAAAATCATATCACAAGCATCTGACGCACATTAATGGTGCAGCACAGTAAAAGAGCGGCGTTACGACCCACGCAGCTAAAATACCGCTCATAATTTCCTGAGACCTGCTATACCTTTACTGCAGTCGCACTAACACATGTATGCGCATGCCTGTAATGCCGTGAAACAAGCAAAACGCGACTTTCACCGCCTTCTTACATAGCCTGCGTGACACACCGATGATTCCTTCATCCGTGGTATGCCTTCTCAATAAATAAGCCGCTAGGCTCGTTCTTGACAAATAGGGTGCAACACAAAAATAGAACAATTAAGCTAAAAGCGCGCAAAGAAATGTGTCAAAATTGTATTGATGAGATCTTGGATGCATACCCTGCTTCGCGTGCCAACATGGCGGCTTTTAGTCAGTCAGAAAAAAAGGGCAGATGAATTATCATGGTTAGGCCAAATGCGAATTAGGTGCGCTAGCATTTCGGATTCGGTTCGAGGTTCGGTTTTCAAGGTCAAACGGGCTTCAGACAAAGATAGCCGAAATCTGACTTAATCTCCGCCTTGAGGATTCTCTACTTTACATTCATAGATCGTTGGGATTCCTCATACCACTCCTGGCGCAGTGGTGCAGCGGTTAAGCGGTGCGCCGCTGCCTTGAGATGGCAGGTGCTGCCACCGGTGGGGATTGCGCGACCCAGGTTGCTCCTCCCGAGCAGCACTTCGTTATGCTTGGTTTCACTGCGAGACCAGGCTTCAGACAAGCAAAACACAACGGCTAAATTCGGGGAATGGCCACTAAAGTGCTAGCGCGCTAAAAGTAGTTGCCGCTGTCAGTTCAGCTCCGGTCCAAATGCAAATAAAAGTTGCGCGCCTACTCTGCCCATCCCAAAGGCGAAGAGACTACACAAGCTCGGCGAACCAATTATCTTAGCAAAAGTGATAGTGCATTCCGTGTTGACTTGATTAAAGAAGCAAATTGTGCATGGCTGTAAGGGCTGTACAACGCGAAAATACGCGGACAACAAGAAGACGGAAGCGGACAGACTCGCGTAGCAAATCATGCCATATACCCGTGCATGCGACTAAGAGACAAGTATTGCGATTATGTTAGGGCAACAAACAGTTGTGTTACCGTTTTGAAAGGAGCACTGCTCAGAACCTGGGGTTTATGAACGGGACTCTGGGGAACGGACTGTGCAAGGACACTGGACCAGAGAAGGAAGGACGCGGAGAGGATCGACCTAAAGGCCCTCGATCGACCAGGGTAGGCGGGAATGTCGTTCCCGGGTGCTATTAATTCAGGAGCACGCAAGAGAAATGGGTCAAAAGACAGAAGAAGCACGACACACCGCAGCTGGTGCAGGACGACAACAACAGGCGGCAGGACATCATACCTCGGCAAAATCACGAGTGCTCACTCAGGCTCACTCACAATTTTGGTCAGTCGACGGGTTCACTCAAACTCAGAATCACACCTGCCCGAACCCACTGGAACTAAAGAACTCAAACTCGCTTAGGCTCACAACTCCTTTGGACTGACTCCGGCTCACGACTCATCCGGGGCCAGCCACTCGTTACGACTCACGACGCACAACGCAGATGGTCCTGGCGGACATGCTGTCAAGATCACCCGTTCCTGGAAACAGCACCCCCGTGGATACCACCGAAGTCGAGGTACATGCCGTCAGCGTGGTGTCAACGCTGGTCAGCGACACAACGGCCTTGCACGTGAGTCCGCATGCGACCCGTGCCTCAAACTGTTATTTCAAAACATCGAAGAAGGACAAGCCGCAGAGGGACGACTCGCGTCAGCGGCTTCTGAGCTTTCGGTCGTGAAGGGAATACTCCTCAGGGGAACTGTAAGGGATCGGTAGTGTACCCGGGGTCATTAGAACGCGGCTGGGGGCGCTCAAAGCGAAGCGTCTTTCTTGGAACGCGGGCGCTCGCGAACGCGCCGGGCAGTACGGGTGTCCCCCCACCCGCGGTACCGATTCGCGCACGTACTGGCACGAATGTGTATTTGTGTTTGTTTTTATTTTTATTTTGTGGTGGAGAGGGTTATCTACCCTACAGTAGTTGGAGGGCTGGCCAGGCTCTCGATAAACCAATCATGTGAACATTGTTACATGATTGGAAGCCACCAAATGTGGGCCGGGCCTTTAGGGCTTTAAAACCGGGCCCCAGAGCCGGAATATGGGGTTCTGCGCTAAGTTGAGATGCTACGCATCTTCGGCTACGCCGAGTAGGGGCCTCCCCTAGTGTTAGCCAGTTCCACCTTTTTGTTGTTGTGTATCTCTTTGCCGTTTAATTTGTCTCTAGTGCCTGAATTTGTATCTATTGTAAATTGCTTTATATAAACTGTACATAAGTATTCCCTTTATCCCTGCATCTCTACTTATCGAGAGACCGTCTCTGACGGGGCACCCCTGGTGCGAAGAAAGAAGCTTCAGTCTTCTAGTGAACAAACCGTCTCTGGCGGGGCACCTCTGGTGCAAGGAAGATAAAGAACCTGTGAAATTTACTGGCGCAGTCGACAGGATCCTGCGGCCATCGGAAGACGGCGCAGGAAGAAGACTGAAGGCAGGGAGAAAGGCGACGGTCAGGCAACAGCAGCGTTCGAGAAAGGACCTGCGGAGAGACGGCGGCAAGGACGCAAGGACTACGGCAGTAGTCCAGCGACACGGGACTGCATCCGGTCAAGAAAAGCAGCGCGTCAAGAACTTGACGGTCACCGGCGGGTCACAGCAAGTGACGACAACGTGCACAGGACCAGCGGCGTGCGACAGCTCATCGCAGCGTCCGGTGAAAGTGGCGGTGGACTGCGACGCCAAGGATCTGGCAATGCGGATCGACGCATCGAAACTGTGAGTTTCCTGCGTCGCATTGTTAGCGTCCCTGTGCATGTGTTCGAGCTGGTAGGACAGTTGAGGGATACAGACGGCGGTATGGAGAGTTATCCATGCCGGCCCACACTCGATGTGAGGTACCGAGTAGAATTGGCGAAGGCGCGTTTAGCTTATTTTCAGGCTGAACTTGCAAAAGTAAATGGAGGAAAGGCGCCGCTGTGCGAGGAAAAACCTCAGGATGTTAAGTGCGTCTTGGAGGTATTAGAAGCAAAGCGCCAGCAGCTAGCGCTAGAGCTCGCTGAGCTCAAGGAGTCTCGGAGAGCTAGTGAACTAGCCAGGGGGAACTGCTCCGAGTCCAGACAGCCTGCGCTGGAAGGCGAAGGCTTGTGCTCGTCAAGCACAGGTGAAGGAAGCAGCAGCCAGGTGGCTGTAAACAAGCAGCCGATATGCAAGAACGCCTCTTCGCTAGGAAAGGCGGCGAAAGGCGCAGGAAGTGAAAATAAGATTCCTGAAGGGCGCGAAAATGTCACAGCTCCTCCGCCACCGCGAGTGGCTAGCAGCGAAAAGGGACAACCAAATTCCGATGTTCCGGGGGCAATCGAGACCAAGCTGTCCGATAGCAATCCGGGCAGCGATATAATTCCGGCAGGCTCTATGAATGAGAGTGTGACCTCTGACACGGAGCTAGTGTCAGGAGGAAGTCTAACGTTGCCGCAACGGCAGACGGTGTCGGGAAGGTGGCAGGAAGTGCCTCGTAGCGTTAGTGATGGCAGGAGCGTTCCATCCGAGCCAGAGAACGGAGGTGGGCTTGTTGCGCCTACCGGGTGGAGCGCCGCACAATTGTCGAACGCACCCGATGGGCGTCCGACCAGGTCCTTCGAGGAGAAGGGAATGCGTGGCGACTTGCCACAAGGCAAATTCAGGTCGAATGACGGCGAGAGGGCTCATGCAGCCCCAGAGTTAAACGATGGTACGGAGCCGGCAAGCTCCTACAATGCAGAGAGCGGAAATTTCGATGTTTGCCCGTGCAGGAATGGGGCAAATGGCTCTAAGCGAGGCGAAGTACCAGGAGACAGATGCGTGGCTTTCATGTTGAAAGCCGGTACGTGGAACATTACGTTCCGTGCTGCAGGTCGCCGAATCAAGCGTAGCGAGACCGGCCGCATTGGTATGGTTAGACGGGGCAAGGGCTATGCTCCTTACGCAGCACGCGGTTCGTACCGGCGCGCCAGAGAGAGCGGGCCCTCAGGTGCGTCGTGTGGTCAGGGATCTGGACCCATCGAGGACCGGGACGTGTTTGATCCTGGAGGGCACCAGCTTTTGAGCTCTCGCCCCGCTGTGGCACCAGTCTAATGAGCGTAGCGGCCATTAGGCGTTAATCGTGTCGATCGAGACACGGGTGGGCTCGAACACATACAGGGACGCTCGGTGCGACCAAGGACGCTCGCGTGGCCGCTAACGGACCCCATATCAGTGCTACTGAACGCTCCAGTTGCGAGTGTCTGTGTGTGTGTGCGCTCGTTCGCGAGCAGGACGAGGGTGTGTACTTGGAGGTGGTGAACTGGGTGCAACCCACCAACTTGGACGCCATGTTACGGCGCACGGCAGGCATGCCACTGTGTGTGAGTGCATTTTGCTTATGTTTTCTTGGTGCCCTTAAGCATTTCGCGTAATGTTGTGTTGGTGCCCGTGTGCATTTCTTACTTTTGGTTTTGTTGATGCCTGTGCTTGTGTAGCTGCGGTATGTCACCCACAGGGTGGTTTCGTGACCGACACCGATCCCTTCTTTGTTGTAATTCTAAAAGTGGCATTTGAGCCCTTTGTAGAATCTTTAGGAAGGGCGTGTAAGGGATCGGTAGTGTACCCGGGGTCATTGGAACGCGGCTGGGGGCGCTCAAAGCGAAGCGTATTTCTTGGAACGCGGGCGCTCGCGAACGCGCCGGGCAGTACGGGTGTCCCCCCGCCCGCGGTACCGATTCGCGCACGTGCTGGCACGAATGTGTATTTGTGTTTGTTTTTATTTTTATTTTGTGGTGGAGAGGGTGATTTACCCTACAGTAGTTGGAGGGCTGGCCAGGCTCTCGATAAACCAATCATGTGAACATTGTTACATGATTGGAAGCCACCAAATGTGGGCCGGGCCTTTAGGGCTTTAAAACCGGGCCCCAGAGCCGGAATATGGGTTCTGCGCTAAGGTGAGATGCTACGCATCTTCGGCTACGCCGAGTAGGGGCCTCCTACTCGGCCTCCTGGGCCTCCTAGTGCCTGAACTTGTATCTATTGTAAATTGCTGTATATAAACTGTACATAAGTATTCCCTTTATCTCTGCACTCTACTCATCGAGAGACCGTCTCTGACGGGGCACCCCTGGTGCGAAGAAAGAAGCTTCAGTCTTCTAGTGAACAAACCGTCTCTGGCGGGGCACCTCTGGTGCAAGGAAGATAAAGAACCTGTGAAATTTACTGGAACAAAGGTTGTAATTCCGGCGCGGGTGCGAGCGGAAATCTTACAAAGAATTCACGCAGGACACCTAGGAATCGGAAAGTGCAAAGGAAGAGCCAGGAAGTTAGTCCTCTGGCCAAACATGAACTCTGATATTGAAATGCTAATACAACGGTGTGATATTTTGCCTGGGAAGAATTAGTGCCGGACGTGGCTCATCGCAAAGAAAAGATGCGGCGAGGGCTGGCGACGGCGGCAGCAGCGGCGGAAGCAGAGACGACGGCGGCGGTGGTGGTGTGGCCGAGTCTGTCCTCGGGTCGCCGGACGGAGTGGTGCTGCGCAAGGACAAGCGGTTGCTGTTGATTGAAAGGCGGCTGTGTCCTCGACAGAGGTCTCGTGCTTCGGTCATCCGGCGGGGAAGTTCGAGGACGTTCATTCACCTGCGTGGAGACTGCGGGAGACTCCTTTCCCGCGGAGGCAACGCACAGAAGACTTGCCGCAGTGGTCAAGGTGACGCATCAGTGTTTTATGAGTTCTGTCTTCTCCTTGCCATCGACCGAGCTGCGAGAGAGCCCAGCACCGCCCCCTGCCATGGGTGGTACCACCAGTGTCCACATGTGCCCATCTGATTAGATATCGATCTCCAAACTTTATTCTTCAGTCAGGGATCTGGGCAATCCGAAGCCTATTTAACGGGATGTTGTTTTGTGATCGAAGCACTTCCATCTCGACTGTAAATATGTAAAATAAACCTTCTGTACAGTTTCCTCCATAGCGGAGTTCGACACCGTCCTTCGGAGCCGGGACCTGCGGGGCTGAACGAGTCAGTCAACTCCAGGACCCCTCCGTCTTCAACAGCATGCTTACAACCAGCCAGCTGAGCCACTCATGTTTCGATCTACAACTTCACAGGCTTGGTTGCGCGTTGGTGTTGACATTTTTCAGCACGGGGGCAGCCATTACGTGTGTGCTTACGATTCTATGTCTAACTTTCCAGAAGTGGGAAAAGTTGCGTGACCTGACAACGCACTCCGTGACTGAGGCTTTCGAGGCAATGTTCTCAAGATACAGCATCCCAACCGAGCTGTGTACCGACAATGGCCCCCCAGTTTTCCAGTCAAGAGTTTTCCATGTTTTGCCAAGTTGTACGCCTTTTATAAAAGCACGTGACTTCAAGTCCCCGTTTCTCGCGTTCAAATGGTCTCGCCGAGAGAGGTGTGCAAGTAGCGAAAAGGATCATGAAGAAATCTAACGAAGCAAATGAAAACTTCTGGCTGGGTTTGTTAAGCTACAGAGTCAGTCCCTTGGAAGACGGTCGGTCTCCTGGCGAACTGCTACAAGGAAGGCGTCTGCGCACCCCTCTACCTGATTTCGCACCCCAGACGTCGGTTCCTGTGACGAAGCATAAGCAAACAAGTTGAAGCCGCTGTTCTTGCCCCCCCCCCCCCCCCCCTTCAACGCAACGACGTTATACGAGTCAAAGGGGCGTCATGGTCAGAGAGAGCCAAGGTATTAGCCGCAGCTGCACCACGATCGTTCTACGTCCGCACATAGAAACGGAAAATACTGCGCCGCAACCACCAGCACTTGCTGGCCACAAAAGAATCATTCAATCCAGACCTGTCGGCAAGTGAGTCGGACGATGAACAAGATGACCAACAAACTCGACCATCTGATGGCGCACAGACACCACGGATTGCATCCCCACTGGCGAGTCCTCAAAGTTCTCCCCCAATGCTACCGAGGAGATTGCAGAGACAAGCCAGGCCACCAGAACGTCTTGCATATGACGTCAATTTCGAGCAAATCAGCTCAAGACGCTGAAACATTTATTTTCCGTGAGAAGGGAAGATACATCGGATCTTCAATTGGTGACGCACGCATGCGCACTAAACAGCGGCCAAGCTGTGAGGAGCACGCCGCTTTCTGATTCGCGATAGCCCACTCGCCCTCTTATGCACCGAGTGTGCTATAAAAACATTCGCTCAATAAAGCCGTTCGTTCACTGTTCCCTGGCTGCGTCCACGTTTCACTTCGGACAGGCATGAAACGATACACCTGTCTTAATTTAAACGGAAATCACGTAGAAAGCTTTCTGAAAATCAGCGCAGAAAGAGAAACCTGTGCGCTGATCGGCGTTGTTGACACGATACCTCGATCGCATGGTATTTGGTGAACGTTGGGGCAAAAATATAAATGCGAAAAGCTGAAACGCACCTGGTTCTAGCACGCATCGTAGTGTCTTTGCATAGTGGACAGCATAGCGCAAGAATGCATTGGAATTTCACTTTTCAAACGAAGCGCAACCGTTTTAACCCAACGCTGGGCCGCGGTTTCGTTTTCTGTACCGAACCAACATGGAGGACTTAGTTCTCGGAGCACCGAGATAACCGAGAGATGGCGCCGCGTAGAGTTACTCTAGCACCGCGCTAGGGTGGCTAGAACTTTTTCTAGCCACCCTAGCCGCGCATTTCGCATGCTTTACGCATATCGTCTATGTGCTGTGGTCCTGAATGTGGGCGGAGCTTCACTGCAGACAATATCTATCCGCCATCGCCAAAGCGTCGGCGGAAGCTACTGGAGTCTGACTGGAGTTGTGGTCTGAGGACCTCACCAACCCCACCCACAATGTTGTTGTTGTGACTGAATTAAGGCACTGAAGGCCATGCCCACTGGCTCGAGCTGACCCACGATCGCTGCCACGTGCATACAGAGGAGAGTTGAAAGAGTAGTGAGAGGAAAGATTGAAAGAGCCACGCGTCGCAAAACCCGCTCCGGTCTCCTCTTATACAATAAAAGTTTATGTCCTCTCTCTTTCTTCTTTCACTCTCACCTTCTTATTGTGGCTCAGCGGTAAAGACACTCTCGGCTGCAACAATAATAAAGTTTTTCAGACAGACATACAGAGCTGCTGACCCGAAAGACGCGGGTTCGATCCCGGCCGCGACGGTCGAATTTCGATGTAGGCGAAATTCTAGATGGCCCGTGTACTGTGCGATCAGTGTGAACCCCAGGTGGTCGAAATTTCCGGAGCCATTCACTACAGCGTCCGTCATAGCCTTAGTTGCTTTGGGACGTTAAACTCCCATAAACCAAACCAAACCAGGTTACTTTCCCTCCTCCTCATCCCTTCCATCACGGCGCGGTTGAAGTCCACAGATGGAAGACAGTTACTGCGTCTTTCCTTTCCTATAGACCAGATTTTTTTACCCTCGCACGCAGGCTGCGGACGCGCGCCTACTCTCTACGCCAGTCGCCATCTGTCGGCGCGCGCGGCCCGAGGGACTGCGGGTCGCGCCAGCGCCGCGCATAGAACGCATGTTTACGTGTTCGCTTCTGCCGTTTTGTGCTCCATCAGCTAACGTATGAGGGTGTGTGCTGTGCGTCACTACTCACATTTGCCCTCTTCCAGACAGTGCTGCGGTTATCTTGTGCGCAGTTACTCGTTAACGTGACATCCGAGGGTAGTCGACCAGGTAGTGTACCGACTGGAAACCGGCACTTCGAAGCAGATTTCTGCGCTGTCGTGTCGTTTGTTGTCGCCTTTTATGTGCGATATCATCTATGATAATTTTATGCATCAGAATATAGATCTATTGATTTGACTCAGTGGAATAGTAACTGGATAGGCGAGCTGCAGACTGAAGGTTGTCCCGACGGAGCGCGTGTTTTCGATCACTAGTACGTGTTCGGCATCCTTGCGCTGAGCTTGCTCTTGTTCCCATTAAACACATTTCATGCACAGGATTGTAAGCACGACCGCTACCGAATCCAGCTGCTTTTTCCGCACACATGTCAGAGGTATCTGGGGGGTAAAGGTTTATCTATATTATCTTTCTGCTGTTGGTATCTACCTTAGCTTGGTTTGGTTTATTAAGGTTTTACGTTCCAAAGCGACTCAGGCTATGAGGGACGCCGTAGTGAAGGGCTCCGGAAATTTCGACCACCTGGGGTTCTTTAACGTGCACTGACATCGCACAGTACACGGGCCTCTAGAATTTCGCCTCCTTCGAAATTCGGCCGCCGCGGCCGGGATCGAACCCGCGTCTTTTGGGCCAGAGCAGAGAGCCTTAACCACTGAGCCACCGCAGCGGTGCGGTATCTACATTATTCATAGGAAAATATGCGCGATTTCATTACATTTTCCACACTTAGCCAAACGCCTACGCAACGCTCTCACACGCGGCGAGAGCTCCTGAATAACATAACGCGACTTCGGACCTCAGAATTAGTGAAAGCTGGATTAGCTGCTCATATCTATTCAAGCTTTTATAAATTAAGCGAAAGTACGTTTTTATGCACAAGGTTGCATAAACCATGACAAAATTTGTTTTCTGTTGGCGCTGCGACTCAGTTGAGCTCACAGCGGTAATTTGTTGATAAACTGGCGCGGCGACAAGAAAGCCGTTTGTGGAAGTGGGGGGGGGGGGGGGGGGGGGGCTTTATGGCCGGCAGGAAGGAATAAGAGTGCATGGGAATTGGAACTGCATACTAGCCGCACACCTAATTCTTGATATTGAATAAAAAGTTTCTTTGCGGTGGAGCACCAAGACGGAATTCGATATAAGCACGAGCGCGTTCTAAGCGCCGGCACAATTAACCTGAATGTCAAACTAAATGTCATTAAAACGCGTCAATGTTATCGCTGTGATAACGTAAATACTTCCTGCAACACAGCCACGCAGCGGAAGTATGCTCGACAATGTTTTTTTAGCGCCCGAAGCGCGGCTATATGCAGGCGCGGCCGCGGAACTGCCGCAGCCCCGCAGTCCCCAAAGAAACGCCCGCACCGCGGCGCGCCAGTCGGTGCAAAATGGCCGCGCCCAGGAGAGGCTCAAAAATCTGGTCTATAAAACCAATTTGCTTTTCCCTTCCACGTAAAAGATTTGCAATTTGTATTTTCGACAACTTCGCGTGTTTTTTTTTAGGTGCTTTGGAGATATAGTTGGGCTAGTAACACGAGGACAAAAGTTTTTATAGATACCTCGATGCGCGCGCGAGAACTCCCTTTTTGAGTTCGGGGCTTCGGCGCCTGGCAACCCTGTTGGCCGGCGCTGCGTTCGTGCAGTTTTGACTTGTGGTTTGCAAATTGTTGTTAGCAATTTCTGCTGCATTGCCAGCTTTAGTATGGAAACTTGTGAGCACCCGTTGCCATTCTCAAGGCCCAACGACTCACATGTTATTTCCTGGCTAGATTTTTTGCTTGACGACTCTTTGCTTGAGAAGCACCTCTCTAGCGAAAAACCAGGTTTGCACCACTCATCTCCTTGTCTTAGTTTGTTTTTGTTTTTTTTTTGTCCTGCAACAGTATTTATCAGGTGGCAGTTTGTTATTACAGAAAGTAAGTCTCGAGTATGACTTTCCAGCTTGATTTCACCGTTCATAGCTCAGTGGTGTGCCCTCTGCTTGCTCTTTGAGTCTCAGTTGTCATGCTTTTATGTCGCGTGCAAAGCCCGAATTTTCGGTAGGTGCTGACCGACTCGGCGGCATTTCCTGTTGCCATTTGTTCCCAGACAGCTGAAAGAATTTCTGTGCTAGCTATTTAATACACAAAGCTATAACTGCAGTTAAGCTGAATGGTAATAGTTAAAATTGCCTGAGTGCAAGGGCCAGTGCATGTGGAAACTTGGTCAAGCTTCACATGCGATGCGATTTTGAGTCGCGTTCTGAAAAAGAAACAGCACTTTAACAAGCGTGGCTAAAGGAACGATGCTTTGATTTGAGGTGAACATGTGTAGTTATTCAGTGTTCATTTTTCGCAGATCCATCCCCATTTGAACTTGTCATTCAGTTTTTGGCAAATGCTACCGACCCACCACTCCAAGGACCCAATGGAGGCTCCATGGCCCCAGGCAATGGTCTTCAAGGCATAGCCAGCTTGGATGGCACCTCAAATGAGCCTGGTAAATTTAAGTAGCAGTAAAAGCAAGAAATAAGCAAATATGTAGGGCATTTCAGAATATAAATATTTTCTGTCTACTTAATTGTAGCCATTTGGTCACTGCAGAAACCAGCTAAGTTGCTTGAAAGCAGACTTTGCAGTTTTGCTTTCGGCTATTAAGAATTTTTTTATCACAGTCAGCTTTTAACCAACCAAAGTGGCATTTCAAGTGTGTGGGAGTGTGCAGATTTTACATAACTGATTGGAATTTGAGGGTTCAGTTTTCAAAGCACAATGAATGGACACTTTTTCAATTTTATGTATATGGTCCTAATATTTTTTAGATTTTCAGTATATTACACTGGTAGTTTAGACTCTTCAGGAGCAGTTTAGTCTTTGCCTGTACTTTGCTCAGAGTTTGAAGGCGATGTGGCCTTTTAGGGACTGCTGTGAACAATAATGTAGAAAGAATTATAGCAGCGGAATGCTTAGAATACTGCTTATTTTCACTGTGCTGTGTGTCCATATGGCTTATTATTTAATCTTTCTAGGTAGTCCCAGCCTGTCAAATGTGTTCATGTAGCCCAATGTGTCGTGGGCAGTGTGGTTGGGTGATATTATTTTTCATTCTTTTAATAATGCAACCGATAAATATGTGTCCATGACCAAATTTTAAGTCATTTGTCTTCACTGAGAACCATATTGTGAATAGTTTCTGTAGTTACTGTGTTACCCTGTACAGGGTGCATCAGGGAATGTGGACCACCTTTTTTAAAGGAAATTGTACTAGGGCAGACATACACAAGGCAAAACAAAAGATTAGAAGTGGGAGTGGTGAGCTGCTTTGTCCAGATGTTACTGGTATCAACAAGTTTTTATATCAAACAAAAGCCACATCCTGTCTCCCATTTCACTCACCAGTTTATGACATTGGCCGCTACTAGTCAAGTGTGGTGTTTTTCTTACACGTAGCAGAAGCTTACATGCCGCGGATGCTTTAAAAGCACATTCTGCAGCCCATGGTGCAGCTGTGCTTTTTGTCAACTTTGCCAGTTTTGGTGACATTGTCTCATGCCTCACACGATTGCATAAGTGACCTAATAGTTTTGATTCTGAAAAGTGTTCCCAATTTTGTTTTGTTTTTGCTGATTGCACTGGACACTTGAAAGAACGACCAAGAATGATATGAAAACAAGTCAGCTTCTGAGATGGGCCAGTTTGCCATGGCTAGACTGTTGTTGTCTCTTGTGCTGTTTTCTGTGTGGCTATCTGAAAACAGCCTTTATATTTGAAGAACACACTGCAAAAACAAGAACTTGTACTAGACTATAAAAGGTAGGCTTCTTTGTGCAGAAAAGCTTCCTTATCACCAAGGCAGCTTGTGTTGCTTCCTGCATCAACCATACATGGCGCTGCAGGGAATGCGAACCGTAAAGGCAGGTGGAAGGTCGTTCACATTTACTTGGGACATAAGGGATCCCTTATCCGTCCAATGAGATTTCTTCACTCTATGGTTCTGAATTGAACTGAAGCAGCTACTTTCCCTTGCTCATGCTGACTTTGAAGTTGAATTATTTCTCGGAATCTTAAGAACCAACTTGAAATGTTTGTTCTTTACATTTCCTTTTAACGAAATGCCACCACAAGTACTGGCACCTGACCAGAATAGCAGGTGTCTTTTTGTTCGGGTGCCAACTGCCAGCATTAAAAATATTTCCGGCCAGATTTCCGTTTTCTTTCCTGTGCCACTCGTGAAGGAAAAGTGGAACTGGCCTTGTTGACATGCTCAGCCAGTTTTTTATAAGGAAAAATGCACCTTTCCTTTTTTCACGTGGACTAGCTTGACTTATTTGTGATATCAGGTGTACTAAATGAGCGAATGAATGCAGCTTACCTTCAGTAGGCAAATTTTTTAAGCCCATGCAAGTTCATATTTTGCAGTGGTGGATTCAGGCACTGCTAGTTTTTTTTTCTGCTTTTGCTTCAGAATGCATGACATTTTTGTGTAATTTTTTATTGATGGCCACCTGCGTTAAGGTTGTAGTGTTTTCAGTCCAATTGTCAAAACTTAATGAGATTTGCTACATCCCCTCGTATAAGGTGCAGGATAACAGGGTGGCTGTCAGTATGTCCACAAGGAGCAATTTTGGCCAAGACAAAGTAAAAAGAAAAACGGAACTGTCTTGAGACTTTGTGAAGCCTTGTACGCTACATTAGCACATCACAGGAATAGAAGTGTGCCACCAGAAGCAAATTGCTGACAGTGGCAGCTGAACTGGAGAGAGAGACTGAATTTTTTAAAGGAAAGGGAGAGATTGGCCTGGCTGTTCTAGCTGGATATTCTGCACAGAGGATCATGAAGTAAACAGACCAGAAGGATGGGGGTGATGAGAGCAGGGGGAGGGTCGGTGCATGTGGCACAAGATGGCGTCTGGTGTCTCTATCTGTAGCCAGCTGACCTGAAAATTATTCAGGAAAATACCATTGTACACTGTGTGGTACTTAGTTTGCACCTAGAGCTTACGTGTAGGTGTGACATAAGTCTTTAGTGTCTGCATTTTTGGCATGTAGAACCATTGTCTGGGTCACTAATATTTTTTGTGGGTTCTCCACTTCACTTGGCTACTGTGTGAGGGCGATTTGTTAAAAGAGCATAGGAATTCAATGGGACCAGCACTTAAAGCTACTTCAAAGGCATGATGTGAAAAAAGCACTATTCTTAAAAAAAAAAATGCACCTGTATATCTAACCATGAAATGTAAAATGCTTAACACTGCTAATAATCAGCTTGACCCATATTCTAATAGATCCAATGGCCATTAAGGGTGCCACATGACAGGGAGGCCCTAAAAATTGTTCCCTAAAAACAAAAATTCTCTTTGTCATTTGAGTTCTTGGAAGCACCCTGCAGGAGTATTATTTTTGGTACTTGAAAACTATTGGAAAGGGATTTGAAGAATGTTCAGTTCATATTCATGTTTGATCTGGTGCCAGGGTTATTTGTACTCTTTTCAATTACTGTTCATGCATATAATTAATGTTCATGCATATATAGAAATTCCATGCTTGCATTTTTATTCACGTTATTTTGAACTTGTATATTTAGTGAAGTATATTCAGGTACATTGTCAGACTATGAAGTATGCATTTCTCATTTTTTTAGGTCACTTAGCCCCACTGTACATTGCATTAGATTCAAATTTTGTTATCTTTAACCATTCACATGTGTGATGTTTTGTTGTGAATAATAAGTTACATTTCCTTCGCATCGTTAAAACAAAAAGGTTGTGCTCCAGTAAGCCTCCTACATGTTTACTGAAAGTGTGGCTTCCTGTACAACATAGGCACATATAGCTACAGTAAGCAAGTCAGTTAATATAGCAACAGTAAGCAAGTCAGTTAACATTTCAGGCTGAATTTCTTTGGAGGAGAAATTCGAGGCCCGTGTACTGTGCGATGTCAGTGCACGTTAAAGAACCCCAGGTAGTCAAAATTTCCGAAGCCCTCCACTACGGCGTCTCTCATAGCCTTAGTCGCTTTGGGACGTTAAACCCCATAAACCAACCAAACCAACCAGTTAACATTTCACTCAAAAGAAAAACCGTTGAACTGTTATTGGTTGAGGCCGCTCTGTTTGTGTGCACATGATTTCAGGTTCCCCTGAGGAAGAGCCAGGCAATCGAAAATCACTGCCCCTGAAGCTGCTGGCTCTGAAAGCAGCAGCTTTTCTTGGCTGGAACATGGACCTCCTTGAGCAGAAGTAAGTCTTCTCTTCATCTTGACGTGCTCTCCAAGCTTTCTTTTTGTGTCAGCCATGTCGTCACTGTACATAGACTTCCATATTTGGAAGCTGGATTTTTAAAATTTCACTGCTGAAACTTCTGGCTTATTCAAGCGCAAACATGGCACAAAAAGCAGCATATTATCATCTACATTCTTTTAGATGTCTTCAGAAGCTGACTTTGAAAATGCCATTTCATCCGATCGTTAAAATTAGTCGCAAGGAAGGGTCATCGCCTCTCTCGCTGTAAGAACAATGCGAGAGTGACATTTAAAGAAACAGCGGCATTCGCCCATCCACCAAGCTAGGCAAACAGACGCTTCTTCATCTTCACCAGTTGCTCATGTAGCCTGGTCGAAAACGGTACTTGCAGCCAAAAGCAGTTTCTTATTATTTACAGACAATCCAGGCAAGTGCTGATGTTAAATTACTTTTCAAAGAATGTAGACTATATAAATGCTGCTTTGTGGGCAATGTTTGTGCATAAATATGTCAGCAGTTTGCACAGAGGAATTTTTAGTCCGGCTGCCAAATGTGCAAGTCTGTATAAATTCAAGGAGAGGGCTGAGTCGGGCTGGTTGGTTCATGTTGAATGGTACGGCAAAACAGCGCTGACGGACAGGACGGAAGAAGATGAGACAAACACATGCGCTGAACTAACAACCAAATGGTTTATTGCGAAAGAGGGGTGCAATATAAAGCATAGAAGAGAAAAACTGCAGTGTAAACATGACAAGGCATACATTCCGGATATCATCAATGATTAAGAAAAGCGATCTCCTGTGGGAATAGAGCCACCGATGGTTGGCTTACACATGAGTTGCCTAATGTGTGAATGTCAAAGGCCTCCGATATCAGGCGTGAGGTGTGATCTCTATACTTGGCGATGATAGTGGTTTGGTCTAAAAATGCCTCACATTTGTCGCAATCTGCGAAATTAATGACCATGTTATTTCGGCGTGACTTGTTTTCTATGTCTTTCGCGTGTTCGCGTAGCCGATCATTGACGCACCGTCCGGTCTCCCCGATGTAAAATCGGCCGCATGACAGTGGAACCTTGTAGATCACACCACAGCAACAGTTGACAAATTTGTTTGTGTGTTTCTTCTGACATGCCCTCTTTCCATTTTCCTGATTCACTCTCTTGCACAGGCCTCCCAACTTGTTCCTGGCAGAGAAAAGGAGCTTCACGCCGGCTTTGTTCACAATCTTTTTCAGGTTGTGCGATACTTGATGAACATACGGAATACATGTTATGTTCTTGTTGTCCAGTTTGCGCTTCTCCTTCTGAATTCTGCATTCTTTTAATATCGACTCTGCTATGCCAAATAAGACCTTCGTCGGGTAGCCTGCAGCGGTAAGCCTAGTAACCTGCGCGTCAAAGCTGGCTTGGGTTTTATGCGCACATGATCTAAACAGAACGGCTTTCATGCATGTTTTCGCTATCCCGCGCTTAACTATCTTAGAGTGGGCCGACCGGAAGGGGAGCAGGCTCTTCTGGGATCGCGGGGAGTACATCCAACAGATATGGTCACACGATAGCTCAAGTTCCAGATCTAAAAACCTTAGTTTGTTGTTAGTAGGTAGCTCTGTGGTCAATTGTAGGTTGTTAAGTTCAGTACTGAACACGTCAAAAATCTGAGCAACAGTTTGTTGGGCGTCACCTTTGAGATAAAATACTAAAAAGTCATCTACATAACGCATAACCTCAACAACGGTACCATCAAGCTTGGCTTGAAGTTGTCTATCGCACGAAGCTAAAAACAGATCGCTGAGAACGGGAGCGAGGCTGGATCCAATACAAACACCTTGTTTTTGGATGAAAAAACTATCGTCAACTCTAGCAAACGTGGACTGTAAATAAAAGTGGAGCATTTCTAGAAACATGCTTACGTTCATACCACTAGAGTTCTGGAACTTTGTAACTCCGTGACGGTCGATGCACCTGCTGATTTCTGCGATCACCGCGCTTTGCGGCAGGGAGTAGTATAAGTCCTTGACATCCACCGAAAACGCGCTAACGTCGGCAGGACACTCGTTTTGAAGGAATTTCGACACGGTCTCAGGCTTTCTGATGAGGAAAGGATCTTCGACCTCAAGGTGCGACAGGCACTTCTGCAGGAGCACCGCTACCTCGCGCTGCCACGTTCCTCGTTCAGATACAATGACACGGAAGGGGCAGCTTACTTTGTGCGTCTTGGCGCTGAAGAAGATGGTGAGGCTGGATGCCTTCGACGCCTTGACAGAAGAGGCCAGTCTTGAAAGGCCAGCACGCTCACAAAGCTGTACTGCCTTCTCTTGCACTTTCGACGGCTTGACAGTTTTCACTTGTCTGAAGTTGGCAGCGACTGCAGCTTGAGCCTTATCCTTGTAGAGGTCGTTTGCCACGACGACAAAACCACCCTCTTTGTCCGACTGCAGGAGCTTGACGCCAGCGTCTTTGAGGGCCGATACTGCAGCAGTGAGCCGGCGCGTGCTTCCTTTCTTCACCTCCGGGGGGAGGGAATCCACGCCTTCCTTGATGCATCTCCCAGCTTCATCCGTTCTTACTCTTCTAGCAGCGGTCCTAAGCTTGGCAGATGGCGGACTTCATGTGGCGACAGGTTCTTCCTAGGCTCCCTCGCCGAAGAGCGCCTCCTACCTCGCGTCAACAAGACGTCGTCGTGCTGGGGAACGCAAGACTCCCCCCGAAGGTGAATAACCTGCTCGTTCTGTGGCCAAAATACTGCGAGCATCCGCGACTCGACAAAACGCAGCTCCTCTCTCTTGTTAGGACCGCTGCTAGAAGAGTAAGAACGGATGAAGCTGGGAGATGCATCAAGGAAGGCGTGGATTCCCTCCCCCCGGAGGTGAAGAAAGGAAGCACGCGCCGGCTCACTGCTGCAGTATCGGCCCTCAAAGACGCTGGCGTCAAGCTCCTGCAGTCGGACAAAGAGGGTGGTTTTGTTGTCGTGGCAAACGACCTCTACAAGGATAAGGCTCAAGCTGCAGTCGCTGCCAACTTCAGACAAGTGAAAACTGTCAAGCCGTCGAAAGTGCAAGAGAAGGCAGTACAGCTTTGTGAGCGTGCTGGCCTTTCAAGACTGGCCTCTTCTGTCAAGGCGTCGAAGGCATCCAGCCTCACCGTCTTCTTCAGCGCCAAGACGCACAAAGTAAGCTGCCCCTTCCGTGTCATTGTATCTGAACGAGGAACGTGGCAGCGCGAGGTAGCGGTGCTCCTGCAGAAGTGCCTGTCGCACCTTGAGGTCGAAGATCCTTTCCTCATCAGAAAGCCTGAGACCGTGTCGAAATTCCTTCAAAACGAGTGTCCTGCCGACGTTAGCGCGTTTTCGGTGGATGTCAAGGACTTATACTACTCCCTGCCGCAAAGCGCGGTGATCGCAGAAATCAGCAGGTGCATCGACCGTCACGGAGTTACAAAGTTCCAGAACTCTAGTGGTATGAACGTAAGCATGTTTCTAGAAATGCTCCACTTTTATTTACAGTCCACGTTTGCTAGAGTTGACGATAGTTTTTTCATCCAAAAACAAGGTGTTTGTATTGGATCCAGCCTCGCTCCCGTTCTCAGCGATCTGTTTTTAGCTTCGTGCGATAGACAACTTCAAGCCAAGCTTGATGGCACCGTTGTTGAGGTTATGCGTTATGTAGATGACTTTTTAGTATTTTATCTCAAAGGTGACGCCCAACAAACTGTTGCTCAGATTTTTGACGTGTTCAGTACTGAACTTAACAACCTACAATTGACCACAGAGCTACCTACTAACAACAAACTAAGGTTTTTAGATCTGGAACTTGAGCTATCGTGTGACCATATCTGTTGGATGTACTCCCCGCGATCCCAGAAGAGCCTGCTCCCCTTCCGGTCAGCCCACTCTAAGATAGTTAAGCGCGGGATAGCGAAAACATGCATGAAAGCCGCTCTGTTTAGATCATGTGCGCATAAAACCCAAGCCAGCTTTGACGCGCAGGTTACTAGGCTTACCGCTGCAGGCTACCCGACGAAGGTCTTATCTGGCATAGCAGAGTCGATATTAAAAGAATGCAGAATTCAGAAGGAGAAGCGCAAACTGGACAACAAGAACATAACATGTATTCCGTATGTTCATCAAGTATCGCACAACCTGAAAAAGATTGTGAACAAAGCCGGCGTAAAGCTCCTTTTCTCTGCCAGGAACAAGTTGGGAGGCCTGTGCAAGAGAGTGAATCAGGAAAATGGAAAGAAGGCATGTCAGAAGAAACACAGAAACAAATTTGTCAACTGTTGCTGTGGTGTGATCTACAAGGTTCCACTGTCATGCGGCCGATTTTACATCGCGGAGACCGGACGGTGCGTCAATGCTCGGCTACGCGAACACGCGAAAGACATAGAAAACAAGTCACGCCGAAATAACATGGTCATTCATTTCGCAGATTGCGACAAATGTGAGGCGTTTTTAGACCAAACCACTATCATCGCCAAGTATAGAGATCACACCTCACGCCTGATATCGGAGGCCTTTGACATTCACACATTAGGCAACTCATGTGTAAGCCAACCATCGGTGGCTCTATTCCCACAGGAGATCGCTTTTCTTAATCATTGATGATATCCGGAATGTATGCCTTGTCATGTTTACACTGCAGTTTTTCTCTTCTATGCTTTATATTGCACCCCTCTTTCGCAATAAACCATTTGGTTGTTAGTTCAGCGCATGTGTTTGTCTCATCTTCTTCCGTCCCGTCCGTCAGCGCTGTTTTGCCATACCATTCAAGTCTGTATAATTTTGTCACATTATATTCGCCCCAGAGAGTTGGTGTATAATGGCAATTGAAATTTCAGACACGTCTCAACTGGTTGCCTAATTTTTCGGACCTCGTCCGTATGCAGCACAGCACCGCCAGCAGTAGTGAAGCCATCATTTAAGTGTACAGTGGAAATTCAATAATTCAAACTTCAAAGGAGTTCGAAAACTGCTTTAAATAAAGTGGAATTCAAACTAAAATGCAACCTGTTTAAATGGTCATGCTGATATTCTGCATGGATTAGTGCATTGTGGGCATGAGATTGTAAGCTCATATCTTCCACCACACCAACTTCAGGAGCATTTTCGTTTACCATACTCATCTGTGCCAAGTATGCAAGGAGATAGCAGCAAAGAGCATGGGAGGCATATGGCTACACAGAGACCGAGAACATAAAAAACTGGCAGTACTCTTCACAGTGAGGACCATGCACCTGCAAAGGAGCATGTCACAGTCTCAGCTTATTTATCACAGTACCAACTGTAGCTACTGTTCCACCTCTAATCGTACATGAACCATCACAGCTAGTATAAATAACATATTACCGGTTTCAAGGTTAGTTTTCTGTTTCTGAAATGCTGCTAAGCCGAGTAACAAAGGCCAACATGGATGGAATATTTTTCCTGGGCATATGGCAGTTCTACCAGCTTTTTTTTGCCATCTTGTCCTTCGTTTTTAGGTCCTCTGCATAGCGGGCTTAGTGCAGCTCCTGCACTGGCGTGTTTACTTTTATTCAGCCTATTTCATTACCTATATCTAAACATGAGTAGCCGGGAACATCTGACAATTCATGATGGCATGACATTTGCTTTCAGTACTCTTTGAAAACAAAAATAAAAGATGGGAATAACGAGCAAGATAATAAAATGAAAAGTGATCAGACAGCATTTTCGGTTGTTTTTCTGGGTGAGCTGGAAAAAAGTAAAATCCTGTCTCCAGTGCTTGTAAATGTTTGAACATTCACCTCAAAAGACATTGTATAGCTGGACATGCACTGAAGCTTGCATCACAGTGCTCTAGGCATGCATGTTGTTTATGTCATGACACAAACACTGCATAAAAAAAGGAATTTGCTAGGAGACAACTACATAGAACCAAACGGAGAACGGCCAGCACGGCTGACTGCCTTCCCGAGTGTACTTGGCAAACCCGCCACTGGCAGCACGGCCGTCGCTTTGTGTACTGCCTATAGACAAGGAATAAAAGGCAGGTATCAGAAGGAGCTAGAGTAGAGGAAAGAAATAGCGATTGTTTAAGTATTATAAACCTTTCCATCGGGCAAGGGAGAGGTCGAAATGCCTCCTCTTTTGGCTGTTGAAAACTGATTCCGCTGCCGTTTCCACCGCACTAGCACCATGTGCCTACAGCAGCCCAGCAAACAATGTGGCAATGCTCAGAGAGCCCTCATTGGAAAGGTCTATATACAGGAAAGCACATGCAAACACTAGTAAGAGAATGAACGACGACATGCAAATGAATGTTCTAGCACTGAGTCACTCTCTTGTGTGAGTGAGCTTCCTTTGAAAGGAAAATATTTCCGAGATTTATTTTATCTTTGTTTTTTGTTTTTGCAACAGAAAGGAGCTGCTTCATCGGGTGTGGCATCATCATTTTATTGTTGTTTTGTTCACTGTATGTTTATTTTTTCTTTCTTTTTTTTTCAGACTGCCGTTGACAATGCAGCAAACATTGATTGCAGAACTTCAGAAAGCAGCTGGTTGCTCCGACTTGAACGAGGAGGAGAGACTCGGCAACCCAGACACGGCTTTTGCCTGCATGATTAAGTCCCGTTGGGTGGTGCACACACTGATACGTTCCTCGGTGCCTGTTAAAAGTTCCAAAGGCATTGCTGTTCAGCTGTAAGTTTAGCTGCAATGGGGCTCTTGATATCAGTGTGTAGTAGATATGGTTCAATTCCATCCAGTTAGACCTTTTAAGCATGACGCTTCCTGTGAATCAAGGTGCTGCTGTATTCTTTATTTCACTTTGTGCTTTGGTTAACCTTCTGTGCACAGCCGATTCGCTTACGATGTATTACTGCTGGGTTTGCTCACCAGTTTCAACTGTAATTTAATCCATGAACTGTTCCTCACATAACTCAGTGTCACTATGTCTTTGCGTACATCCTTTGAGGTTGGCATGAGAGATACATGGTGAGGAGCCTTCTCGTGCTAAGATTTCATTAGTAAACTACCGGCACTTTGAGGCGAATTCAGTATGCTTGTGGTTATTCACACTGTGTGCTTCTGGTATTTCAAAACTAATTTCAGTATTTTGGCTAGTCTATTTCGTTTTCAGTTCATTTAAAAGTGACTTGATTTCGACTCAAACTTTTTGCTTCCTCACAACTATTTACCAATATATTCGTACTTGCTGCAGTTTTTTTTTTTTTTTTGCTTCATGCGTCTGCAGCCTGGCAGTAGTTTTTCGTGGCTTAAAATTTCATTATTGATGTGTAGCAGTTTAGAACTTTTATCACTGAAATGAGTCTGTGGCACCAGTGAGTTTGAATTAGCACGAGACTATCAAAACAATGAAAAGTCTCCCATTTTGAGCATAACATTTGTCGGCTGAATACCGTCATAATTTGTGATATCCTGTGTTGTTTTGAGTTGCGTATATATTTTATGTAACCTCGTGTTCTGAAACATTAAGAGAGGTAGCTGTTTTTGTGAGCATCAAAAGCAGCTGGAACCAGCCACATGTGGGAAGTTGCATAGTGCTATTTGAGAGGTCTGTATGCGAGACAGTTGTTGCTTTTTGAGAGCAGTGTTTACATAACTGAATATATCACGTGACTTTTTTGATGGGGTGGTGTGCAGTTCCATACGACGTTGTAGGTGGTCACAGGTGGCAGGTGCGTTATGTTGGTTGGGAAGACAGGCTCTCCAAGGGCGCAGTAGCAGCCAAAAAGCATTTAGCTTTGCTTGCAACGTATCAATGAAACAGACTGTGGCCACTAAAAGTAAAGCATTTTTTCTGAAATATTTATGGAGGAACATAACTGCCAAAATTGTGGGCATGCCAGGCTGCCACTTGTCTACCTTGTACCTTATTTGGAGTCCATGGCAGAGAGAGGATGCAGGTAGATGGGCTTCTTGACAACACAGGTGAACAAGGGAGGCTTTCCCTTCCCTTGTTCACTTTGTGTTGTGCCTTATTTGTGTGGTATGGCAATATATGTCAGCAGGTCTTTGAAAAAAAATTTTTACAGGTTTCTTGACGTGGTTGTGGGGAAACTGTACAAAGTTATTCACAAAATATGTATATGTCAGGAAAAAGGTGAAAATGCTGCAGATTGTATAGTGTACTGTGCGATGTCAGTGCACGTTAAAGAACCCCGGTTGGTCGAAATTTCCGGAGACCTTCACTACGGCGTCTCTCATAGCCTGAGCTGCCTTGGGACATTAGACCCCCATAAACTAAACCAAACCAAACCATTGTATAGTGTTGAAACTGATACTAGAGCAGTAAAGGTTATGCCATAAGGTGCAAAAATCACAGAGCACTCATCTGAAAGTCATCGCATTGCAAATATGCAAACTATGAATAATTTGCAACCCTTGTGAAAAAATTTATCAAGTCAACATTTATTTTGCTGCATTCTCATTTTGCATGAATGCGTTTTGCAGTCAGAGTGATCATAATATTACCTTTATTTCTATAATGGTACATGTGGAGGTTATGCAAATTAAGCCTTTCTGTTAAAGGGGTGCTGAAAGGGCCTCTCAATAAAGGTGTGCCGCCGCGGTGGCTGAGCGGTTATGGTGCTCGGCTGCTGACCCAAAAGACGCGGGTTCGATCCCGGCCGCGGCGGCTAGAATTTCTTTGGAGGAGAAATTCTAGAGGCCCGTGTACTGTGCGATGTCAGTGCACGTTAAAGAACCCCAGGTGGTCGAAATTTCCGGAGCCCTCCACTACGGCGTCTCTCATAGCCTTAGTCGCTTTGGGACGTTAAACCCCATAAACCAAACCAAACCAATAAAGGTGTGTTACTCCTGGGGTGTTAAAGGACGCTGCTTCACAAATATCCTTCTGCAAGAATTTTTTTAATGTGTTTTGTAGAAGCTGAGTTAAGTGCAGCCAAAATTTAAATTTCAGCGTCTTCGCGCTTTTGCCCTTTCTCTCGTCACTCTTTGCACGCTCAGAGGTCGGTGTTCCTCCGCCGGCCCCAGCGTGGGAATTCCCCAGGGGGCAGCGCTTCCTGACCTGACGGAGAGGCGCTGCTGACTGGCTGTGGCCATGGTAGCTTCGTGACTCCTGAAAGAATCTAACCAGCCATGTCTGAACAGAATTTACGCAGCAGCATGCGACAGAGGGGGGGCACGAGCATGAAAAAGTCACCAGAAAGGACTCGCCAACTTTCACGCACAACTGTTGGTTCTCTGCTGCATGTAGAAGTGTAATATTTGGCTCAGGTGTTCATGACGAGAGAATGTAGTGATTGGGCGAGTTTATGTGCTCTCCTCATAAGGTGTTTCAGGGCTCCTTTAACTGTTGAAGCAGCTCTGCCCATTGAGGTCATTTGAGAAAACTGCAGGAAAGGTTGTAAGCTTGTATTTTATTTTAGATTATTTCTGTGTACTGTTGTACGGAATAAGTACACATTTCCTAACTGTGCTTATGCTCCTTGAGTTTTCTTCCCTTCTCTTTAAAAAAGAAAATGCTATGCTGCATTATGCGCTCTGAAGTACAATCATAGCCTGTCTCTTGCTGAAGAGAAGTTTCTTTTTCTTTTTTTTAGCCCTGGGCAGGTGGATCCAACAGTGGTGACTCCAGAAATGGCTGATTCAATAACAAAAAAGGTGGGTGGTGGTGAAACTTTATTGCCAATGGATACATAGGAGTGATCCAAAGTCGTCCCCGGCTTAAACGCCGGCTGCTATCCCTTGGGCAGTGGCGGGAAACTTTTTGTTTGGACTGTCTTGATAAGTCTTTTAAAGGAGACTTCTCAACCACTGAGTGGTTAGATGACGAGAAAGAAAGCTTGAATAAATTACCTTGTCTTCTTCGGTTGGCACAGAATTTAGGCTGGATTGTCTAGATCTGTTGCCCAATTTCTGATATTTGCCAAGCTTCTTAATGCTATAAACTGTCGTGCATGCTCAGGCACAGTTTCTGAGTTGTTAGTGTTCTTGGTTCGGGGTCCTATTGTCGGTATGCTTTTACCTAAAAACACTACTTTCTTGCTTATGCCTGACCTAGTGTGCCTTGCATAGTATAAAATTAGTGCAGTAAAACCTCGTTAATGCAGACTTATAGGGACCCAGAAAAACATCTGAATTTTCCAAAGGACGGAATTGACAAATAACTTCCCAAACAACTACCAAAAACTGTTCACATAAAAGCGTATTTATTTGGTGAAAAACCCGAGCCATGGTTCTTTGTTTCTGAGATGAAAACTGCTCGGCTACGATGATTTTTCACTGTTCAGTCAATGCTTTACTGTGTGCACACACCTGAGAGTGTCAAAGCATAACTGCTCCAGAGCAGCAAAGGCCTCCGCAGCCTGCTTGGATGGTGTGACGTGGTAGTAGCGGAACCTCCCCACAAGCGTAGTCATCACACGTTAGGTGGCTTTATCACACTAGTTGTGAACAGTGCGTGACAAGCGCGCATTTTTGACGCACAGTTGGAACGGAAGGACTATACGAATAGGAGCAGAAGAAATGCGCCGGTACTGAAACAAGCTCATTCTGAATAAAGAAAATAAAAAGCAGAAGCGTGCAACTGCGTGTTCGTAGCTGCCAGTGCCGTGGGCTGGTACAAAGCTCAGAAAAGTGAAAGCAAAACTATATGGCCAGCCTATTTTTCATAGACTGGCCCCTCGGACTAACATCACACCGGCCAATGCACGTAAGGCAGAGCTGCACGGGCAACATTGCATCATGCATGTCAGGCTTGAGGATATTTGGGTGATCACGTCCTTTGCCGGTCATACCTCGATTCGGCTCCCCCCACCCCTCATACCTCCCTCCCCACCAGGAATTTGTCTCAATTGACAGATGTGATCGCAGCTGTGTCAAAATAAACAGGCATGTGATACCATAGATTTACATGGGCATTGGCCGGGACCGCACCGGTCGTCTGAATTGTCTTGATTTCCTCATTAATGAGACTTTACTCTATCGATATTTTTACTGTCATGGTCTTAGTCCAGACTTTAGGTAGTGTCCTAATTGTTTGTAAAGAGCTCTGGATGACTCATTATGGCTTCAAACTTCCAAGTTACATGTATAGACACCACTAAAATTAATCAGGCTTATACTGTTCATGGCACCGTGAAACTATACAGAAGTAAAATGCGAGAATTGAGTTGTAATTTAGGTTTTCATGTAGGTAACATGTTCTTATTTTGTATGTAGAATTTGCACATTTAGAGATCATCTGAAAATGCAGTACAATGACGTAATATTGAGCTTTTTGGCACTGACTGTTTATACAGCAGTCTTTTTGAATGCAGCCAGACAAATGCAGTGAACGTGGTTTTGCAACTGGTTCAGCCAGCCATGTGGCGGCTTGCCGCTCTGCCAGTGGCACAGTGATACATAGCAATCGGCGAAAGGAAAAGGTCCATGTGTATTTTTATTTCCGTGAGCCTAATTTGCGGCTATGTAGTCTGCAACTGAAACTGTTTACTCACAGAAACCTAAGAAACAAAATAAAAGGGAAAGCCACGCAACTGACTGAAAGGAACTCCGCGGGTTGGCTGACTCCTCCTCTTTTCAGAGACGAATTTTTAAAAAAAAAGGCGGGAGCCGGGACATTTAGTTTGATTTAATAGGAAAATCGGTCGCACAGGACAATAAATCACAGTTTCTAGGAATGCTCAGAGAGTGTAGATCAAGTTCCTGCACTAAAGAGATGATTTCAGATTCTTCTTTAGTGCACCTTTAATGCCATTGCTAAAAAGCTCTTCTGAATGGCTCCATTACCATGGTTATGCTACTCCAGGGCTGCTCCAAAATTTTAGTTCTTATGCGAAGTTGCTCAAAATTGGGACTTTCCCAGATACAAAACTGCTCCAAAAATTGTTCAAAAATTTGAGTTAGCTGGACCACAACTGCATTACACGAAAGTGCCACTAATATGTTAAATGCAGGATTTTACACCGTCACTCAAAATTGATCAGTATGGGTGTAGCAAGAAGAGAGTTAAGCTGTTTGCTGGTAGTGCGGTGTATCAGGCTGTTGATGTTCCTTTTTCTTCGCATGCGTGCAGTGTGAAGAGGAAGTGGAAGAAGCAGTAGCTTTCTTGGAGAAACTTCTGTCTCGGCGAGCGACAGGCGGATTGAGCTTGCGAGTGCCTACATCCCAGAGCTTCTCTGTTGTCAAAGCAGAACTTATGGAGCCAGAGCATGATTGGGAGAAGGGTGTAATTGCCACTGCAGATGATGTCTGCTGTCAGGTGAGCAGAGCCTGCCTTGTTTTGATGGCTAACTTGCTACTAGCCTTATTTCAGCTCTTTACAATATCTGCATGACAGTGTAAGAGAACAGCTGCTAAGTATCATTTCACGACTGCATTAATGAGAGCAATATTAGCAAGATAAGAACTTTGGAAACTAGACGAAGCTGAGGTGAGCGGTCAAGTAATGGCTACTGCAGTGGTGTGCTCACATGTATTTTTGCGAGACAAGATGCCATATGCCACTGGCAAGTGTTATGTGTGTTGTGTCACCTTAAGACTTGGTTTTTAAGAATTATAATGTTTATGATCTATGTCACATGTTTGAACATGGGCCAATGACAGTTAACGAGCATGCTACAGAACTTTCAGTCGCAAATTTAGCATCTTGAAGAAAAGAAAGGGAGTAGCCTTGGCAACCTGTACCCTCCACCGTAAGGAGTTGCCTTGCATGCTGGCTTATGTACAAATTTTGCTGTGCCTCATCTAATGAGTTCTACCAGTTCTTTGAGATCCGATGGGGCTATGTAAGGGATGGAAGAGTCGGCACTGTGCTGACTCAGCATAACTTTTGCCATTTCCACAAGTGTTCAGATACCATGTTTACTTGATTCTAATGTGCCCTCGATTATAACTTGCACTTGTTTCTCAAGGTCAGAAAAAAAAAATGCAATTACTTTGATTGTAACATGCACCAGATTTTCAACTTCAATAAAGAAATGCACACCTGAGGCCGCTCATTTGCCACTTGGGCTGGTGGATGCTCTTATTTCGATTTTCAACTGTCATGGGGTGCTTTTTTTGAGAAGCTGCCAAGCAGTGTCATGTACACAAAAAGAGTGAATCTTTTGATGACAGGAATCGTGAGTAAGGAAGCCTAGAAATGTTTCGGTTGTGTTTCACTTTTCATGACTCTTCTTTTACTCTTCTGACTATATTTTGGCTTTTTCCACTGGCCATTTGGCAGTTACAGTTGAGCCCACTTATAACAGCCGCAGATATAACGAACGCTCGCTTAGTACGAACGAGGGCGGTGCTACCGTCAAAATATATATTGGGGCAATGGCACAGTGTCTCACATAGAACGAACTGTTGTGGCCTCAACACTCGGTTAGAGCGAACGCAAAGCTGTCGGGCCCCCGTAGTTGACCGAGCCGGCGGTGTTTGGCGCGGTTTCGCTTGACTGCGAACCCGCGGCAGGCGAATTTCGCGCACTTTGTGTTCCCCTGACACGACGCGAACACAGAGCGCACAAAGCGTCCCCTGGTGCGAGCCCTTCCTGACTGCCCAGAGACCGACGAGGACGATGACTAAGATGCTGCTCTACCGCCGGTTCGGTTGCTGTGAACGCTTCAACCGCGATCGGTTACATCGCGTCGCTTAAGGAACTCGTGTGCAGCAGAGGCCTTGGCGATGAACATATTACCGCGCTGGAAAAATTAGAAACGGCAGTGATGCGATCAGCTTTGAAGAAGCAGACATGCATCACGGACTTTTTTCAAAAATAAAGTTAACTTTCGTCTCGCTTGCTCTTTTTGCCCGTATTATAGGTGGTCCACTTACTACGAACTTTGGATACAACGAACAAATGCCGCGTGACGATCAAGTTCGTTATAAGTGGACTCGACTGTAGTTGTTGCCACCAATTGGCAACATTCTCTTGCCACTCTGCATGCATGGTGAATTTTTGTCAGTGCAGGGCAAACATTTCATCCTGTTCTTCACTCTTTTGCATCCTCTAAAACTGAGCATTTGATCAATACAAGATGTTTTACACTGATAAAATAGCACAAGTAATCGACACAATTTAAAAGTGGAAATGATTCTGTCTTGGCTGATCAAAACAGTCTGGTGTATGCTGTCTTGGTTTTACTGAGGAATCCTCTCGCGAGTCACTATATTTCCAGTCACAGTAGTGTTTTGTTGGTAAACAGCTTAATGTATGCATTTTTACTCCCTCAGGTGTCATATGAACTTGGTGCATTTCATTTCTACAAGGAGAACTACAGGCGGGCTGGGGAGCTTTTTGAAACTGCTCTCTCTCTCCACTCCAAGGTGGGCTACTGTGTGTTATTGCTACTGAAACTATACCTGAGACCTTTCACAATATGGTCACTGTCATGATGGCTTGTGTATTTAAGCACTGCATTTATGAGTGGACACTGGTTTCTGGAGTGGTTTCCCCATGATCATTGAGGGTGGATATGGGAAGGCAAGAGCACTTCTTAAATGAAGGGGAAATGCCTTTCCATCTCTTTCCTTTCCGTCCTCGACAGGACGAAGATTTTAAGAAGACACAGTGAAATACACACATGAGCGATAGATGAAGCCTTTGTCATGAGAAACCGTGGTGCCACGTGTGTCAATAACTTGTCAGCTGACCTACCTACAGAAGAGACAGTCTACTTGGAAATGAAGTAACCATGTCTTCCATCCAGCAACTTTTCAGTGTGGTCGCCTAGTTTTTTTAGCCACCCCTTTTTTTTTTCAGCCTTTTTACTGCATTTTCAAATCTTCAGATTCACTGCCCATGCTTGTACTTTGTCATTCTCTTTTAAACCTTTACTCATACTACAGTTTTAAACCCTGGAATCTTGTTGAAATTTATCGATTTTTATCAGTAAGCCCTTTACACCATCACTGATGTTGGCTCAGCAGATAAGTCCTCTCAAGACTGCTTATTGTGTATTCACCTTCTAGTAGACTTCATTTGATAGTTTGCACTTGTGTGGTCTTATCTTTGCTCTATCTGCCTGTTGTTCCCCTCTGTCTTATATGCTTACCTTGTCAACATGCACCTGCATCACCTGCTTACATCAGCATGTGGAATATATTGCACCAGAAGTTCAGTTAAATATTCAAATGTGACCCATACACCCATTGTTCACACTCATGGGTCATGTGAACCATTAATTGTTATGTGACCCAATAATCCACATCCTTGTTATACATACAGCTGATGCTAAAACTGGTGTCTTATTCCGTGGACAGCGCTTCGACTTTTTTATGCATGCTGTCGGAGGGCATTAGCGAGCCCCTTAACCCTTTGCAGACCTATTTACCGCATTTACTTGCATAATTTTCACCCCCCAGCTTTTTACCTGGATTGAAAAAAAAAAAACTTGCATATTTTGCACACTCTGCTGTGTCAGACCACCACATGTATGCTGGTGCGCTGGCAGGCTTGGGAAGGTTGGCACGGCCGCGTCGCTGTCTGCTGTTCCGAAAGGCATGAGTGGCAAAGGCACGAATTGTGCGCCGTTTACCCAGCTTACTCATGCTGACAGTCACTTTTCCCGATGAGCCGTTGCATGCGCGCCCAAATTCAAAACTACCGAACCGTTTGCTGACCGGTTTGCCGCTAGTTAGCCAGGCCGCACACAAAGGCTCTGTTTCATTTCCTTCCTCCGTGGGTCCATTTTATTGCCCGTTATCTCCTTTGCCTCCCACCACTGGCTTCGTGATTGTATCGTTGTGCATTTATTGCTTTGTGCACACACTGTCACACCATCCTGCAGGGAACTACATGACGGGGGGGGGGGGGGGGGGGGATTATGCATCTTATATTTGGAGTCTTTTTTTTTTTGCCCAGCGAGGGATACAAGATAGGGGGGTCTACGTATAAGACCGCAATATACAGTATATATGACCTTTGTAGAGTTTTTTGGGAGGGGTTCAGAAAATATTTGCGTAATTTGTGCACCTCCTTTTTGAAGTCCTAATTTAGAGGAAAAAGGTGAGAAAATTATGCGAGTAAATACTGTAAACTTGTTCAATATAAAAAATAGATATCCCAAGACTACCGCATGTAGGAAGAGGATAATTCAACAAAATCAAAAAATCTTAAGTTTCATTAGTTCTTTATCATTCTTTTTGCATGATTCTAAATGGAATCGTTTGGACTTACAGGTGTAAACTGCTTAGTTGGGCATTTTCTTTGAGAATTTAATTTAATATCGACTAGTACATTGAAACAGCGCTTCTCTTTTCTGAAGTATAGGTGCATATCACAGGTCTTACAAAGAATATGCGAGAATGGCATGACACACAGCTTGTACCTCTCTTGTTATTTTTTCACCGTGTGCAGGAGCCAGTGTGCGGTCCTATGCAAGTGGAATTCTTGAGTGAGTTGAAGACGAGCACTGGCTAATGTGAGAGGTGGCGTGTGAGAGTCGGGGCGACTGCATTCCCAGTATCCAGATATCCAGCCTTGAGCTCGCTCACTAGCTAAAAATTTTTAATGCGCTATTCTCGAAGATTGAGCCAGTGCAGAAACCTTTCAAGTATTCATATGGTGAAGGAGCTCCTTCCAGTGGGGAGTTCGTGTTCTTGATTTCTCAGCAATATTTCGTATGATGATTTTTTCGGATGCACAGCATGGTCTGTTTTGGCAAGTTAGTTGGCTTTTAAGAGGTTGAAAGCTGGATGGGTTTCAACATTCGACACTGTTATGCTACCACTCGGTTCTACGTCGTCCTGCAGTTTTTAATTTGATGCCATGGGCAATATTCTATAGAGGTTCAATGGTTTCTTCTCACACATTGTCTTTGGGTTGTTGCGATGAATGCTATTTCTTCTTCATTGAATGAATTGAGACCAACAGGTGTGGTGGGCCGCTCTTGAAACTTTTTGTTTTCCGCATGAAAAGTGCTTGTGCTGAATGTAGAATTCTTTGGAGGAAAGAACATTTATTGGTACATATAGACTGCGGAAGAAGCGATATTTACATGGCATAAGCAGTCACAGGTAACTCATAAAAGACCAAGCTGTTTATTCTTCAATAAGGCTTCTAGGTCTCAGTGATTCCTTTTGGAATCATTATTATTTGCCAAATATTTTGGTGCTTTTAAATCTGTTTTGCTGAAATAATTTATTTCGAAGGAGTAACGCGAAGCTTATACCCCTGTCAAGCACGCAAAACAAAGTGTACTTATGGGGAGTACACTCGTAGATGCAAAAATGGCAGCCGGCTAAAAATAAAATTTCCGAAATGGGGATCTGTAAGCATAACTTTCAGAATTATGCTCGTTTAGAGCAGTAGAGCACATAAAAATGAACTTTACTTATTTTCGGCCATGGACGCGTTAAATTTGTTTTATGGTATTAGTGTAGCAGGTCGAGGCAAGTTCCTAGCACATCCAGAATCCGAACAGCAATCAACATGGCAGACTAGAGAGTGTTTTAGTGATGTGTTGTTTTGCTGGTCACTGTCATAAAACCGTCGCACAAATAAAAAAATATATGTAACAGGTAAAATCATCTTGTATGCGCATTTTGTTATAAATTACTTTTTATGCCCCAAAAAGTCACTGCCGTCGAGGCTATGTACTTTGACCGCAAAGTGTGTTCTGTGTGCGCACTCTGACCTGAGCATGCGCTTCGGTGAATGCACTGGTGTTACGCTATTAGACAGTTTTAGCTGAGCGTTTTTACGGTCAGCGGAGAGGAGCGGACGAGCGCAGACGCCACTGCGCATGCGCACGTCGCTGGGCCAGCCAGCGTTTTTACGGAGCGAAGCTTACGCCCGCTGGGAAGCCCTCTCCAGCGGAGCGATAGGCAGTGCGCGAGCGTGCGTAAGAGCGCGCGGGCGTGTATGGGTATTCAACATGGCAGCCTCTTTTGTACATCTAAAACGCAACACTTGCCAAATAATTAACTAAAACACAGAATCTACCTTTACTAAACAGTTTCAGCGCATTATTAGCTGCCTTAATTGATATTCTTTTCACTCTAACTCGAATTGGGACCAATAGGTGGAGCAGCAGAGCAATTCGACTCTAGTCCGCTCGAGAGGACGAGCGATCCGCCCGGCTAAAACTGTTTTCTCGCGCGCGTCTCTGCTGGTGTATCCGCTCGCCCGCTCCGCCCCGCTGGCCGTAAAAACGCTCAGCTAAAACTACCTATTAGCTGCGCTAGAATGCAAAGTGTACTTTTAGCAAGTGACACTTTTCCTAAGTGCACTTTATTTTGCGCACTTAACAGGGGTATTACTTGCACTTTTCCAAGAGATGGTTTTCTTTCTTCAACACAGTGCAAGAGAGGAAATGACGCCAGCCAATGGTGACAGCAAAGCATATGCAGTTTCTATATCCCTTTCCTGCCGACTAGTATATGTCGGCCAGATGAAAGGCCATTAATGTATGTTGATGAATTGCTAAATGTTGAAACTACTGCAAAAAACAGGACTTTCTTGCTCAGTTCAAGACTGGTGGTGAACTCGTAAATTTGGTGATTCCAATTGGAAACACTGGGCTTGAAAGGGTTAATGTCATTCGGAACGCCATGCAGGCTGCAAGCTATTTTTATGGCTTGTGATGTTGTTTGTAAACTTACACCATGGTTTATTGTTGCTGTTTTGACAGGTAAAGAAGAAGGTGGTCTGCCATCTGGACATGGAGCGGCTGAAGGGCTTCAGCATGGCGTGCAGGCTGACTGCCACTAAAAAGAGCGGCTCCCTGCTGGACAAGCTCAAGGCTACCCTGCATGGCACCTGCAAGGTTAGGCTTTGCACAGTGGTAGTTGTGATGTGCATTGAGTCTATCTAAGCATTGCATGCAAAAGATTGAAATTGTTAGCAGTGGGCCATTCTCATTTCAACTTTTAAGCACATCAGTAAGGTCTAGTTGTAGTTGCCTGTCTATTCAACCCCTTATAGGGTAGCATAGTTTAGTTAAGATTTAAGGGGGGACATGGGTCTTAGAGAATTTTTTTTATTTACAGACCAAATGCAATCAAACTGCACAGACTTATTCAGTTTTTTCTGCTGATTTCAAATATGCAATTTGTTTATTTATAGGCCTATTAGTTCCTGAGATATTAATATATATCATGCCATTGTCTGCTCAAACAATCGAAAGAAAATGGGCCAACAGAAATTTAATTTTAATATGTGGGTTGATACCACAATGTGTGAGGAATGCAACGCTGGAAGCAGTTTTCAGTTTTTTGTCCGTGTGGACAAATGGGCTTAATAGTTAGTTTTCAAGTGTGTCATGTGTTTTCTGGCACTGTATGTCTGGTTAACTCACTTGAAAACTAACTATTAAGCCCATTTGTCCACACGGACAAAAAACTGAAAACTGCTTCCAGCGTTGCATTCCTCACACATTGGTAACGGTGTTTTTGGTAATGGTGTTTTTGGTAACGGTGTTTTTGGTAACGGTGACATATTTGCTGTCAAGGGCAACTCTAGCCTATCAGTATAGTTTAGCTTCGTATTCCTCTTTAGTGTCCCTTTAAAATGAGGGAAGGGATGTGGGCTGAACCATATCTTCACTTCATGTGCATAGCCACTGTGTTGTTTGTACTGTGGTCACACAACTCAAAGGAATTAGGTACAGGTAATGCAGCGCAACAAGCTGCAAAAAGGTTGATGGCCATCAGTGACACTGTTGGAGCTGATTCCTGAAGGACAGGTTTCCATCCAGTGAACGCAGACTCCAGTCACTACAGTATGAGACAAGTTGTCAGAAGACAGTGAGCTCCATGAGATGAATCTAGCGCAGTGTTGCTCAGCAGCTTCATTAAGCAACTGGCCTCTCCAGACATTTGTGTTTGGCATCAAGTGAACACCGAAGTCATTATCGGAATTCACAGGTTGGAGTGGCATAGCTTTCTGAGTTTCCAGTAGCGAAATTGGGCTTCCTCTTTCAGTCATTCAGTGGTGGCACTTCCATCTGCAAGTGCCATCTGCCTGAAAGGAATTGACATATGTGCAGTCTTCTGAATAACGTGTAAGGTTCTTGTTTATGCTGAGCTTACTGTGAAGCTGCAACGTGCTGTGACAGATTTGTGCTTTTTGATGAGATTGCACCAAAATACTATTCCAGCAACCGAGAGCTGCGGCAAATGTGAAGGGGCTGAGAATGTGCAGCTGAAAAGATGGTTGACAAAACCCAACCCCATCCCATTTTACTTTCTAGCCCTTTGCCGTCTACTTTTAGTACACAGTGTGCACATGTTTCGCACTTCTTTGGTGGCGTTGTCAACACTGTGCCATACGAACATGACAAATGCGCATGCAGAAAAAAAAAATTTGCCTTTAAGGGCCTCAAGCAGGACGGAATTTGGGTGCTCTTAGCTTAATCGGGCTTTTGCGCAGCGCCGTAACGTGTCTTATAAGTTCAGCGTAATACAAGGCTGGAAGAACTGTTTCGGATGCACTCCAACTGATAGCTCGTTTCCACGGACATCATCCACATTTGCTTTAACAGTGCCGCCAACATCCAAGCTTGTTGTTTGTTTGTGCAGTAGAACCACGTTAATTCAAACTTTCAGTGTAGAAAGTTGGTTTGTGTAAATAAGAATTGTAAATAAATTGAGCCACTTCCAATTACAGTCAAGCCCACTTATAACAATTTTCAAGTGCCATGGAAATACCATTGTTATAACCAATAATTGTTATAACAGGGTTGCACCGAAAAAAGGAAAAGACGACAAACTTCAGAGCATTTATTGACAGTAAATACCCGGAGGGGTTTGATTGTTCTAATGCCTGTAAAAGCTCGTTAATTTGAGCTTCAGGGAACCGGAACAATGTTCACCGTTCACCGACGACTCATGCACCGCCATCACTGCACCACCAGGAGCTTCGCGCACCTCCATGTCACGGGAATCAAGCCGGCTTTCCGGAAGTGATTCTTACGGGGAATTCAAGAAGCATGCAGAACTAAGGGTGCGGTGACAGCTGATAAGAGAAAAACTGCGTTGGCTGCACGCGCACTGCACCAACTGATTGGGGGTACGCATGGTGCGTGTAGCCAATGTGGCAATGCAGCAGCTCGCCTGACGCGATGACGCCTGCCCCTGGGACACGGGAAATTTGTGAAGCGGGGACCGTGGGGAAGTTAGCGAAAAACAGCGGAAAATGAGACAATGTATGCGCTGCCGGTGCCAGCCATAGCTCGGAGTGTAAAAACGAAGAAAAACGCGTCTGCACATTTTTTTCTGCAAGCGGCGCACCCCTCAGAAACGTTTATTATAGACTGCTCCGCCAAGGCTCCCTACCATGCTGCCTACTTTCTTCTCCGCATGGGCCTTTTGCTCAGAAGAACGCATTCACGGGTTCTTTTGCTTTCGTGGCGTCACTGCGTCGGCTTAGTCCATTGGTTGGCCCCACACACGCACGCTTTTATGTTGTAAGCATGGTTTTGCTGGTGTGGTTGTAGCATTTCCTTGTTTTTTTTCTATAATGGTTGACACTCAATTACCAGGTTTAATTGTTATAACCAATAATGTGCCTTGACAGCATTGGTGTAAGCAGTTTATTTTACCATAGAACACATGGTAAAGCTGATGGTGCCATGACTGACCATTGTTATATCCGATATATTGTTATAACCAGTAGTATTGTTATAAATGGGCTTGACTTATTTATTTATTTATTTATTTATTTATTTATTTATTTATTTATTTATTTATTTATTTCATATACCCTCAGGGCCATTGGCATTATAGAGGGGAGTGGTTACAGGTGAAAAAAAAAACATAACAATACAATAAACGATATGGGGCTATTATCAAAAAAGTTACAGATGTGTCTAATCATACAATGTTAGCTAAGGCGTTCTTGAAAAGCTGGTAATCTTTGATGGTTGCTGTTGGTGTGGGAAGGTGATTCCACTCTGCTGCTGTTCGAGGTAAAAATGACTGAAAGAAAGCATTAGTTCTGCAAAATGGGACACCGACTTTGTAGGCATGATCTAATCTTGATGATAGGTGATGCGGGGAAGAGAGTAATTCACTGCGCAGGTGTGGATGATGAAAGATCTTATGGAATAGGCAGATACGAAACATTTTGCAACGTGAAGCTAAGGATGGCAGATTAAGGCTTGATTTCATTGAAGATATGCTAGCGGTCCTGTTATAGTGGGAGAGAATGAAGCGGGCTGCGTTATGTTGGACCATTTCGAGTGAATGAATAAGGTTTTCATGATGAGGGTCCCAGATGGATGCGGCATATTCTAGTTTTGGACGTATTAATGTCTTGTACAATAGCAGTTTGAGGGATGAAGGAGCTCTGGCGAAGTTGCGGCGGATGTAACCCAGCATACGATTGGCGTTGTTAACGATGTATGTGATATGTAGAGACCAAGTGAGAGTGGAAGTGATGTGCACACCAAGGTACTTGTATGAGTGTACTGATTCTAAGGGAATATGATTCAGAAAATAAGTGGGGATACTTCTGTCAGTCCTGGATATGCGAAGAGATTTACACTTATTGATGTTAAGTTCCATTAGCCATGTTTTACACCACGAAGAAACAGCGTTTAAGTCTGATTGAAGGGTAGTTATGTCGTCGCTGCATGTTATTTCCCGGAAGATTACACAGTCGTCAGCAAATAAATGGATATGTGAGGAAACAGAAGGAGGCAAGTCGTTAATGTAAATTATAAAAAGAAGAGGACCAAGGACAGAGCCTTGCGGGACGCCGGAGTGAACGGGATTTGACTGAGAGTTCTGATTATTGGCTGATACGTACTGCGAACGGTTAGTGAAAAAATATTCAATCCAAGTAAGAAGTTTGAGGTCCATGTTCATTAGCTGTAATTTGTAAAGTAACAGTTTATGACACACTTTGTCGAAAGCCTTAGAATAGTCAAGAAAAATACAATCTGCCAATGAACGATTATCAAGAATAATGTTTAGCTTGTGTGTGAAAGAGGCGAGTTGAGTTTCGCAGGAATACGTTTTACGAAAGCCGTGCTGTGAGTTCGAGAAAAATGAGTTAGATTCAAGAAAGTTTGCAATATATGAATGTAGGATATGTTCTAATATTTTGCACGGGATACTGGTTAGAGATATAGGTCGGTAATTGAGAGGACAATGCTTGTCGCCTGATTTATAGAGTGGAATCACCTTACCGACTTTCCAGTCAAGGGGCAGGCATCCCGTCTCAAGTGATTGCTGAAAAATTTTTGCTAATACAATGGATGAATAAGCAACAGTGCTGTGCAAAAATTTCACGGTAATTAGGTCACGACCGGGAGCAGAGGAGAGACGCAAAGATTTAATCACAGTTTCGACGCCACACGGTTCAATTGTAAGCGGGAACATATCATGGTAGTCGTAACAAGGTGCAGTGAGTAGCGGGACATTGCGGGTTACAGAAAAGTTTTGGGCGAATGTGTCATTAAGAACGGACACGATCTGATTATGAGGTATAACAATTCCAGAGTTGTCAACGAGGGTTATAGTGTCATCATCTTTTTGGTTTATAACGCGCCAGAATTTCTTAGTATCGTTTGTTAACATTGACGGCAGCGTGTGGCATAGGTAGTTATTCTTAGCGATCTTTAGTGCTGATAGGTATTCGCTGGAAACTAATTTATAGGCACTCCAACGAGCTTCGCTCGAAGAAAGCTTGGCTGACCTGTACAATCGCTTCTTTTTGTTTGATAGTCGTCTTATGTGAGCATTATACCAAGGAGCGTCCGGTTTGTTAATTATTGTGCGTATAGGAATGTACTTGTCTGTCAGGTGTGCAACTTTTTCTACGAGCAGCATTCTCGGAGCAGCATTCTCCGTGGGTCGTCATACGGTGACCAGATCACACATTCGCATGTGCAAGCGTGAGCTCGAACTTGTGTAGGTGCTGGACATCTCCCACAATCCGAGCTTGAATTATGTTGCGGTGCAAGGAAGTCTGAACAGCATCTCTTCCAAAGCAGTGAAGCATGGCAGAAACACACGGCAACACTGAACCCATCAGCAAAGGAAAGTAGCAGTGCTTCTTAAGGATCAAGCATTGGAGGACCAAGCACATGCAACAATACGCTTTGTTGCTCGAGGTGTGGCCATGTTCGACTGCAAGCAACCTGTGCTGCGTCATGAAATGGTGGTAGCATGGTCATGCTCCTGTTGCAGTGTCATAATTAACTCTTAACGAAGCAAAGTGGTCGCTCTAACCCAGGTACGATCCCTGTGACAAGTGGCCTGTTTATTCATCCTGGCTTTCCCTAGCAGAGTTTCTTCAATTGGAGTGCATTCGAGTGTGCTAACTTCGCAACGCAGAAGCGCAATCACGTGCCAATTTTTAAATGTCACGGGCTTTATTTAATAAGTTTAAAAAAACTGGCTAAAGTGATATTGAATAAAACAACTGAAATGGGCATTTCTCAACATTCACTGCAACTTATTCGATCCTTGTTAATTTGGAAATCATTCGAACACATGCATGAAAATGATGAAAAAAGAAGCCTTCATTGAGATCACTGCACATGGACAGCCAAGTCATGGCCTGCACATCTGGATGTCGTCAGGCTTGGTGTCACGATATGAGCCACCATGGCATAAAATACGAATTTGTTCATTTCAAGGGGCTCTGAAACGGGCTCTCAATAAAGCTGTGGTATTCCTGGGATGTTAAAGCATGCCGCTCCGTGAATATCCTCCAGCAAGAATTTTTTTAATGCGCTTTGTAGAGGCTGAGTTATCGCAGTCAAAATTTGAATTCAAGTGTCTGGGGGCCTTTCCGTCTTCTTTCGTCACTTTTTGCACACTGAAAGGTCGGCGCTCCTCTGCCAGCCCCTCCACCGAAGCGCACGGGGATTTTCGGGAAGCTTTCTGACCCACTGGAACAATGAGGCTGAGGCTGACTGCCTGACATCTGGAAGAATCTAACCAATAGCCATCTCTTGGAGGAGGGTGTGCAAGCATGAAAAAATTGCTGCAAATGTGTCACCAACTTTTGCGTGCGGTTGTAGGTTCTCGACTGTGTGCAGAAGTTTATTATTTGGCTCAGGTTTTGATGGTAACACAATGTAGTGATTGAGTGAGTAGATGTGCTCTCCTCAGACGGTGTTTCAGAGCCGCTTTAATTATTACAAGTTCCTGAGCTAAAAGAAAGCAGTTTTCTGTAGCAAAGAAGCAGAGGTGTAATTAAGGGCGGCCCATTTTTAAATGGCATCAAACAAACAGATTGCTTAGAATTTCAGACAATAGCTATTTAAGTGTATATGCTGTGATCAACCTATAGTATTTGAAAGCTGTGTGGCTCCATACTGTGCAGTAATGGAACCGGCCTTGACTCTCTTTTGCAGTCAACAGTGCCCGTACTGCTGGAGGACAATGTCAAGCGGGAGATCCCTCTGTGGGAGAGGGAGATGGCTGAACTCTATGTTCAGCAAAACGTTGCAGGGTAACAATTCCTCCTCTCTTCTTCCTGTCACCGCATGGGGAGCAGATGCAGTTAGTTTTGATTTTCTATTGAGTGAAATGTGTGTAGGGTATATTCGTATGTGTTCATCCTTAGTACTGGTCATTTATCTCATGGGGAGCAATTTCAGTTTCTCTATATTGTTATTGTGTTATCTGATTTGGCAGTAAGAAATGCTTATTTGAGAACTAACCAGTATTTATCCTTACAATTCGCTTGCAACAGCACTTGTGATACTCTGTACTTGAGGCTGTTTTCACATCCCCTGCAAGTACAGTTCCATGCTTAATGAATGTATTCAACCGTTTTTAACACCTGCCTTTTTTTATGATTATTCGCACATGGTTATGTTTGCATCCCCCTCCTTTTTTCTTTTTGGCTACAGCACTGAGGTGGCTGCACAGGTGTTTCTGTGCAATGCTGTGCGCCGCATAATCAGTGGTGAGCTGTTCATATCTGGAGCACAGGTGAACTTTGCCACTCTTGACAAAGGCTGCATCATGTTCCTTAATGAGGTAAGAAAAATGCTAAGGCACCTGATTCACAGGTTGTCATGTGTTGCACAAAAGAAAGCAGTTTGAACTGGATTCATTGCTTGTTAGCACCAGGTGCAGTGTGGATATTTTTACCTTTTCTGATTGCTTAGTACTAGAGAAATTACTACTGTATGTTTTGAAGGCAGGTTGAAGGCGAGCTGTTGTTTGAAACACTATTTCTGCCGTAGATAAGGAAACATGAATGGCAAGCAATTAATCCCTCATGCAGCTTAGCAGTGGTTTATTTATTTCTTGAAATTCAAACAGGTAACAGTAGGAGATTATTCTTTAGCGGAATTGCCTGTTGTTGTGAATACTGCTATGACTGCAAGGAAGATTTATGGCAACTTGCACACACTGGTGCTACCTTTGCTTGCACTGCTAACTTTTGTAGCTGTCTACTTCCATTGTGAAAAATCCAGGCGCTAACAAAAAACGACACATTTCCATGGATTTTTTAATGAAATACTGACATTAGCTAACATGCCAAACTCTGTGCAATAGGCATTTTGAAATTTTAAAGAGTCTGATGGCTAATTTTATTTGTACAAGCAACTGGCATAATTTGACCATATTTGTAGCTTGTGTAAGGACGTTTGTGTCATTGGTTTGAAACTGGCTTGATGCAGGCAGATGGGCCTCAGATAAGGCCGTGGTTGAAGCTCGGAGGGGATTGCTGATAACAAGAGCTAAACCTTTTCATGCTTAGAAATGTGATAAGGAGCTCACAGAGCTGCACTAAACATTAAGATATAGGCTCCAGTATGAAATGGGAGTAATGCAGCAGCAGAATGTGCCTTGAAGTTTGTTTTTTTTCCTCATTTCCTCAAGACTATGCTGAGCTCTGCAACTCTATTGCCTACTGGGCATTTTCTATTTATATTGCAGCATGTTGCTAGGGCACTTTGGCAGTGGAAATTGCAGTGGAATTGGCAATGCTAACACCTGTCAGCTGCCACTCTAGTGATTGGCAGTTGAGCTTTCCAACTGCTGCTGAACTAAACTGTTAGCACAGCACTTTTTGCTAAGCCAAGTTGAACTTCTTCATCATGTAATTGTACCATGTGAGATGCATTAATAAGTAAGGATACTATTCTTGTTATTCTGTTGATTTTGATCATATCATATTTTATTTTACTAAATTGCAATTTCTGTGCAAGCTCTGCACTTCATGTTTGCCACAACTGAACAATGTGCAGAGCCAGGACAGTTCAGTAAGGCATATTTTTTCTTTTGCACTTGCATGTAATTTTTTTGATGCCGTTTAGCATATTTGTGTTTAATACGTCTAGCAGATATCATGGAGTCACCGCTTAGAAGCAACCGCTGCACGACGGCAGAATCACAGTTAAGAGCAGCACTTCGGAGGCCCCACATATAGGTCTCACACCCCGCAGATATATTGGCACCGCATGCAGTTCAGCTCCCCCAATTTCTGATCGCCATTTTTGCAGAAAGTCTATACAGCTTCAGTGAGTGTGACAAAGCTTCAGTGTACTCCTTTTTTTTTTTTTTTTCATGTAATGGCCTTGTGTGTTCATAAAGCACATGATACTGGAAATGCTTATTATGCCATTCAACCTTTTTTGTATGCCTGAAGTATTCAAAATATATGCTTTGAACCAAAAAACCACTATTCGCATGTGCCTAAAGTTCACTTGAGATTAACTGCCCCTCTTCACTAGGGTTCCACTAAAAGTGCCAGGTAAGTGCAGTCTGCTGCCATTTAGGTCAACAACAGTTGAAGCTGGAGATTGGCATTAGTAGTGTGTAACACCATCTTAGATGGCTCAGCTGTGACTGAAGCCAGTTTCCATTGGCTGACCGGCAGATGAAACTGTGTAACAGGGATGTTATCAAACTGATTTTACTTTCAAACAAGTCATTGGTCATTGTTTTGTTGCAATCTAGTCTCGGTGCTTAAGACAAATTCCACTGGTCAATCTAGAGCAACATTCCTTGCTCCACAGTGGCAAAAGCATGTTCCACTGGTTGATCTGTATCGAGTGTGTGGCTTCCACTTGTCATTTTGGAGCAGCCTGCTTCGCGGCAGAACGCACGTTCTTGATCCTCCAAGCAGAGGCAGTTTTAGCCGGAAATCCAGGGGTGCGGCGCCACCACTTCTGGAATGGCAGGGCTGTGTTTGCCCGTTCTCAGCACAGCTTGAGACATCATCAGTTAACCCTGGGCGTTTGTTTATATTTTTACGGCATCATAGTGCGTTGTCAGGTTGAGCAATTGCACTTCTCACCCTGATTAATTCAAAAAGTAGTTGGTGGAGCTCAAAGATCAGCAACGATGGCGAAATGTATGCCTAGAGAGATGCTTATTAAAGGACTGTTGACACCTAATTTTATTGCGTGTTTTCTTTTTTCAAATGACGCATTAGAATACATGGATCAGTGCATGGTATTTGCCTATGACCGATAAATAATCTATAATCGAATTTTTTCTCTTATGGTGTTTCAGCTTCGGTTTCATCAACCGGACAATGGCTGTGACGTGCAGTTGAACTTTAGGTCACGCGTGGCACAGAAAAACTGCAATATAAACGCTGATATGTTTAGTTTTATTTCACAACAGCACTTAAACCAGCCTGCTTCACGAGCTAGAATTACAACAAACAACATATCAGCAGTTATATTGCCATTTTTTTGGTGCCTCATGTGACTTAAAGTTCAGCTACACCTCACAGCTATCTTTGGTTTGGTGAAACCAAAGCTGAAACAGCGTAAAGAAGAAATTCAATCGTAAATTACTTAGCAGTCGTTGATGAATCCCACGGGGTGCCCCATTTATACCAGTGCCTACCGCATAGTTTGAAAGAAGAAAATACGCAAGCAAAAATTTGTTGTCCATAGTCCTCTAAAATAATGTTTCCTGAATTGCCTCGCAAGCAGCCAAAAATTTTCAGCCACATCAATATCGCAGCACATAACTATTCAACCAAATGTTGTACACACAGACACAGAGAATACTTTCATTCCCAGTGTTTAGCCCGGGTTGTCGTTGACCATTCAACATGGAAAAATGCGCCGCACCTCACAAGCTCAGTGCAAGATACTGTGTAATCATTACCGGTCATCGTCAGGCGAGGATGTGCAGATGGGTGCCAGGCCCAGCTCTTGGGAAAAGGTTGCGAATGAGAACTTCCATCTGGCTCCCTGCTGGAGCATGCTTGTGTTTCAATGAACGGTCAGGATTGGGTTGCCGTGTGGCAGATTCAGTCGCTCTGGCATGAATTCAGCTCTCTGCTCCAAAACTGATTAGTGGAATTCATCATTACTGTGTTCATTGTAGGTTCTTTTTTTTTTACTCTTGTTGACTAACTGCTTACTGGCTGTAGCCTTTGTCGGGCCCTTATTGGTTTGTCAAGAGCACCATAGTTGCGCATGGCAAGCCCAGGTCATTATCAGTTGAGTGCACTTTACAGTGTTTTGATGCCACAGCCTCTTCATTTTTATGGCATTTAGAGTTAAGGATAGGCTAAAATTTCACACAAGCCAATAGATTAGGCCCTGAAGCAATATTCAGAAAATGGCCTTATCGGGTTATACGTATTGACATCCTTTCACAACTTGTGAATGGTTGTTTGCAGCTGCTGAAAAACACTTTTTCATCTTAGAAAACTCCAGATATGGGTCATTCTTTCTTTTCTTAAGCTGCATCGATTAAAGGTACCCTGGGCAGTTCCTTAGCATTACACTATTTAATACATTTGGAACTTTTCATGAAATAAATTCAGGCTTCTGATACAAAAAATTCAGACTTGAAATCGTAGGAACTTGCCAGTATATTTTCATAATTTTTTGACTGGAACGCTGTTCATCGTAAGAGGTCATTTTTGCCTTCAGTGTTATTATTTATTGGAAATAACTTTGCTGCCTACTTTTGTTCATTTGTGTTCTGTTACCAGGCACTAAATGCTGTTATACCAACTCTGGACGAAAAAGAAATGGGCTTCATGAGGAATTTCGTTGGGTATGTTGCCATTGTTATTTGTCCATCTTAATTTCCCCCCATTTTTTCTTTCACTAGATTCGTGCTAACATCCCAACTTTGAATCTGAATAGAATGATAATCGGTCGAATAATGCAGTAGTGCTAGTACTTTCATATATTTGATATTTTAATTCTCAACTAATGTGAGCCCCAAACTGTTGGCCATGCATGTGTTGCCGTCGAGATTGTTGCTTCCCATTTCAAATCTTTTGAGACCGTATCGCTGTGCCAATGTTAATCTGCTCTGTACTGCATAATTTATTATTACCTTATTTACTCGTGTAATATGAGTGTTTCCATTGTTTCTTGTTTTTTTTTAATCAACTTCATAAATGGGGTGCGCAAATTGCATGGAGATTTCACGAACACGTCTTTAAAGTGCTATAGTGCTGCTTGTATGTTGACTCTCCAACATGCCTCCCCTCGTTGGTCAAAAAAATCGATACAGTCACAAAGCCACCAGTCAGGGGCAAATGGAGATAAAAGGTGATAACACAGTGCTCTCGCATGTGGCCTGGCTGACTAGCTGTGTAATGAACAGCAAACTCTTGAGGTTACCAGCAGTTTGCTCTCGCAACTGTTCATCCGGGAAAGCGACTGCCGGCGCGAACGAGCTGGGTAAACAGCATGCAATTCCAATTTTTAGTGGAGGGGTGACACGGCGGTGTCTTCTCGCCACTCACACCTTTTGCAGCTGCATGTGATACGGCCGTGCCGATCTTCCCAAGCCTGCCTTGCACGCACCAGCTTGCGTGCTGGTGGTCTGGCACAGCAGGGAGCGTAAAAAGTGCGAGGAAAGGTTTTTTTTTTTATATATATATATAAATGAGGGTCGTAATTTAGGGATGTGCCAACTATGCGAGTAAATATGGTAAGTTTTTTCTTACATTTTATGTCTGAAAGGTTGCTGCACGTGCATCAGTGGCACAGGTTCCTTCGTGCAGTCTGTTGAGTGTGCCTGCCTGATGCATTGTGTGTCTTGCATTTGGTATGGCAGTTGACATGGCAATCAATTTTGCATTCGACGCTAGTCAACGTGCTTGCCGCTACGGCTACCTCAGGTCTGGGCAAAGAATGTACCTTGAAAAAAATAAAAAGTGGTAGGCATTATTGCTGTAATGTGTTACATTTTAAATTGGTTGTTAAAAGCACGTACCAGCAATAAGCCCAGAAGGCGAAGCAACCTGGATTTGGAGTGCATTGAAAAGGCCCTGTATGCGTCATTTATTTTATAGTGCTTTTGTTCTCGACACACTTGCATTGTGTGTTTTCCTTTCTCTCTTTTTTTTCCACACCCACGCATGATGCAGGCCGCGCTCAAAAATGCCACTTTAAGCAAGAATGTATCACTGAGCAAATTTTGATGCAAGATTTGTGCGCGAAATAGTGTCGTGCAGGATGTCAGTGTATCGTTTTGCAAAATAGCTACTTAAGTGTCAGTAGTGTTATGCAGTGTTGGGACACCTTGCAGCTGCATGCCATATGATATTTGTCTGTTTAAACTCTGTTGCTTGTTTGCCATGGAAATGACGAAGTGGCTTGTGTTGTGTCAGGGCAGTTTGCAATTACAGCTCACACTTTTGTGAGTTAAGACATGTTTCTGCTGTTACTTTACTGCACAGAACATTGAAAGTGAACTGCTACAATGTACTTAGTATGCCTTGGTGACTAAGTGTAATGTCAGGCACACTGTCCCCAGACTGTGGCCTTAGAGCTGGGCCATTTTTTATGTCCCCCATGATTCTGGCTGTGAATCGTTGACGGAAGTGATTGATTTAATGGATGTACTACTAACAAGGAAATGGGTGAGCACCTTTGGTAGAGTAAGCTGCTTTTTTTTTGGTTTACATGTTTCTTCATTCAGATGTTCATGTGCAATTTTTATAATCCAAATTTGATTCAGATTCGACTTTTTTTGCCACTATTAAACAGTATTCATTCAAAGTTATTTTTGAGTACAAATTTCACTATTCGCATGCCCCTAAGTTTACTCCTCCCTGCATTTTATATGGTTCTCTAATCGGTCTTTTCATCCAGTGGAGTGGTTCTGTTAACTCTTTCCTTGCCTTGGGGAAGATGACCGTTTTTCTGAAGGTTCCAGTGCATTTTTCTTTCTATAAAAACTGTTGCATTCAAAATTTAATGCAATACCCAGAAACAAAGCTAAATAAAGGTGCTTTCTAGGCATATAAGTTTAAACAACAAATTACTTGTTGCAACAAAAAATTTATTTGCTAAAAACGACATTTTAGGAAAAAATTCTAAAAAATTTGTGAGGACATGCTTGTATTTAAAAAGAAAACATTTTAAAATTTTCTGTAATGTGCAAAATGTTTGTTATTCTATCGGCCACTGTCTGCAAAAAAATCAGTTCTATCTTGAATAGTATTCTTGCTACAAAACTGGGAACACTATATAGTTGTGCATCGGAGTGTGGCCGCCTGTGTTTCAGGCTGGCTTCCATAATCACTTATGTCAAAACTGAGTCATCTTCAGCATTTTGCAGCATCTTCAGACTCGTTGCTGCACGAGTCTCGGATTAAATCACTCGCAGACGAAACGGAGTCCTGAGACTTGTAATGTTTTAGAGCGCATCGCGCGCATGTGGAGGCTGCCAAGCAACTTTGACGGTACCGCATCAGAGTATTGTACACTGTAAGGAGAGGACTGTGATGAGGAGGTCAGCGATGACGAGGACGAGTGAGCGGGAGCAGGATCATGGAAATAAATTCCATTTGCATGCTGTCCATGCTATCATTCTCAGTTATTTTTTCGCTCAGCTTACCTTCGAGGAAAGTTTTTTTTATTTCGCCTTCAACTTTCAGGCGTCAGCTTAGAATCGAGGCCAGCCTAGATTCGAGTAAATACTACAATTTCGTACCCCACATACGAGCCGCATGCTGCCTTGCATTTGCACCTCACTTTCCAGGTACGTGTGCAATGCCTCAGCAGATGTTGCCAAGGTGCTGTCCTGCTCAGGTGTGCTGCGCAAGTGCTTTCCCTCTGAGCAAGTGACGCCACCAGCTGAAGTTCCACCCAAGATTCCTTTGGAAAGAGTCTCTTTTGCTGGTCAGTCTGTGCACAGTCTGTGGCTTTTTACACAGTGCAGTACCTGTCTACTGGCTAGGAACAGGTCCACTAGTAACCAGCTTTTGTGTTGCATTTTCGCACCCATTCTCTATCTGCGCTTGTCATCACCCAGAGTGACTTTTTCTCCAAACCTCAATTTAGAGCGACTGGTAAAAGCAGTCTGCCTCAGGCCAATGTTTCTGCCTTTCCCTTCATTAAAGGGCAACTGAAGAGGTTTGAGAATTCAGTGATCTTAAAGGAGCTGAATGTGTGGAACTTGCATGTAAAGAATGCAAAGTCCTTTTGTGCTAGCGTTTTAAAATGTGATGTAATCTCCGAATGAAGCCACATAGCCATTCAGGCTTCTCCGTAGTGTACAGCACTAGGCAGGGGCTGCAAGGATGGCGTCATGTACTGTGCGATGTCAGTGCACGTTAAGGAACCCTAGGCGGTCGAAATTTCCAGATCCCTTCACTACAGCATCTGTCACAGCCTGAGTCGCTTTGGGATGTTAAACCCCATCAACCAACCAACGTTTACAGGGAAGAAACAGTTGCTTGAAGGAAGAAAATCAAAGCCTCCAAAGGTAAAGCTCACGAGGCATGGTGGTGTGGTGTCGGACGACACGCGGCAGCGTGTGGGTGAAGGCAGTTGGAATTAAATGGGAGGGGCACACGTGTTCCGGGGGAAAGTGGAGGGGGGGGGGGGGGGGACTTTTTTTATTTTTTGTCGTAGAATGATGAAATTTGGCAGCCTTTTTTAGAAGTTCACCAAATTATTAGCTACAAGTTTTCAATGGTATATCTTCAGTGGTTTTTACGTTATAATTTTTTATGTGCTTCATTGCTATACCAAACTTGTAGAAAGCCTGGCATTAGAACAAAACATAGCCTGCGGTCGCTGTTAAATTTTAACCAAAGGAATGGTTCATGCAGTGACATTCTCCATATATTTTTATCGGCCTGATTTTTTTCTACGCCGAACATTATATCCATGCTTGCATAATGCACTAATTATTGTCACATCAGAATAGTTGCAGAGGGAAAAAAACGGAAAAGTCATTCAAAAATGTAGGAATGCCACTGCATAATTTATTTACCAAGGAGCACACTGCAATATACCACATGAAAATCCGTGATGCCATTGTCATGTTATGCTTTCTGCAATCAGGAAGTCTGGCCGTAAAAACATTTTTGAGAAAACTAGCGCTATAGCTGCATCAGCAGCCACTTTTTTGGTACTTGCAGTCACAAAAACATTTTTTAAAGTCATTTCTTAGCTGCTCTCAGAGGAAAATTTTTTGGGGTATGATTAAAAAAATCTTTAAGTGCCAAATTTGATGCTTTCTAGATTATTTTTTTTTCAAGCTAAAAAATTTTAGCTGCAGTGACATCATGAGGAGTTTTTCCGTACTGCTTTGACGCAGTGAAGAGAAGCCTGAACATTGTCACTGTTTTAATCGGCAATGCTAGCACAAAGCACCTTGGCATGCTTCACTTAGAAGCTTCATACATTTGAATCCTTGAATCACCTTGAGTGCTCAAAAAACCATTTCAGCTTTCCTGTAAGTCTCTCGCTGTTTGTCTGCAGAGGTCGCACTGCAATTTTTCTTCTACAGCAGCTTGCTGAGCCATTGTTCTTAGCAGTAGTCCGCATGAATAGTACTGTTTATTCTTGAAGCCTGGCAAATTATTAAAGTGGAAAGGGGAAAGTGTATTGCTGAATTTGTTATGTGCACACCTTCTTGAATGCTATGACCTATTCCAGAAATAGTCACCTTGTTTTTGCTTCTTTTCCTGTTTCAGTTTATTTACTTGTCAGTGTTAGTACTTGTGCAGCGTGCGAGCCTCTGTAAATGCAAGCAGCACGAATACTTTGTTGTTGTTTTTTTCACATTTATCATATTATTTTTCTTGTGAAACCGATGCTTACCATGGAACTGCAAGTAAAATTAAGTTTTGTGTTTTTTTGCATGGCTAGAAAATGCGGCCACAAACATAGGAAGAATGGAGCGAGCACTTGTGGCTTCTCATGATCCAGAGGAGATTGTCTCTCTCATCAAATTACTCCAGGGCGTTTCACCTCCTGTCCGATTAACATCGCTGAGCTCACATGTAAGTTTTTTTTTTGTTCTGATTTCCGGTCCAGTGCTTGTTCTGGATACAGCAAAGCCTCATTAATTCAACCTGTATTAATGCAGAAGTTCAGATAATTTGAACTGAGCGTAGTCCCAGCCGATGGGCATGTAAGTCTGTGGCATAGAATGCTCACTAATTCAGATGCTGCAAGCAATTGTCCAAATATGCGTCCTTTATACTGATTTGCATGATGCATTGTTACCCACACTACTCAGACATGCATGCAATGGTTGGTATGGCGGTGGTCAGTGGACTCGACAGTAGGCCGAAAAATAGTCTGGCCACATGGTTTCACTTTCTGAGCTTCACCGCCTGCCTGCGGCAGTGATGACTATTGACCAAACATCAACGAACTAGCCAGCCTAGCTGTGCACCATTTCGGATGCTGATTGGTATGTAACTTATTCTTTTTACAAGCGTCTACAACACATCGAGTTTCAGTCCACGTGGTTCTTCAGTTCTTCTAGTGTAGCAGCACTGCATCTGATCTTTCCACATAGCTGCATGCTTGTCGGCATCGCCTGCAGTGTGCATGCAGTAAAGCATTTGGTGGAACTGTTTCAATTGTCACTGCCATGCAGTTCTCTTCTCAGCAGCAGATGACCAAAGCTAAGCTTTTCCTCTAATGAAGCTACCGGGATGCAGATGTGCAGCAGTTTTTTTGGGGCCATTTTGTAATTCAACCTTTAGATAATTTGAGCGTTCTTTTTTCTCTCCCATACAGCTCAAATTAACGAGGTTTCATTGTGTTATTATTGGCCAGTCGTTGCAGGTTTTGTCTTTCCCAAGTTTCATAATGTTGTTTAAACAATTTGAGTAAACCTGCTTGCACTTATACTGAGGCTTTATGTTTTTGAAAGCAGCATGCTTGAATTGAGCGTTAGTGTCTATGTGTCAGAAAGAACCCCAAAAAGCAGGTTCTGTTGTGTGGTTGTTGTTTGTTACTTGTATCAGTGTAAAGTTCATAAAGCTGTATCACATGTTTTTGTGTAGTCTGAATGCAGTCAATCCTAGATATGCCGAATTATTGCTTATATGTCAGAATATCATAATGCAAAAGTGTAGCAGTGTTCATGTTGATCAAACTCCCGTTAAGCAGAACATTCATATCAAACTCCGTTCTGCACCCCTGCAAGTAGCTCTGCAAGCAGCCCTGCTAGTAGCAAGTAGCAATAGTTCTCCTAATGGCGCCCTTGCGATAGCTTTTCACGCGCAGAGCCGGGTCTGCTGCGCGGCCTTGGGCCCCACTAGTGCTGTGAAACCACGTGACGAGGGGGATGTGGGATGTGCCTGATGATGGCCTTCAGTCTGACAGGCTTATGTTCGACACGACACTGCTGTCATGCGGGGTAGTCAGCGTTCAGTGCTCCGGTTGTCACATGGTGAAGCCAGTTTAGCTGACTGAAGGCTTGCGGCGGCTTCTGTGTGACCTGCTTCGCTGCTGAAAGCAACACAGAAATCAACTGCACCCAAATTTCAACTGAGATATTATATTATTAACAGAATTGGACTTCTTATGATCACGGTGGCTTCATCCAAAGCACAGCACCGTCTGCTGCAGCTTCGATGCAAAGTCAGCTAGGCCTAGCGACACCCAGCAGTCTCCACGTCACTGCAGGAAGCGCACCGCTAGCATGGGTGCACCGTATTCACACTTCAGGGTTATAGATAAGCTTATCTGTTGCAGTTTTTTATGTATTAAATTATCAGTATATCAAACTATTTCACAATCCCCTTCGATTTCAATGTATTGGGAATCGACTGTAGTAATACGCTTTATTCATGTGCACATTTGAAGTTATTTTGGATTTCATTTTCCGTGCAAGCAATAAAGAAGCATGAGCTTTAACAAGAATCCATTGGGTGAAGCAAATAAAAGCAGTGTGCTAGAAATAAGTTTTTTTGCCTTTACAGTGGCAGCTGACTCCCAACTTGCGGGAGTTTCATCGGGGCCTCCCACAGCAGTGGCAAGAGCGCATGTTTGTTCTTCTGGCCAAAGCCCTTGAGCTGCGTTCACTCAAGGTAGTAATCACTGGTGTTTTCGGAGCCTTGAGTGTTCTAGCATTCCAGCAGTGCCTTTATTAAAGTGATACATACGAAAGAATTGAACAGTCACTGCAACCAAAGCAAGCATTGGGAAATGTCACTTTTTGTTAGGTAGTTTTTAAAGTGCACAGCTTTCACATTGTTTGGTGTCATTGAAGGGACACTGAGGGCAATGCTATCACAAATATTTTTGTTAGGAGAATCCGATAGTTTGGCATTTCACGGCTTTGTTGCCACTTGTCCAGCAGTGAAAGGTGCATTTATTGCTAGGCGATTTGTATTCGAAGTTGAAAAACTTTCTCCCGCCACTATGATTCAAACTCTGGACTCTCTGATGACGAAATAGGAGAAGAGGGACGTCAAGCAACAGAAAATGGAAACGAGGACTCTGTGACGTAATTACTGGCAGTGAGCGCTGCACTCCCACCTAGCAGCAGGCGGAATGAAAACTCCCAGCCAGACGTTGAAGACCTCTATCAGCCGTCGTCGCTTTGTTTACGTTTGCACCAACGTTACGATGGATCCCGTTTCCAATTCTGACAATGAAGTTCTCACAAAGAACTGCGGCCTGCATTCAGTGACCTCAACCGCACACAGCGTGCGATGCTTTTAAGGGCTGAAGCGGCGAGTCTGGCAAGGAAGTCCTAGTGCCAAGGAGTCGGCAGCATCGCTGTCACCACCGTCACGACTGATGTGTAATGACTGGTATGTGCGAGCATATTTAAATTCTGTAATAATAGTCCTCATAGGGCTGGTTGTGCAGCCCAGCGTTTTGGTACTTTGATAAAGTGAATGCGTTGAGCGGTGCGTTTGGTAACATGGAGGCACATTGAACATTGGCTATACACAGCTTTATTTCTTTGTCGCAGTTCCGTGCCGTTGCACGAACTTCGTCCGTGGAGCACTTAGAGGCACTTTGCCCTTATAAATCGAGGCGCGAACGAAACCATGTGGGCATGCAGAACACATAGTCGTGAAGCACCCCAAAACATACCGAAACTCAGCTGGCCACCTGTTGCACCGCCAGTTGCAAGTTTTCTTTGACTTCCAACATTTGGGTTGTCTTTTTTTCTGTCTTCCTCTGTGATAAAAGTGCACTGGTGGTTTCAAAACAAAACTTACATTCTTCAATATCAATCAAACACGTAACCTTCAGGCACGCTTGTCAGCCTCAGAAATCTGTGGTGTCTTTTCTCCTATTTCATCATTACGCTTGTACTTGCGAGATTGGCCTGTGGCGACGATACCTGTATTTTAGTTCTTGCTCTTTTCTACATTACAAGAGGTTGGTTTTCAGAAAGAGTGATGTTTTTGTGTTTAGGAGCTGGTATTCTATCGATACAAGCCAACTTCAATTCCTCCCCAGTGTCCCTTTAGATAAGTATTCTGCAAGTAGACTATTTTCTGAATTCAGGAAAGGCTCAAAAGTAGTATTTATGCATTTTTTTTTCAAGCTTGCACTCACAGGATTAGCTTTGAGAAAATCCTGGGGGGATTCTCCAAGGAACACTTCCATTTAGTTGTACTCACAGCAGTGGCTTGCCATTTATGCCTGCGAGATGACTGCTTTTTGCAACACTTGAACTAGCATTAGCTTGCACTACAACTTTTCTCAGACAATTGAGCCCTGGTTCTTTTGTACCTAAATGCTCATCGTCTATTGTTTTCTTTTTCTCTGCATATATCATCATCCAAAGCGAGCATGTTTGTGGCTATCTGCGAGTTTTCATATCATTCTCACATGTGTAATAACAGGGGCACTCATACCACATGACATCCTTCGCCAAAATTTTAAAATGGACTAAACCTGCTCAGGGGCATGTCCTAGTGAATTCACCTCCTAATTATTGTGAGGCATTGTCTGTCTAGTGGCAGCTGCAGTAATGAGCACCCTCGCCTGTCTCTCTCCCTGCTCCAGTTGTACGGACCCTCACTGCTGCTGTTCCATGCGGTGGAGGCAGAACTTCGTCTGCCCCAGTGGCGTCGCCTAGCAGCCCTGTTGGTGGCGGAGATGCGCTACACAGAGGCCCTGCAGGCAGCCGACACTCTGCCACTGCCAGCTGGCACTCAGCGCCGGCCCACAGACTTTATTCAGCTGGCCCACACCTCCCTGCTTGCATACTATGCTGAAGATGACAAAGGTGACTGCTTTTTAGTGGCACTGCAGTGGAAATTTTCCCTGCTTGCGGGCAAAACAATGTTTTTAAGCTGCTTCCCATTTCTATATCGCTCCAGTGCTTACTTCTCAGTGTCTGCTGGAAAGTATACTTGTGTCTGAGTGCCCTTTTAGGAGGTATTACTCTTTTGGAGTGCCGTTTTAGGAGGTAGTAGAGCTTCTGTAATATGGTCGTGGTTGATCTAAGTTTGGGGATGATTCAAATTTTTATCAGTGCTGGCCAGAGGCATGGTGTTTAGTACGGTACAATTATTTCTGAAGTGATTGGTTTATTGGATTGTGGTGGATGCTACAAACTGGCAGGCCACTGGCAGGTGCAGCCTGGATGTCAAGGCTAGCCTCAGCAGAGAGTAATGCAATCTCTAGCACACTGCCACATCCATGTCAGGATGCCACATGACCACAGTAACCATATCAGACTACAGCAACCATATCAGACTGTTTACATAGGCATGGATTGTTAAGCTCTACCTGTGTAACCTGCAGAATTAAGAGCTCCAGAGTTAGGATTAGTAATTTACATTGTTGACAAAGTGAAAATGCTGAAGAGTCTGACAGTGATGTATAAAAAGGTGAAATACGACATGTTTTCAACTTGAGCCCCAGCAATGTCATTGATGCCATATGAGGCTCTGCATTTATGCTTCCTTTTTAGGGGTGTCCGAATATATTCAAAATTTCAAATATGAATCGAGTATGTTTCATGTGTGGTTCATATTTGGTTCGAGAAATTGATATTCGAAAATGTCAGAATGTTCGAAAATATCCACATATTCAGGAACATTTGAACACCGCTTCGACTTTCTTAGATCCGACTGTGACAAAACCACATTATCTGGGCATATTATCTGAAGACAGAGTTTATAGTGCAAGGAAGACAGTAGAAAGATATCCTTTATGAACCGAAAGAACCACTGCAAACCCGCATTTCTAGCGCGAAACGCATAGCACGCCCATATGAAGTGACGTGTAAGCAATCGCCAGCGCCGCCTCGCGGTTGCATCGCGGAAGCACACGGGCCCTGTCTCTCTCGGTCTGGCGTGACGTCATAATAGAGGACATGCTAAAGGTCAATGGTGGATCCGCCAGGACGACGCTGAAGGCTCAAACTGTGAGCAGTATTGCTTTCGCAATAAAATGAATCCTCCTTGAGGATCGCTGGCCTGTACCGAGTTGCTGGTAGGAGTAATAACTGCGATACTGGCTAGTTTTACGTTCGCAGCCGCGTAGCAGCTGCCGCTGTTGCAGCGCGAGTGACCCGATCTGCTTGCATGTGCCAGCTCCGCTGCGAAGGCATCGCTGAAATCGATCGTATATATTTCTTTCAATACGAAACAATTAGGTTGTCAGTAAAGCAGCACTATAAGTAGAACATTCATTATAGCGTTGGTCAGTTCAAAAGCGCCGTCCACTGTGGCTTCGATACGAAACAAGTTAGGCCTAGCGACGACTAGGGAGTATAGAGCGCCGTCGTCCGCCGCGCTCGCGGGCGCATCATTGCGGTAAGGTCGCGGAATCTGGTGCTGCGAGCGTACAGAATTTGTCGCCTACTTTAACGATGCGGCAGGGACCGGACATTTTTCGGCGTAACGGCAGTAAAATGCGTAGCTTGAGTGCCGCGGGACGTTGCTCTCGTACGGTGTTGCTGCGCCATCAGAGGAGATCGAAGGCTGCATAAAAGCGCCGTCGCGCAGCACTATACACACTGCCTATTTTGATGCGTTGCTCTTGGAACGTGATTTAGTTCGAAGAAAGTACGTTCTTGAAGCGGGCTAGCTCGTGCGCTTTTCGTACTCTTAAGAGTCGCGAATTGTTCGCGCTCGGCGGTAGCCCGCTGCGCGGGCGCTTAAGCGCCGCGAAATTGCCCTTTTATCTTCTCGGTTAACGACGTAAGCCAAGATCGCCGAGGTTGGTTCGCGATAGCCGCGTTTAGCGGCGTAACCGCGGGTAGCACGCCCTAGTTGCCCGAGTGACAAGGGTAGTCTGACCTGCAACTTGTTTGCGTTTTCGGGGCTCAAATTTTTTTATTTTTAATTTACCCCACGTAATGATCGCACCCCTAAATTTGCGTCAATTTAATAAAAAAAAAAGTGCGACCATTATACGGTATGTTGAAGTGGCTGTGCCCCTCAGCACTAGTTTTATTCTCTCTTTACAGTTCTAAGAATCATTTCTAATCATTTTTGCCTGCTTTTCTGGTTACTGTTATTTCTGGTGCTCAGATTATCGACCATGTCAAGAAATGGCAGAGCTGTGCTGCACACTGCTTCTGAACTTGTCTGAATGGGACATCTTTTCTGAGATTGAAAACAAACAGCGAGCATCAGTAGGCGTGTTTGAGGTGAGTTTATCCAGCTGTTTGACAAGAGCGTCCAATGTGTGCTTAGTTAGCCAAGATGTGCAGATGATCGAGAAAGTTCATGTAGTGAAGGTGACCAGTTACATCTACTTTTGAGCACTGAGATGTTCATACAGAAAGAATTCTATGCTCCTATCACATGGCAGTCATCAGAGGCCTTTCCTAGAAAGGCATCTCATTTCACCAAAGGAGCAGCACCTGAAAGGAGCAACAATGCAGCTACATGGCTGTTAAGCCGTTTAGGTGCCGGAAGTGGAGGTTTCAGGATTGGAGTACTATATTATTCGTTGGTTGAGCCGAGAAATTATTCCCTTTTATTACCTCTGTAAGAGAAATGCAAACAGCTACTCTGGTCAGCACCCACGAATAGTGCTTATTGTCCTGGCCACCATGGGCACTCATTGCTGCTACATTTTAAGGCGAAAGCCTTTAATGTCTCATCGTTGTAAGCAGCAGTTGTCGACAGAAATGTCACGCTTTTCAGTTGGTCGAAACGGCCGTGACGTCACAGTGCGCCAATTTCAAACGGGGCCAATTGTACTTTGGCTAGCAACCATGCAACCAATTGAAGGGATCATATAGTGATGCTCCAAGAAAGTGGGACTGAGCTTAGTTAATTGCTTAATTACCCGATTAGCCTAATTAACTTTTCTAGTCAGGCCATATGAATAAATAAAACCGAGTAGGAAATTGGTCGAGCTCGGGATCGAACTCCGGTCTTCGGAGTGCGAGACGAGCATGCTATCCACTCCGCCATGCCAGCTCGATGGTTTGGAATGAACAAAGGCGCGTCTAGTGAATACGGTGTCTTCGCTCTCTGCCATCCTCCTCCCTTCCCTTCCGGCGAGGTTTAGGTGTCCACCGATATATGAGAGACAGATAGATTTCCTTTCCTCAAAAACCAATTTACCGACGAGCGAGGCGTAGAACCGAATGGGCGATGGCGTTCTATGGACTCTCTGGTAGCGTTGCAAGACGCTGTCGCGTTCCACTCTTAGAACGAAGCTTAACATCTTAACCACACATCAGTGACCGCACTTTAGGTCAAAAAAGTGCACCCCCCTCCTGAATTTTGACGGGTGTCCACCGAGATATGTGAGACAGTTACTGCTTAATTTCCTTTCCTCAAATACAATTTTCATTTTCTTCATTACGGGCCATCTTTGTCTTTCTGCTTTCACTCCCACTTCCTCCCTTCCTCTACGGTGCGGTTCAGGTGTCCACCGAGATGACAGGGAATTACTGCGCCATTTCCTTTTCTGAAAAAAGCGTTGCGCTCAAACGGCAAGGTATCGCGCCGAACGGGTGGTGGCGTTCCGTGGCAGTGCTACAACACGCTGTCGTGTTCCACTCCTAAAGGCGAAGCTTAAGCGCCATTAATTAGCAGCTAATTAGTATTCTGCCGTAAATCAGTAATTAACCATTAATTAGTGATTTGTCATCACTTAGTAATTAGTACTCAATTACATGTGACGCCACCAGTGCCACAGAAGCAGCCAAAGTGGTGCGGCAAACGCTTTCGCCTCTACGCACTTTAGACAGTCAAAGTGCCCCTGAATTTTTAGTCTTAAGATATGAGAAAAAAGAGAAGTGCAAAAACCTGACCAAACAGCCGGACTAGAGAGGCTTTCTTTATATTTATTAAACTGATCTTCAATATTGTAGCTTGTTTAGATTTCCTCTCACTTGCTTTTAGCTTCCACTTTGGATGCCACTATGATCACTGCTTCTCAGGCTGCTCCTTTAGGCTTCAAAGGTCTTGGATGGACCATTTTACCTCCAATGCCCTTTGTGTCAAAGGCACAGCTCTTGTTCTATGTAGCCTCGCGTCATGAGCCTTTACACAAAGAGACCTGATTCTCAGTCTGAAGTGTCCATGTGTCTGGTATCATTAGTGTTGATAGTATCCATTTTTCTTGCTTACTTGAAGCACTGATATGTGTTGTCTGTGTTCACCCACAGTTTGTGTGGACCTTACAGACTGTAGTAGAGCATATGTGATGCACATTTATTTTTCCTGAATGCATATTAGAATTTTTAGATACATTTCAGTCAACAAAAGGGACAAAAAACAATGTGTAGGACATTGTGTTTAAATCACTTCACTTTACGCATTATGTATTGGTCAAGTAGAGTTATGCCTTATATCTTCAACAAAGTTGGCAGTATAACTGGTCACCCAGAAAGCATCAGTTCTGTTCAAAGTTGAAGATGTGATGTAACTATACGGGCAAACCCACTTAAACAATACCAGTTCTGTTAGTATATCGGCTATAACAATGAACAACCATAGCACTGTCAAATTTACTCTTGATCCTATAGTAAAAGATCCACTTACTACAATGTTTCATTGACGTGTTATCTGTTATAACAATTAAAACTGACTGTTGTGAGCCAGCTTTAACAGAAAAAAAAAAAATGTGAGATTCTAACAAAAATACTAGCATCCGCAGTAGACCGCAGGCCAGGTGCACGTTGCTTCACGTGGGACTTACTTCCACCTTTCATAATTGTAAGTCGACTGCCCCCACTAATGCTAAGGGAGTGCCCCTAAGCCTGCCCAAGTTGTGTGCTGAGCTGGGGGGCCCTACAGATGGTTCGATCCTTTCAGGGTTTTGTTTTCACAAAAGACCTTCCACTTGACCATGTGGAGCAATTAGGTGCTCTTGGGAAAAATGTCAGTCACCTTTGCGTGAAGCAAGCAAAGCTGGCAGACTGTGGCTTTTCTGTGAACCAGTAAACAGCTTCCTATTTGATTAAAATGTTTGAATCTTTGTCTTGAGTTTTTTTTTTTTTTTTTTTTTGCTAACCAGGTCATGACAGTGATATTTCCTTGGCACTTGAATATTATTATTACCGTATTTACTCGCATTTAGGTCGACCTTTCTTTTTCAGAAATGCTGCCCATAATTAGTTATCGACCTATATTCGTGACCAAAGAACCTCGACCTATATTCGTGATGCAGGTCTTCATCATCATCATGCGGGTGCACACAGTGAATTGCTGTGTGTACCCGCATTGCTCTTTCGCTCATTTCTGTAGTCTTATCGTGGTAGACAGCTTAGGAAGCAGTATATTTCGGCGTCCTGGGCAGGAGCGGTGATAGTAAAGCACGGGAGGTTTTGGAGGCGTACCACATAAGAAAAAGAGGAAAAAGTTGTGTCAGCAATACATCTGTGAACCTTTTTAAAGCTGAGATTTCATATCTTAAACGGTTCTGTTGATAGCACATCAGGTTTTTTTTCTGCACATGCCTAGGTTTCTGTATATTTGCTCGCTTTTCAGAGATTAAAGTCAGATGAAGTGTGCGCTTGACCTAGGTTGGATGTGCATGTTTTTCAAAAGATATGGTCGACTTATATTCAAATAATTTTTTTTTATTTCTCGGTGAGCCCAATATGGCTGGGTCGACTTATATTCGTGGTCGACCTATATGCGAGTAAATACGGTAGTTGGTTTACTGTACTGCCGTTAGGCCAATAAAAATTTCTCTGCATTAAAGTCTCTTTACAGTTTATACAAGTTTCAGTTTATGTTGCTGTAATTTTATTTACTTAAATATATCAGATTAAAGGAGATTGTGCGTAGACTGACACTTCACATCATGCTGCAGTTGTCCAAGGCTTTGGCTGCAGTCTGCAAGGACATCAGCATGAACAAGTTGACTCGTTCAATTGCCCAGGAGCTTTGGGATTTGTGTGAGTGCCATTGATATTTGTGTTTTCTGTCACCTGTCTTTAATTGGATAAAATGTACTCAAGTGCTCATGAGAAAAAATATGGTCTGTGAGGTATACTGCTGTGGAAAATTGGTTGTGGTACATGTATCACATATTTTTAGGAGGATGGTTGCAAAATCTTCTAATATGGTAGTGAGCATGGTTATTTTTGGTGAAGTAATGCAGCTGTGCAAGCCTGTGGTGAGAGAAAAATCTGAAAGCTACACCTGTATGTCCTTATCAAAATTGCTTGTGTGTAGTTGCAAAAAAAAATGTGGTTGAAAGATGCTTAAGGTGTGCAAGAATCTGTCCATAGTGATGTGGCTGGTTTTTCTGTACTGAGGTGCCAAGGGTATCCCTGTTCCCAAAGGCTGTTTTTGAGCAGCAGACCTCGTGCCTTAAATTTTGATCTCATTAACCTCTTAGGTCTATTAGTTTTACTCTTCATTAGTTTGTCGTTCAAGTTCTGCTCAAGTTTTTTTTTATTTTACTTGTGACATTCAGAGTGCATTAAATGAACCGTATTATCGCTCACTCCTCGACGTCATTGCGGCAAGCCTTTTTTCACTCATTTAACCATCCTTTTCTTCAAACATCATTACATACACCATTTATGACCTGGGGCAATAATTGTCGCTTTAAAAAAAAAACTAAAAAAATAAGCAAAAGGAAATCATTATGAGATATTCAGCTATTTCATTGGTGATGATTCTTTTAGCATACACTTTGTTTTTATAATGTTCACATTTCAGTGCCTGGTGTCAGCATTTCTGGGCCCACATTTGAACTTCATTCTCAAGGAATTTGAAGCACTCACCGGTTGGCTGAAGCTAAAGAAGTGTTTGTCACTTTCAGTTGCAGAGAAAAGTGGAATGGTGCAGGAGCACTGTGCACCCATGGGATATAAAGCCTGACTTGGAGCGCAGTTGCATAAACATCTTTTTCACACTAAAAGCTGAACAATAGCAAAAACAAAGTTACATGTTTTATAATAAGGTCATCTTCTTGCTTGTAAAGTATATTTGGGAATATAAGTTTACTCATTAGCAAGAAGGACAATTTTTTATTGCTGCTTTTTAGCACAGCTGCAATGCAAATACACAAGAAAATTTATGTTGCTTTGGCACCTCAAATGATTATTCCGGAGCCACTTTTGCTTCTTTAGCCAGTGTCTGAGTGATTCGAAGTTGGAATATGGGCCCTGTTTTTGGCTCTCCCTTGTGCCATGTTAGCATTTACTAAAACACACAACAAAGGCTGTGCAGGAAAGTACACTGCAGCTTGAAATGACCATTGCTGTTTGTGCTGTTGTGCAGTGCTGTCAATGCTGGTCACACCGGGAACCCCCCAGAGCAAAAAGGCTTCCACAGGGGCTGGCAAAGATGGTGCCCAGCGAGATGCAACTTCCATGCCTACCCTTAGCAGGTGATGTCACGGTCCTGTTCTGAGGCACTGGATTCCTCTCTTTTTTTTTTTCCTTTGTTTGCTTTCAACTGACTGATGAGCTGTAGAGCTGTATTTTTAAAGACTCTTCATGCAACACAAGCAATATTTATTTATTTATTTATTAATACCTCAAAGGTCCCAATGTGGGACTTTACATGAGCGGTGGGCGGGTGTACGGTGATAAATTGTGACAGGCTTGTGGTGTACATTTACAGATTTCAAGTGTTTTGTCAGCAGTAAGAGTGTGTTTTATCAAGGTCATGACAAATTTATCGTGTGACAAGCCTGCAAACAAAGAATTCTGGATGTACTCAGCGCCAACAAGAGCACCAGCTTTGACAGCATTGCATCTGATGTATGAAACTGAGTATACACTGTGGGCAAAAAGGGCATTCGCGATACCTAAAGGGCCTTAAGCATTGCATTGATCCAGCATCTCAGTTGACAGGTAACATGTATCCTGGCATGTGGCCACCTTTTCACTGTGCCTTTCTCATTAAAACACAAGGCAACCATTTTAGCTTCAAGTCCATTTAGTCTTCTGTAAGGGGTGTGCATGGTGTCATCCTTTCACTTTGGGCATTTGTTTCTTTCACCTCATGTCACGACTTTATCTCAAGTTTGCTGATGCACTCTCTCTGTAGCAAGTGCAACCCAAGCACAATGTTAAGTTTTCTGCGAGTGCGTTAATTTACTCCGCTGTTGTGATTCACCACGTCTAGGCGACAGGTGAAAACTGTGACAGTCATCCTGATAAGCACTGCGCGTGCGGCCGTCCCACAGATATGCACTGAGATACGCGCTATATCTTTAGTTTCCTCACCCAGTTCTCACAAAAGTCATGTGACCGTTCTGGCTGTATATATTGCATCTGGGCAACATTTTTTTTTTTCTTTTTCTCTGCCCACACTAATATATGTACTATATATTGCGCGACGGAACATTAAAAGGGGTCATTTTCTTGGTCACCACCCACAAGCGTCTGTCTGAATGGTCTGACAAAGACTAGAGGTGTGCAAATATTTGAAATTTCTAATACGGATCAAATATGTTTGATATTCGATTCGTATTCGAGAATTTCCAAATATTCAAAAATTCCCGAATACTCGCCAGTGGTCGTATACCGCACCGACTTTCGTAAATTTGACCATGGCAGAACCGCAGTGTCTGGGAAAATTATCTGATGATCGAGTTTAGAGCTCCAGGACAACAATACGAAGGTCATGTTCTCTTCCTTCTCCGTCATTTATCGCATGGACCGCTCGCATTTTGATGCCACTAGGCCAGACCTCGTGCGAAATTCCACAAGTGGGCTTTCCCATATATCACACTCTGCGGACAAGGAGGCCGACGACCCTCTTTGAGCAATCGCTACGCGAAACCGCGTTTTTTTTTTTTTTTTTTTACCCTTCCGTAATATGTTACGTACTTAATGCCCGTCCTATTGCCTTCATAACTCTCTTAGCGTGACCTCTACCATCTTGTTTTGGTCAACTACGACATACGGGAAAGCCTACTTGCGGAATTTCGCGTAAGGCTCCTGAAGGGGTGAGTCGAGACGTCACAACAGGGCAAGCGGTCGTGTAAAAATCCCACCTCTTGCATGGTGCATTGTAACCAGTGCACCTCTTAAAGGGACACTGAGGAGAGCACTATTAATATTTTTTTTTATAGAAAAATCCGATAGTTCGGCATTTCATGGCTTTGTTGCCACTTGGCCGGCAGCGAAAGATGCATTTATTTCTAAGAAATTTGGATTCGAAGTTGAAATAGTTTTTCGCGCCGCTCTGATTCAAACTTGGGGTTCTGCTATGACGACACAGAACTAAGTGACGTGAAACATGACATTCACATGACGTAACGCAGACTCCGTGATTTCTGGCGGCCAGCAGTGCGGCCCAGCAGCAGCTGAAAAGAAAGCTACCGCCAGCCGCACGTTGAAGGCATCTATCGGCTATTGCGACCGTCGCTTCGTTTACATTTGCACCGGCGTTTTGCCAGCGTTACAATGGATCCCGTTCTCGAAGTCGTCAACGAAGTTCTCGCAAATAGACGCCTTTAGCATACCGTACGTGTACCTTGTTACCGTTAGCGGAATACCGGGAGCCCCCACACCGCTGAGAGCAAGCGCTGATTGGTCCCGGCGCTCAGGAGCGCGCATAGCTATCGGGTACGTGGCGCCATCTGGCGACGTCAAGGAGATTTGCGCATGCATTTGCTGCGCCTCAGTGATTCGTAGCTTCTCGTGTCCTAGTGTTGCTAGAACTATTGGTTCTAGCAACACTGTTTTGTGCTATGACGCCATGAAGCTTGTACTTGCGAGTTTGGCCTGTGGCGGCGATACCTGTATTTTGGTTCTTGCTCTTTTCTATGTTACAGGAGCTTTGTTGTCAGTATGAATGGCGTTTTTGTAATCAGGAGCTGGTATTCTGTCGATGCAAGTCAACTTCAATTTCTCCTCAGTGTCCCATTAAGTGGGTGTAATGGCAGGCGTGAAAACGCCCCTGTCGCTAGGCCAAAATATAGTCTGGCCGCGTAGTTTCACTTTCTGAGCTTCTCCATGGGCAAGCAGCAACTGCGGGTATCGGTCCAGACATTTGCCAGTAGCCCAATCCCAGCTCCGCGTTGCTTTTGGATGCTGACTGGCACGTCTTCTTTCTTTTTAGAAGCAGTCTCGCTGTTCTGGCACCATTGTGCATTTCCTCCTCGCTTGCGTTCGCATTGTTCTTCCAGCACACCGAAACTATGCACTCGTCACGATAGGCGTTTGCGCGATGGAACTGCCTCGTAAGGCTTTACCGCATTTTCGCATTTGCTGCAGTTTTTTTTTTTGTATTGTTCTTTTTTTTTTCGGGGGCCACGGGGCATTTTGACCTAATGCATTTTATAAATCGACCTTCCGATAACCCAGACATTTCTTTCTATCCCTTGAACTAAGAATTAATGAGGTTTTACCAGCCATCATGTTATTTTCTGTTGCCAGTCTTGTCATTTTATGAATTTCGTTTTGCGTGACCTTATTACAGGTTGGATACTGTTATGCTGTCTAATCGAGTAGTATACATTTTTGTTCACATCATATTTTTTTATACGATGCTGAGGCAGTCTAGTTTTGCTTATTTCAGTTGAAAAGACCATAGACTATTTTGAAAAATATAAGGGGAACAACATTTGCTTGTTTATCATTTTCTGAAATATTTTTTTTGTACTGAACAGATGTTTGATATTCTGTTTGATATTCAAGGCCAGTTTTTCTTCATATTCGTATTTGATTCATATTCAAAAATTCCAATATTCGCACACCCCTACTGTTTTGTTATTGTACCATGGCTAATGTGGCACTGCATGATTAAAAACATACACATAGCACCACTCAGACAGCGCATATGACTTGCAGTTCTGATGGTTTTTGCCGCCCTCTCATACAAAGAGAAGGAGAAAGAGGAGGTTTGGTTGACTTGTTGTAAAGTGCTGTGGCATTGTAGAGGAGAGTGGGAGAAAGAGTGAAAAAAGTGCAACTCAAGTGGCAAAACTACACACTAAGGAATTTGGTGGCTTTAGAAATCAGACGAATGACATGTCACTAAAATGATTGGAAAGCAGACAATAGGGGAATAACACTCGCAGAGGCTAGGTAATTGCCAATCAGTGCAAGAGAAAACATATAGGAGGGGTATCGCTGAGACAAAAAGAAGTGGAACAAAGTTGTTTGATTTCAATAGCTGTACCATATTGCCGCGAGTCTTTGTAGCGTTTGTTTGTTGTGTTTATTTGTTCATGCTTCAAGGCTGCCGGCACGCCGCTTTATCGCTTCGTTTGTGACGCAAGACGCGCCTAGAATTATCTCGGTGGATCGCATCCAGACGGAGCCGACCCTAGTTTGTGCCAGAATGTTCTAGTAACTTCTAAAGCTTTATCTCGAAGATTCGCTATCGGCTTTAAAAAGAGCACGGCCGACAGTGGCGGGCATTCTGTTCGACGACCGCCGAGCACGCTTGTTGCTACGCCGCCACCGAGTGATTCAGTTCTTTGCGGGCGCAAGTCAGCCCGAATAAAGAGTTACGTTTCGAAGACATCCTCGCTGGTTTCCTGTTTACCGTACTGCAGTCACCACTGCGTGACAATATTTACTGGATTCTAACGCACGCCTTTTTTCCAGGAAAAATCACCCAAAATGATATGCACTTTATAATCGAGTACGAAAATGAAACTGCATCAGCAACACCCTATTGTCTTCAGCATCACAAAATGGTGGCTTGGTACTTCTTACGTATCAATATTATCGATATCGCCTACCGCAGTCTTGGATACTAAGAGACCTCACAAGCATCTGAAGTGTCCCGAAGGCGTCGACCTGGACTTGAGCCAACATGGAAACATTGGTTGCGAAGGCGCACCAAGTTCACTAAGACGCTGGGTTTAAAAGTGCGGCGACCTTGCATGCAGAGGCTTTCTGAGTGCACACTGGCACAGCTGGGCAGCCCCGCACCGAGGCAGTACCTTATCTATTTCTAGAAGATGCTGGCCGAGCACACAACCGCCACTGGCACTCCCGTCTAGGGTGCACTACCAAGTTCGCCAAGTGTGCCACTACTGCCGGAGCTCCCGTTGAAAGATAAACGTGGAGCGCAGCACCTTGGCGCGCTGCCAAGGTCTGCACTGCGGACGCCGACGAGGGCGTGAAGGAGCGAGCTAAGAAAAGCTAACACTTTAAAATAGGATGACTTATGTACGGAGGCAAGTGGCAGTAGGGCGGCCGCACGTGTGTATTTCTTTATCGAAGCATGAAAATTTGGTGCGCATTACAATCAAGGGCACGTTAGAATAGAGTAAATATGGTAGCTGTGCTTTAATGGCACTGCAAAAATTATTTTGGCAGCAAGTTTCTCACACCTGCTTAAGTACTACAGCACTTTCGACCAGAAAAGGGCCACAAGCTTTTTAAAAAGGTTGATCTCGTCCAAGTGGGATGCCATGCACAATATCAAGTAGTTTTGCTGGATAAGAAGGAGTAAGCTGTTCTATTCATGAGCACAATTCATATGTGTGACAGAACTTGTATCACTGTAGCAGAAACTTTAAGACTGGTATTCTTAAAATGTTTTGCTCCACTTTCTCTTACAGGCATACGTTTCATTCTTTTCTGCAACAACTGAAGGTAAGACAGTTAATTCTTGGTTTTTTTAGGAGCAGCAGTGTAGTGTTTCTTATAATCATGAGTGGTTGTTGTGGCATGGCTGATTGCTGTCTTAATTTTGTTTGAGTAATGCAGCGTGCCATATTGCATGCTTAAAATATTGCTGCATGTGCTTCTACCAGCTATGCCCCCAGAGAGCTGCTGCTGTAATAGTAGCTAACTTTTTGCTGTAAGTACTATAACATTGCTGTCTGCTAATTGAACATAAAGTGTCTTAGAGTAATACGTGGCTTTTCTCTCTTTTTCTTTTTTTGTCGTGAATGAGACCAGTTCTGCCTTGTCTTTGGTTTTAGGCATCACAAGGGTGAGAATTAAGTGTAACAGCAGCCTTGCCCTGGCAGTGGCACTATTAGCACATTCAGCATTTTCAGATTTAATTCGGGTGGTTGTGTGGTGGTAATGGGCAATTCTGCTGTAGTTACAAATGCTGACATCCAGGTTGTTGTTTAGTCTTTAGTGCGCTTTTCTCTTGCATTAGGGTTTTTTAAGATAAGAATTTATTGTGTACAAATCGGTTACATAAATTCAGTATACAGGCGAGGGTCCCAAAGTCAAGCGACTGTCACGGGACCCCCGGTAGATTAATACTAACTTGATTAAAAAACAAGCAGCATCACAGACAGGTACAATTAGCAGTAATAAGAATGGTATTTTAAATAAGTAACATTTATATAATGAGAATGAAATAGATTAGCAGGGCAAAAACAAACAGACAAGCAAAACAAGAATAACAACCCACTATAAATAATATTGTACAAAATACAGCGTTGTGAAAAGACAAAGAAACAATTGAGAATACAAGGATACAGTTATCAAGAAACAAAAACAAAGTAGAAATTTCTAGCAAATTTCTAGCAAATGTGTGGTAGAGCTGAGTTAACAAATCACTTCTTCTGCCAAATATTTTTTAGCTGCAAGAAGGTACACTCAGTGGTAGCTTTTTGCATATACTGAAGTCAGTATTTGCTAGGTGCAGATTTTTTTTTTTTTTTTTTGTACCTGATGGCTTTACAAAGATATACTGAAGCAGAATTGTGGCATTCTGTGAAATCGCTGAAATTGCATTCAGAAATTGCATTCCTTCTCAAAACCTACTCTTCCCTCAAAAAGGGGACTGCAGTCTACTTCTGTTGCATTCATGTAAACGCGGCTTAGCATGCAGTTCTTTTTGGCATGGGCCTCATTAGTAGATCGTGAATGTTGTTACGTAAATGACACTGCCAATGTTATTTTCCGACTGTCTCGAACCTGAGCAAAGAAGCTGTCTGCTCAGTTTTCCTTATATTTGCGCATGCTGGCGTGAAAACACTAGTACACTACATATTTATTTTTTTCCTAGTTTAAATATTTATCTATACTGCCTGCGTGCAATTTGTTTGGTGAAAGTGCTGCCAATGCAGAATAAGAGAGATGAGTTCGTTTCTAATTTAGTTCCTGTCTGCATCGCATCCGAGATGATTTTCTGTTGGAGTTTATTTGAATGAATGAAAAAATTGAAACCAATGAAAATACTCCCAAACTGTCTCTTGACAAGAAAATGCACATATAATAAGTGCTGCAATGTTTTCATCCTTCATGCTCTGTGCAATTGCGTGCTCTCAACATGTGCTACAGAGTGCAAGTTTTTCTCACTGTACTCTGCTCTCTTTTTATGTGACCTGTAATTTTTATGTAGTTTCATTCCCCTCATCTCTAAAGCATGGCTGTCGGGCTTTCTGTCTTGCATTTTATAGATAATATGTACGGCAGAGCATCAGGTTTGAGCCACTGTCATTTCAGTGACATGCTGAGGATTCGCAAGAGCAAGATTAGTTCCGTAGTTGCTATTAACAAAATGGCCCTGATAAAAAAATCTGACCCAGAAGGTTTGTCGTGAACACTGCG